>NC_060069.1:26871500-27220500 GCF_922984935.1 Meles meles
AGGCAGAGGCTTAACCCACTGAGCCACTCAGGTGCCCCAAGTTCTTCTAAATTTCTTATGATCTTTGGAAAACCCTGTACTTTTCCTTCTGAAAAGTTTATAATGAATTTGTGATGGCGTAGATGTGGGTGTTTATCTGTCTCTTCCTTTAGACTGTAAGCTCCAGGAAGGCAGGGACTGTCTGTTATGCTGATAATGATTCTGTCAATAGTGCCTAGCACAAAGGAGGTAGGAAATCATTTTTGAATTGCATCAACAGAAGAGTGTAAGTCAGAACAAAAAAAAAATACCCCACCCCAGCCATTCCTCTCTGTCCCGTTCACTTTGCTGAGACATATTCACTAGCCAGTGTTGAGGCTCCCAGGGCTCTGGCCATGGCTGCCATGGCAACGGGACGCTGCAGGTGCCGGGGAGCTTGCACTGTAGTGGGCAGGCACAGGTCCAAGCCCGGCGAGTACTCACTAGCTGGGGGATTGGTGCATAGCTGCTTCCTGTCTCCGTAGCTCAGCCTCCTTTCTGGGAACCCACATTATAAAATGGGCGAGTAGTCGTAAAGCACTTCGAGCTCAGTGCACCATGCATGGTCCGCATTAGGTACTGCCTCTGGGGAGCCATGCCATTAGGCTCTTCTCTTCATGATTGAATCCTCCCATCCCCTGTGGCGTCTCCACATTGTCTCAGCTGCCCCTGGTCCTCCCTGATGACCCATTTCTCGGGGAGGTGACCATCCCCGGCCCTGTCCTTCCACTTTCATACCTAGACCAAGCCGCGGGTCCTCCCCTAGAAACAGCAGGAGCAAGAGGCAGAGGACGTTGCTCTTGTTCTTGAAATTCAGTCAGCCACAGCAGAGACCAGGAAATCGGGTCAGATACTGAAAGAGAAACGACGTAGAGAAACTGACTTGGAAACCAAACAAAAAATGGTTTCGGGGCGCCTGGGTGGCTGAGTGGGTTAAAGCCTCTGCCTTCAGCTCAGGTCATGATCCCAGGGTCCTGGGATCGAGCCCCACATCGGGCTCTCTGCTCCGCGGGGAGCCTGCTTCCTCCTCTCTCTCTGCCTGCCTCTCTGCCTAGTTGTGATTTCTCTCTGTCAAATAAACAAAATATTAAAAAAAAAGGTTTCAGTTTGGTTCAGTATAAGCACCAAACCATCAAGGTTGCTCCCTAATAAATGTCAGTTGTGCTTCTCTGATCCTTTCTGACACGAGGATGTTTTTGACAAGTTGAGCGTTCTATCTCAGTAGGCTAAGTGTGATCTGATGACCTTTGCCAGCGAAGGGCAGGGGTGATGTGGGTGACATGGTGCTTGCCTAGATTGCCATCCAGGCTCTGTGGTGGAAAATCGATTAGGGACAATGGGAGCATGGCCTGGCCTGAATAACAAGCAGAGAATGTTCTGGCTCCATCATGAACGAGATAAAGGAAACCTTTACACCCCATTCTCTGGGAGAGCCTGAATGCCAGAGCCCCCAGGGTAGTTAATGAACCCATTCAGTTGACTTGGAAAGGTGTTTGAGAATAGCCTCCAAAATCATTCATTTTTTCTACATGCCAGGCATTGTGCTAGGTTCCCAAGTGAAATTTAATGAAATAGCACAATTCTCTTCTCAAAGCATTTGAGGCCAGTAAGGGAGGGAGGCATGTGGTTTTTTGGTGTGTTTTTTGGTTTTTGGGTTTTAATGCAATAGAGTGTCATGGAGCTGTCAGGGAGGATGACAGGATGACCCCAGAAATCATTCATTCACCTGATGCTGAATTCAATACCTGTCATGTTCAGGGCACTCTGCTAGGAGCAGAGAGAGTAAGAGTGAAACCAGCAGAGTCCTTAGAGGAGTTGGGAGAAGGATAGTGAACAAGGTAACCAACAGGAAAATACACATTTAACCAACAAACAAGGAGATACAGTATCAATTGCAATGGTTCCATCAGCACGAATACGGGGACCCTGAGGGGCAGCCCGTGAGGCACCCTGGGGACCAGTGTGCCCAGAGAAGTGGAGGTAGCCAGGACGGGAGGTGGCTGTGTCTGTAGGTGAAACGTCAGACACAAAACCCAGAAGCTATAAAAAATGACACATAGATTTGACTGCATAAAAAACTTTAATTTCAGTAAAACAAAAAGACTAAAAGTAAAGGCGATGGAAAGACTATATTTGCAATCTCCATAATAGGAGATTAATCTGATTAATAGGTTAATTAGAATATATCAAATCCATAATAAAAATATAAACAAGAGAAAAATAGGATGAAAATACGAACAGGCAGGGGCACCTGAGTGGCTCAGTGGGTTAAAGCCTCTGCCTTCGGCTCAGGTCATGATCCCAGCATCCTGGGATCCAGCCCCGAATCAGGCTTTCTGCTCAGCGGGGAGCCTGCTTCCCCTTCTCTCTCTGCCTGCCTCTCTGCCTACTTGTGATCTCTGTCTGTCAAATAAATAAAATCTTAAAAAAAAAAAAAAGAAAAAGAAAATACAAACAGGCAGTTACCAATAAACTTACAAAAAGGTATTCAACCCACTAGTAATCAGGGAGATGAAGATTAAATAACAAGGTACCATTTCCTTTCTTTGTAAATGCTGATAGTAACCTGTGCAAGGAAGCTCCTCTTTTTCTGAATGGCATTTTGGCAGCAAACATCAAAATCTTCAATGAGAACATGCTTTCACTTAGTCATTTTGATGAAGTCTTAGAGTATGAGTGAGGTTCGGTGGGGTGAGGTCCGGAGCCGATGACCAAGAAAGAATTCTTGAGACGTCTTTGGTGCAAAATGGTGGTTTATTAAGCATGGAGACAGGACCTTTGGGCAGGAAGAGCTGCAGGCCCCGGGTTGTGAGGAGTGATCCATTACATACTTGTAACTTGGGAGGGGGTCGGGGTAGCGTAAGTCTCTAAGGAATTTTGGAAGCAAGGTTTCCAGGACTTGAGCCGCTAGCTGTTGTTGGGAAAAGGTCATTTATTACCGTCTAATAAAACCTTAGTCATGAGACTCTTCAGATGTATATCGGTGGGCCATATGCTTGGGGATGATCCCCAGCACACATCTTAGAGGGTTTAGAGATAAAGGAAGTTTCCAAAGGAATTTTTATATGTTGCAGTAGACCCACTGGGTCCTGGTTGGGGGTGGGGAGCAGTCAGGCTAGGATTGCCTTTTGCTCTTAGCACAGTATTAAGGTGGAAGCAGATGAATCCCTGGAGGAATGTCACTCTGCCTGTTTCAAGGACTTGTCAGTGGGCTCTAGATAGTAAGGAAATTTAATAACTTTTCTTCTGCCTGTTTCCCACGTCAGTTTCACTTCGGAGAACCTTTCAGAAATGTTCATACATACATAAAGAGGCGTGTCCAAGGATATTTTTTTTGCAGGGTTGTGTATATTAGTAAAACACTGGGGATTAGACAAATACCCTTAGCAAAATGTTGTTTAAGGTAGCGGTTCTTTGCCCCCGACAACCTTTGCCAGCGTCTGAAGACATTTGTGGTTCTTGCACCTAGGGAAGGGCTCTGCCTCGTGGGTGGAGACAGGGATCCTGCTAACCATCCTTCCGGATAGCCGCCACCAAAAAAATTACCCAGCCCCACATACCAGTAGTACTGAGGTTGAGAAACACTGGGTCAAATAAAGCTGCAGCCAATTGAAAGCAAAAGGTAAATCTGTACCATTAAAGATCTCTAAGTTGTGTCCTTAAAAAAAGGATGCCTTTTTTTTTTAACAGCTTAGTATATGATTTTTTTAATAATACAAGAAAAGAAAATAGCAAATTTGAAAAACCGCTAAATAATCAGTTGTCCCCTGAGGCGGCCAGTTTCTTATGTGTCCTTCCGGAAGTAGTCCCAGCCTGGACAAGCGTATTTGGTTTTTAATAAGCTGCAGGTCCTTTGCTGCATGGTCAGTCAGAACCCAGTACACTAATTAGCGGCCTGCTTGAGACCTGCATCTGAGGACCCCTGACCTCATGTTCTTTGGATTACTCCCCTCCCTTGTGCTTTTGATGGCATTTTTAATTCTTGGATACAGAACAGAACTGTGTGCTGGGGCATGGGGGGATGGGAAGGAGCCTGCACCTGGAGTCTGATATCGGTGAGCGAGACGGGGATCCAGAGGAAGTAAGCTGGGGAGTGTTTTGCACGTGGGTGTTAATGAGGTTCCCTAAGGGCTGTTTGGTGGTGATGGCCAGCGGGGGCTTTAACAGGAAGGTGGGGGGAAATTTCTGCCCACCGCAGGGCAGAATTCAGAAGTTAGAAGCATATCAAATTCTTCTTCCTGCCTGCCCACGGCCAAGCAAAGTCATTTATGGGCCCGTCTGCATCTACAAATGCACTTTGCAATCACTGACTCACCCCATCGCTGACTTTTTGAACAAGCCTGGCTTTCATCTCCTAGGCTTTTCCAGAAAAGCCTCTTAGAGTTGGGTCTGAGACCTTTTGATGTTGGCTTTCATCAGCTACTTTTCTTTTTCCTGCCTGTCTCCCTCACTGAAACATTATTCCAAGGTCAGGGCAAAACCCCCCATGAGAAGGTGGGGTTGGGTGACCTGCCTGCCTCCAGCCCGGGGTTCTTGAAATATAAGGTGTCTGGTGCCATCTTCAGTCAGATGCCGGAACGCTCAGTGGACCAGACTTGGCAGGTGCATGGGAAGATCAAACCTGCTTGAGGGAGTGTTCGAGGGCACAGACTGCAGGCAGCAGGTGGTTTCTTCCTTGAGGGACCCCCACCCAGGCTGAGAATCCAAGCAAGCTGCCTGGCGCCTGGCTGGGGAGACCAAGATGTTTTAATTGCAGAGTTCTGGTGGAGGGACATTCCTCTGGTGATGTCAGCCTGCCTCATCTGTGCAATTTAAACCCACTGCTGCTTCCACAAAAATCATCTCTTCTCACTAGTAAGAACTCTGATAGAATGAAGTTAGAAATGACACAGTTTGGGGGCAGAGGGGGTGGTTTCAATGTGAGATGATTCCAGCGATTCTGAACGGTGCCACAGCAGGGGTGTGAGACCCTGGCTCTGGGCGGAGGGGACTCCCAGCATTCCTTTTAACCTCCGGACGTGTGTGCTAGAGATTTTATTCGCAACTTTCATGGCAGTTTGATATAAAAGAACATACCTTTATGAGGGGAGCTAGAGGGCCCCTAGGGAAACAAGTTAGTCCGTTGGATGGTATCATATTTAAGTTACTCTGAAAAGAACCACAAGTGCCTTCCAGAAACCTCCCAGCCTGCCTCACTCAGCCCTGAAATCAGAACTCCTCCTTCAGGCTGTCTGCGTTCCACTGTGTTTTTTCTTTTCTTTTCTTTCCTTTCTTTCTTTCTTTTAAGATTTTATTTATTTATTTGACAGATAGAGATCACAAGTAGGCAGAGAGGCAGGCAGAGAGAGTGAGAGGGAAGCAGGCTCCCCGTTGAGCAGAGAGTCTGATGTGGGGCCCGATCCCAGGGTCCTGGGATCATGACCTGAGCCGAAGGCAGAGGCTTTAACCCATTGAGCCACCCAGGTGCCCCTTGATTTGCTTTTCTAACTGGAAATAAGAAGAGGTCTGAGGGGGCCCTGGTTACAGCGAGGGGGGCGGGGTAGGGGGAAGCCATACCCCAGGGCCTTTTCTCCATGATGGTCTGGCTTACTCATTCTTCTGCACCTTTCTGGCTGCCCCCAGAGTATTGATCTAGATGACTCAGGGGTCTCCAGCATTTGCAGAGGTTACTTGCTGGCCTAGAAGAGTTCTGAAAAGTTTAGATGTCAGTTAAATTTTTTTGTGTGGGTTTTTTTTTTTAGGTGCGCTGGCCAAGATTCTGGCCATATAAAGTAGGAATGAGTGAACTATTGGACAAAAAGGAAGTTTTTAGTTGCGTGCATTAGTGTATGCCATCTGTGGTCTAAATGAGATTTTCCAAAATTGGGATTCTTTGAAGAAGAGCAAGCGGTAGGTGGCCTTAGGCCAATCGAACAGAATTCTGGATGTCTTCCTTCAGGAGAATGTTTTCCAGGCGGGTCTGAGATGGTTTTGTGGTAGAGCAGTAACATCCTTGCTGCTGCAAGGTCCTCAGCCCTGGGAGCTCAGAGGGGTAGACCTGCACGGACTGGGAAACTCCCACATCTCCGTGTCACCATGAGAAAGAGGTGACTGTCACAGATGAAGAGTTGTACAGATTAGTCTAATCTTTGCATTAAATTAGGCACAAATTTGCTTCTCCCCCTAGGAATGGCGCTGCATAATCCTGAGTTCTCTGCATTTTAAGGTGGGCCCTGTAGGCCCCCCTGTGTGGGAGGGGGGTCAGCAGGAGTTGGGGAGACCCATAGACCCGGGGCCTGCAGATGGGGACTGATGAGCAGCAAAGCCCTGGTGATCACGCCCAGTGCTGGGTGAAGCAAAGCTCCCCTTGGAGCTTTAAAACAACCTCAGGGCATGAATCATTATATTATATTAGCAAGGCTGGCTGGCTTGAGAGGAACCGAAAAAATGAAAATACTCACGTTGCTCATTAGCAACGGGGAATAGGCAAATGTCGAGGGTCCCTTTGTGTCAAAGTCCCTCCGCCGTTCGGATCCGGCAAGCAGAGCACTCCTCGCACCGCCTTCATCTTCAGCTAGACTCTCTTCTTGCCCTTGTGCCTGTTCTGAGGAGTTTACCCGAGTGGGTTAAGGGGCTTCCGAAAACAGAGTATATTTCACACTAACCCTTTCAACCGGTATTAGCTCCATTTTATGATTTAATGCTCGTTGTAGACTCACATTTTCTTTTTTTTTTAAGATTCTGTCTTTTTGAGAGAGAGAGAGAGAATGAGTAGGGTGAAGGTCAGAGGGAGAAGCAGACTCCTCACTGAGCAGGGAGCTCGATGTGGGGTTTGATCCCAGGACTCTGGGATCATGACCTGAACTGAAGGCAGATACTTGGCCCACTGAGCCACCCAGGCGCCCCGACACTCACATCTTCTTCAGCAGGTTTCTGCTGGGCCACATTTGAGGCCAGATGGTTCTTTGTTGTGGGGACTGTCTTATGCATTTGGGGTGTTCAGTAGCATCCCTGGCCTCTACCCACTAAATGCCCACAGAAACCTCCCATAGTGGTGACAACCAAACAAGGCACTGCCGAATGTCCCATAGGACACAAAGTCTCTCTGTCGCACATTTTTGCTCACTGTTCTGTGGGAAAGCAGCAGTAAAAAATCATCTTTGTCCAAAATTAGGTGTACTTTTAAAATTGGTCCCAAGGTTTTCCATACATTTAACCCTATGTGTATTAGTGGTTTATTCCCTACATGGGGTGAATGAGATTTTACTCTTTTTGAGTGTCCCTCACAAAAACTCAGAATCTTCTCTCTCCTCTTCCACTGTGCTCTCCCATGGCATTCATTTGTTGCTAATAATCGACCAGACCTGTTAATTCATTAATAGGTCATTAATTTATTAATTATTCCCAGTCATTCATTTGCAACAATATACCGGGTGAGCTCTCACCACATGCCCAGTGGTGAGCAGGCAAGCCTTGAATAACCAAGATTCCTTTGTGTTTCATAACATATCCTCCTTCCTCGGCTTGTCTGTGAGGAGGGCTTACATCCTTGGAAGGCAAAACTGTATCTGACACGGAGGAACAACAGGTCCCTGGAGTCAGACAGACTTGGGTTTCGAATCCCACCTCCACTGCTTATGAGCTGGGTAGCCTTGGACTAATTACTGAACCAGCGTACCTCAGTTTCCCAAATATGAACATGGGGGTGATATCCTCTCCCTGGCAGATATCTGTGAGGCCTCCGGGAGATCATGTACATCGGGCATCAGTAAATGGTAACTCACCGTCCGCCAGCTGGTAACTTACAACATAGGAGTCGCCATCTTTGTGGGTCAAAAACCGTCCAATATTGGCAACTTCCTACAGTTCCACCTAACAGGGAAATAAATGGAACGATTCTGCTTGGTTATTTTCCTGCGTTCCTGCCCTCTGTCTGAGGCAAACATAATGCACTTCAGCCTTAGAAGCGAGCGCTCTGGGAACTTGGCCCTTTCCGGCCTCACAGCTAGTTTGTCAGCAAATCGCCAGAAGTGCAGCAGTTCCTCGGCGGGCTGCTGTTGCTGGGTCCCTGGGTGTCCGTCGCGGGCCGGCCTGTGTCTGACGTGTCTGTATCTCTGTCCCAGGTCACGCTGCTGATCGCCTTCATCTGCGTGAGGAGCTCTATGTGGTACAGCTACAGTGCCTATAGCTACTTCGAAGTGGTCACCATCTGCAACTTGATAATGATCCTCGTCTTTTATCTGGTGCACCTGTTCCGCCTCTACCGCTTGCTCACGTGCATCAGCTGGCCCCTGTCGGTAAGCGGGTGGCCTGGCCCCACTCTGGGCTCCCAGAGGTCAGGTTAGGAGCTGGGGCCCTGAGACCGGACGGAGTCTGTCCCATCTGCCCTTCCCCCACAGCAGCCCCCCGCCCATCATCTCTTCCTGCTGTAGCCCTGAGCTGCTCACCGTCCAGTGGGCATCGCTGCCCGTGTCCCGCCGGTTTCTCCCAGTGACAAGAGAGCTGTGCCTGCGCTTTCTCAAGGGACAGAAAAGGGGACATCTGTGTGCATGAGGTGGGGGGAGGAAGCTGATAAAGGCCATGGGTGGTCATACTGTTGTGACAAGATTTTTCAGTTAAATGGGACGGCAGAGTCCGAGGAAAGATTTCAGAAGTTTCCAGGATTTTTTTCTTCCCACTCTATTATTTATTTAATAGCCTGATTGACATATGGTTCACATGCCATCTGATTGCCCGTTTAAAGTGTACAATTCAGCGGATTTTAGCATACTCCCAGAGTTGTGCAAGCATCACCACAGTCAATTTTAGAACATTTCCTCGCCTCAGAAAGAAACCCCATCGCCTTTAGCCAACACTCCCACCTCTCAGCTTCTCTAGCCTGAAAGCAACCACTGATCTACTTTCTGTCTTGTGGATCTTCCTATTCTAGGTGTTTCCTATAAGTGGAATCACATGTGTGCTCTTCTGTGACTGGCTTCTTACACTTAGCAGAGTGTTTTCATGGCTTATCTCTTTGATAGCATAGGCCAGTCCTTCATTTGTTTCGTAGCCAAGTCATAGTCCATTGGACAGACCATGTCTTATTTATTCGTTCATCATGGATGGACATTTGGGTCATTTCCACCTTTTGGCTGTTATGACTAACACTGATGTGAACATTCGTGTTTACAAGTCTTTGCTGTGGACATATTTTCATTTTGCTTGGGAAAATACCTGAGAGTGGAACTGTGGGACTGAACGCCAACTCTGTCTCATTGTTTGAAGAGCGGCTAGACTCTTTTCCACAGTGGCTGCGCAGTTGACATTCCCATTGGCAGTGTATGAGGGTTTCAGTGTCTCCACAGCCTTCTCAACACTCATTATTTTCTGACCTTCTGATTTTAGTCATGCTAGCGAATGTGGAGTGGCAGCTTATGGTTTTGATTTGTATTTCTCTGATGACTGTTGATGTCAGTCATCTTTTGAAGAGCTTCTTGGCCATTCGTGAATTTTCTTCAGAGACAAGACTGTACAGATCCTTTGACTGGCTGTGGATTAGGTTGTCATTTTATTTCTCAATTCTCAGAGTCCTTTGTATATTTTAGTCCCTTACCAGATAAATGATTGGGAGACATTTTCTCCCATTCTGTTGGTTATTTTTCATTTTCTTGATAGTGCCCATTAAAACACAAGTTTTTAATTTCGATGAGATCTAATGTAACCGATTTTCTTTTTTCGGTATAAAAAAGTGGGTATAAAGTCTAAAAAACCATTGCCAAATCCAAGATCATGAAGGTGTGCCTCTATGTTTTCTTCTAATAGTTTGTTACATTTAGATATTCAGTCTGTTTTGAATTAATTTTCACGTCTAGTGTGAGATAAGGATTCAACCTCATTCTTTTGGAGGTAATTATCCAGTTGTCCCAGCACCATCTGTTGGGAAGACTGCTCTTTCCCCATTGAATTGTCTTGGCATCCTTGCTGAAAATTAGTTGATTGTAAACACATGGATTTACATCTGGACTTTCGCTTTGATCTTACCCCACTGTCTCGATTGCTGTAGGTTTGTAGCCAGTTTTGACATTAGGAATTATGAATCTTCCCATGTTTTTAGGATTGTTTTGGATTTTTGAAATTCCGTATGAATTTTAGAATCAGCTTTTTAGTTTCTTTTTTTAAGATTTTATTTATTTGACAGAGAGATAGGGAGAGAGGGAACATAAGCAGGGGGAGTGGGAGAGGGAGAAGCAGGCTTCCTGCTGAGCAGAGAGCCCGATGTAGGGCTCGATCCCAGGACCCTGAGATCATGACCTGAGTCGAAGGCAGAGACTTAACCCACTGAGCCACTCAGGTGACCCAGCTTTTTAGTTTCTGCAAAGAAGTCAGCGTGATTCTAATACAAATCATTGAATCTATAGATTGATTTGGAATATTGCCATCTTAACAATATTAAGTCTTGTGACCTAAGAACATGGAAGGTTTTCCCATTTATTTAGATATTTGATTTCTTTCAACAACGTTTTGTAGTTTTCAGAGTATAAGTTTTGTGCTTTTTGGGAAAGGGAAGCTTAAATTTGTTCCTAGATATCTTATTCTTTTTGATGATATTTCAAATGTAATTATTTTCTTCATTTCATTCTGGGATTGTTCATTGCAAGTGGGTAGAAATACAAGAGATTTTTGTATATTGATCTTATATCGTTAGCCTTACTGAACTCATTTTAGATCTAACAGATTGTTAATGGATTCCTTAGGATTTTATATAAGATTATGCCATCTATGAATAGAGATAGTTTCATATTCCCTTCCAATCTGGATACCTTTTATTTTATTTTCTTGCCTTACTGGAAGAAACTAGATGACTACTGAAGTGGCAAGAACTCACCATCGTTATCTTGTTCTTGATCTTAGGAGGAAAGCATTCCATCATAACATCGTTAAATATGATGTTATGGATTTTTGTAGATGTCCTTTCTCAGAGTGAAGAAGTTAACTTCCAGTCCTACTTTATTGAATGTGTTTATTTATTTATTTAGTATTTTATTTATTTATTTGACAGAGAAAGAGACAAAAGAGAGAGGGAATACAAGCAGGGGGAGTAGGAGAGGGAGAAACAGGCTTCCCACTGAGCGGTGAGTCCAATGCGGGCCTCCATCCCAGGACCCTGGGATCATGACCTGAGCTGAAGGCAGACGCTTAACTACTGAGCCACCCAGGCACCCCATTGAATGTTTTTTATCATGAAAAGGTGTTAGATTTTATCAGATGCTTTTTCTTCATTGAAATAATCATTTGGGGGTTTCCCCCTTAATATTCTATTAATATGGTGGACGCCTGGCTGGCTCAGTGGGTTAAGCCTCTGCCTTCGGCTCAGGTCATGATGCCAGTGTCCTGGGATTGAGGCCTGCATTGGGCTCTCTGTTCTGCAGGGAGCCTGCTTCCTCCTCTCTCTCTCTGCCTGCCTCTCTGCCTACTTGTGATCTCTGTCAAATAAACAAATAAAATCTTTAAAAAAAACATTCTATTAATATGGTATGTTACGTTGATTTTCATATGTAGATCACACATTTGCATCCCTAGGATAAATTCTTTTTGGTCATGATATATAATTCAGTTTATATGTAGCCATAGGATTTGGTTTGCTAGTATATTGTTGAGGATTTTTATATTTGTATTCATAAGAGATACTGGTCTGTGGTTTTCTTGTGATGTCTTTGTCTGGTTTTGTTATCAGGATAATCCTGGTCTCATAGAGTAATTTTGGATGTGTTACCATCTCTTATTTTTTTAGAAGTTTATGAAGAATTGGTATCAATTCTTCTTTAAATGCTTGGTAGAATTTTGCAACAAAGGCATCTGAGCCTGGGTTTTTCCTGTGGGTAATTTATTATTATTATTATTATTTTTAAATATTTTATTTATTTGACAGAAATCACAACTAGGCAGAGAGGCAGGCAGAGAGAGAGGAGGAAGCAGGCTCCCCGCGGAGCAGAGAGCCCAATGCGGGCCTCGATCCCAGGACTCTGGGATCATGACCCGAGCTGAAGGCAGAGGCTTTAACCCACTGAGCCACCCAGGCGCCCCAATTTATTATTATTAACTCAAGCTTGACTTGTGATAGATCTGTTCAGATTGTTTATTTCTGCCTGAGTCATTTTCAGTGTCTTTACAGGAATATGTCTATTTCATCTAAGTTTTCTAATTGACTGGTATGTAATGTTTATGGTATTCCTTTAAAATCCTTTTTAACCTCTCTGTAAAGTCCATAGTGATGTCCCCTCTTTCATTTCTGATTCTGGTCATTTGAATCTGGTCATCTATTCTCTCTCTTTTCTTGATCAGTCTAGCTAAAGGTTTGGCTCTTTCGTAGATCAGCAAAGATCATGTCAAAGAACCAGTGCTGGTGTCACTGGTTTTCCCTGTTGTTCTCCTGTTCCCTACATCATAATTTCTGCTCAGTCTTTTCTTCCCCTTCTTGCTTTTAGGTTTAGTTTGCTCTTCTTTTTCCAGTGTCTGAAGGTGAAGATTAGGTTGTTAATTTGAAAACTGAACACCGCTTTAGTTGCATCCCATAATTTTTAGTATGTTATGTCTTCCTCTTCATTCATCTCCAGGTACTTTCTAATTTCCCTTGTGATTCTGCATTTGATTGACCCAGTAGTTAGGAATGTGTTCATTTCTACGTATTTGTGGGTTTCCCAAAATTCTTCCTGCTCTTGCTTTCTAATTTCATTTTGTTGTAGTTGAATAACATACTTCATATTATTTTAATCCTTCACATTTGTTGAGGTTTGTTTTATGGTTTAGCATATAGTATCTCCTGGAGAATACCTTAGATGCATTTGAGAAGAATGTACGTTCTGTTGTTGGGTAGCATGTTTTATCGATGTCTGTTAGGTCTAGTTGTCTTACAGCATTGAGTCTTCTGTTTCCTTCCTGGTCTTCTCCCTCGTTGTTCCACACATCACTGAAAGAGGGGTACTGAAGTCTCCAGCTGTTATTTTCGAATTACCTATTTCTCCCTTCATTTTGCTGAGTTTTTGCTTCATGTATTTTGTTGCTTTGTTACTAGGTGAATACCTGTTTGTAATTGTTCTGTTTTCCTGATGGATTGCCATTTTTGTCATTGTAGAATATCCCTCTTTATTTCTGGTAACATTTTTGTTTTAAAATTTTTGCCTGATACTTGTATAACGACTCCAGCTTTCTTTTGGTTGCTGTTTGAATGACCTCTCTTTTTTCCTTCTTTCTGCTTTCAGTCTGTTTGTATCTTTGAGTATAAAGTGTTTCTCCAACAGACAGCATATAGTTGGATTTTTTTTTTAAGTAGCCTTCACACCCAGTGTGAAGCCCAACATGGGGCTTGAACTCACAACTGTGAGATCGAGACCCAAGCTGAGACACTTAACTGAGTCATCCAGGCACCCCTGTTATCTTTTTCTTAAAGAACCAATCTGACAACATTCAATATTATTATCTACTGTGTTATTTTGAGAGACACTTCTTTTGTGTTCCAAAGTTATGAGGCCCCTTATGAGGCCCCTTTCAAAGTTATGGCACCTTTCTGCTGCTTTTGAGAATAACTCCTGTGATAATGATGTTGATAATGAAGCAGCTGGAGGAGAGATTCCCACAGGAGAGAAAAAGGCTGGGGGCAGGAATGGGGGAGTATATGTTGAAAGGTAAGCTCAGCCCCACATTTTTGATGGGGTACTGTGGAGGCACTTTCCATTTAGCAGTCTCTCAAGTCACTTTTCTCTACCCTGTGTTGTATTCCTTTCTTCGTTTGAGAATCTTGGAGGTAGGGAACTTCGGTTACTAATCTGCTCTTCAGTCAAAATCTCTGTGGTCTACCTTCTGATAGTCCTTTCTGGTCACTAAAGGGAGAAATAGGGGTCTTTGATTTTGCACAGCTTTCCGATGAGCTGCAGCTTAAAAGTGGGATGCTTTTCCAAAATTTAATAGATGCCTGCCCTGATGGGCGGAACTTTGCGAAGAACTAATTTCTGGATCCTCATGGACGACAGCTAAAAATGAGTACGCTCCGGATCCAGAGGGATCCTCTTGTGGCCCTAAGCCCCAGTTCTCCTCTGATTTGGTGTTTCATGGGGAGGAAGAAGGAAGAAGGTGGAAGCCTTACCCTGCTGCTGAATGACTGAGGTTTAGCCTCATTCACGGCCTGCAGGGATGCCGTTTTGAGCCCGGGGGGGTGAATGGGGTGCAGATGGATGGAAGCGGAGGCAGGATCTGCCCGGCTAACACACTCCTCAGCAGTGTGGCCTGAGGGCACACTTCTGGAGAGCAGAGAAGAGAGAAGATGAAATGAGGACAAAGCGAGGAGGCTTATTAGGGGCCAGAAAGTCGGCTCTCCCCAGCCCCACAAGCACTTCACAGAAGGCCCCTGACCTCACTCCAAGCTCTGACTCCAAGTCCGAGGGGGCCAGCTCCTCAAATCCACACCTAAGACTCTTCCCAGAGTGGGCGACACTCCAGGCAGCCAGCAAAGCCAGCACATCGTTAGCCCAGAACTGTCTCTGAAGCAGGGAGAGGTACACACCTCTTGAAGGGGCTTTGCTTCTCGGAGCTGGCGTTTTCCTTTAAACTCGACAGGCTGGGAGTTGTGAGAAGCTATTTGCTTTTCAATAGCTTTGGCCGGAGGTCAGGGTACTGTCTACAGAGTGCTCTCAGGAGTGGAGCAGACCTTAGTGGATATCTCTCCTCACAGACAAGTGTCCTTTCTCTCTGTCATCTCTCTGGCTGCCTGCCCAGCTCCTTTTCTGTCGTGGGGCCTCATCCTGGCCAGCCTTCCGTGTCTGCTCCCTGTGAGCTAACTGCTCCTGTCAGGATGCCATGAGGAGAAGAGGTGGTGTCTCCCTCCCCTCTGTTCCTCTCTTCTGTGCCCAGTTGTCTCTGAGAACCAGGAGTGGACCTCCCGTCCCACTGCTTTGCTTTGTTTTTGTCCCCAGGAACTTCTGCACTATTTGATCGGTACCCTCCTCCTCCTGATCGCCTCCATTGTGGCAGCCTCCAAGAGTTACAGCCAGAGCGGACTGGTAGCTGGAGCGGTAAGGATGGTCTCGGGGAACCTTCACGAACGAATTCACTTCTAGAGCATTTTCTTCCTGATGGGCAGTGAGGGGATTGTTTCCTGGGGACTTTCTAACCCCAGAAAAGTACCCATCAGAACCCACCTTGATCCAGCCAACAGCAGCCTCCAAAGAGCCGGGCCCATAGCAAAGGGTCTCGGCAGGTGGCTGGTCAGGGTTCCTGGCACACTCAGGTGGCCCCAGTGGCCCGGCCCTCCCTCAGCCAGCCACTCCTTACATCAGGGGGCCATTCGGGTCATTCGTTGATGGCTGCCTTAGAGCTATGCAAAGATCCCAAGGCCTCTTTGGGGCCCAGGGGAAGAGTACGTGTGATCCGTCCGTGATACCTGCCATGAGTCCTAGCTTTGCTGGTCCTTATTTGTAACAGTATTCAGGTCAAGAAGCAATACTCCTAGACCTTTCAAAGGTGAAAACTAATCCATCTGATAGCCTGAAGAGAAGCATGGAAATGTTTAAAAATACAGTGATGTGGGAGCATTGTTTACCACAGCTACGCAGATACACATACAGGGCTATGTGTGTGTGTATGTATTTATTTTTAAAAGGCTTATAGATTCCTGTTATCTGATTTCTGATTCAGCTGATCGGTTACAGTTGGGTGGCCTGATTTGCCTCACTACTGAGCAGATTATATTTTTTAAATGACTTTTTTGAGAGGGAGCGTGAGAGGGAGGGGGAGAGAGCAGGTGCATGTGAAGGCAGGGGAGGCGCAGAGGAAGAGAGAGAGAATCTTAAGCGGGCTCCCTGTCGGCACGGGGCTCCCTCTCACAACTCTGAGGTCATGACCTGAGCCAAAATCAAGTCGGATGCTTAACTGACTGAGCCACCCAGGCACCTTTCTTTTTTTAAATGAATTTTAAGAAAAGCTTTATGGGACAGTCACTCTTTCATTTACATGTTAGCAAAAGTCTCCAGACTTTGGACTGGGAGTGGGATAAATGCCTGGAATTCCACTGAGGGGTGGGGACTGTCCTCCCAAGGTGGGCACAGGCAACACATCGATACAGGGGGCCACCCAGCCTCTGAACACTCATGGGCTTAAGTGCCCCACACCCCCGGTCCCCAGCTTCCCACCCGCCCCAGGACAGGCAGGCGGCTGAGGGAGACACAGAGGAGACTGGTGCATGGGGAGTTTCCTGCTGGGTTTTATGATTCAGGTTGCCCCAACAGTGTTTGTTAGCCCTGGAATCCCAGTAAGGCCCATTTATCATACACCATCTTGGTGCCTAGGACAAAGCCTTGGCCATGGGGAAGCCAGAAGAAATTAAAAGATACGATCCTTACTTATAAGAAAAAGGTCATCCAGTGTAGAGTCAAAGCCAAGGCCCATGAAACAATGAGCAAACAAGGCATTGTCATCCAGAAGAGCGTGAGGTAGCGAAATAATAAACCGTTCAGTTATGCAGTGCAGACAGTAGGAGCCTGGTATCTCATGTGCTCATTGTGCAGAACAGACAGTGAGGGGCCAGGACGGGCTCCAGTAGGCTAATTATGTGCTGTAGACAATCGGTACAAAAGGAGCCAAGGAAAGGGGCCTGGGGGAGGGGAAGGCGAGTGTGGGCCGGTGGGCAGAGGGGGCAGCGGCTTCTGTAAACCAGCAGCTGGGCTTGAAAAGCAAACCAGGCCCTTGGAGACCGTGCCCTTGGTCTCTGGCAGCTCCCGGGCTGTTCCTGCTGCACGTCAGCTCATGGTTGTGGCCACGTCACCAGTCTGAAGCCATTGGCGAGTCTGGGAACACCCGGGCTACAGTCGACCTGGGCTCTGGAGCCAGGTTCCTAGGGCCCACGTCCCACGTCCGGCCCTCGCTGGCTCATGGCCCTGGGCAAAGGAGTTGACTTGCTGTCCCTCCACGTCTTCAGCTGCCAGGTGAGGGAGACGGGAGGTAACAGCAGCCTCCACCTAGCAGGGTGGTGGGAGTGGAAGGGAACAGCACCCCTAATGGGCTTAGAACACGGGCGGGCACAGAGTAGGTGGTCAGTAAATTGGAGCTACTGCAGGTGTTCACAGGTGAGGAAATGGCTTCAGGCTTCAAAGGGCCAGACAGACACCAGAGGGTGCACCCGCTTTTCTCTGGACCATCAGAGGAGCCCTGCCCTGAGGCCCTTTTCCTCTCTGGGGGCCCTGGTCCTCCTCTTTAAGTGAAGCTGGACTGGGCTGGGTCAGCTTTCCTAGGTCAGTGAGGTTAGCCACTTCAGCACGGCGGGGAGCCTCAGGAAGGGAAGGAGCGCGCCTCAACTGATTTTAGTCTAAGATTGTTGAAGTATGTGCAAACATAAAACCGTGTATCAAGGCCTCGGATTCTGGCCATTAGTACACAGCTATGCAGCAAGACAGAACAGAAAGCCGTTATGAATGAAATGCAACCCTGCCCCATCAGTAAAGTCCATTTGAACGTTAGAAATGTAAAAACCCCAACTGAAATGTACAGTTCCACCTTTTCCTCTTTCATTAGCCCAGTAACTGTCTTGTGCAGTGTCTTGGCCTTAGCTCAGTTGTAAATACAAACCCGAGCGTGGGCCCTGAAGTTGCCTGGAGTGAGGAGGGCCAGGAGGTGGAGGCCAGAGCCTGAGGGCCAGGCATGAGCCAGGGCCCTGCCTGGGGGAGGCCTGGGGACCGGCCCTGCACCTGAGCAAGGACCAGGTGTGAGGTCACTCAATTCCCCAGGCTCCCTCTGGGCACAGCTGGTACAGGAATGAGAAACATAAAGGACAGCCTGAGTGATTGGCCCTGGGCCTCGGAACTTCCTTTTCTCCCTGTCCTGTGCAGATCTTTGGTTTCGTGGCCACCTTCCTCTGCCTGGCGAGCATCTGGATGTCCTACAAGATCTCATGTGTGACCGAGTCAACAGGTGAGTTCCGCTTGTCTGAACACAGGTGATCTCTGAAAATTCCCTCTGCTGGGGAATGGGAGGACGGCCTGTTGTGGAGTTCAGTCAGCAACAGGGAAGGGCCCCACTGCAGGGGAGGCCTTGAGGCATAGGGGCCCAGGTGGAAAGGTGGAACCCAAGACCCTCTGCCCTTGCCTCATTTCCATGCCTGGGACACCCTCACATGTCCGCCTCTAATGCTGAAGCATTTTCTTTAAGTCAGTTTCCTAATGACAAAAATGAAGTGCACAGAATTTACAAAGTGCACATAAAGAAAAAAAAAATTTCATGAAAACCATCTGTCATCACATTACCCAGGAAGAGCAGCTGCTGGGTGTCTGTCCTTCCAGTATTTCCTTTCTCTGGATGGAAGGATGGATGGATGGATGGATATAAAGATACATAGATAGGTATAAAGATCTATAGATATACATGTTGCTTTTATTAAAGGATCAGACTTTTTGTGTTATTGTAACGTGCTCTTATTCTCCTACTTAACTGCCTATCAGGCATTTTCCCCACATAGTTGAGGATTTCTTCTCCAACATGTTTTTTTTTTAAAGTGTTTATTTATGAATTCATTCATTCATTCACTTTTAAGATTTTATTTTTATTTTTAAGATTTTTTTTTTAAGATTTTATTTACTTGACAGAGATCACAAGCAGGCAGAGAGGCAGGCAGAGAGAGAGAAGGGGAAGCAGGCTCCCTGCCAAGCAGAGAGCCCGATGCGGGGCTCGATCCCAGGACTCTGAGATCATGACCTGAGCCAAAGGCAGAGGATTAACCCGCTGAGCCACCCAGGCGCCCCAAGAGTTTATTTTTAAGTGACCTCTCTACCCAACGTGCGACTCGAACTCACAACCCTGAGGTCACACGCTCCACTGGCTGAGCCAGCCAAGTCCCCTCTTCTCCCTCACCTATAAAGGCTGCATGGTGTAGCACTGACCCCACCGCACGTCTGTGTCATGGTTGGTCTCCGACTTGGGGTCATTATGTTTCATTTGGTTTGTTTTTTTAACTCTTTGCTACTAAGCAGTGTTGTAAAGAACATCCTTGTCAATATAGCCCCGTAGTCATCCCTGATGCTGTCTCTCTTTAGAGTACATTCCTAGAAGTAACACTGCTGAGAACTTGAGCCAACAGTTTTGATGAGTTCCCTTCTCTACTCCAGTCTTCCTTCCTCTGTTCTTCTTTCCTTTAAAAGAATACACTACAAAATAGCGGAGCATGTACAGTCTGGGGGTCGAGCTGCCCCGCAGAGGGCTTGTTTCATCAATGCTTCCATTTCCTTCCAGAAGCTGCTGACAAAAAGTTTACAGGACACTGAGGGCAGGGGCCCAGGCACAAAAGACCACAGGCTGTAGGATCCCATTGATGGGAAATGTGTCGAATCGACTCATCCCAAGAGGCAGAAAGTAGATGGCAGGGAGGGCATGGTGGGGGTGACGAGGGGCTGGGGGACGGGATGACAGATGGGCAGGGGGGCCTCTTTTGGAAGTGACAAAACATTTTCACATTGTGGCGGTGAGTGCTTGTGCCGTCCTGTGAATATGTGGAAACCTTAGAAGTGTACACTTTAGACGGGAGGGTTGTATGGTACATGGAGTATATCTCGGTCAAGCTGTTTAAGGAAGGAAAAAATGAAGGATGAAAAGTAGAGAAGAGTGTTACTAGGTAACAGCTGAAGGGGATACATGTGTAAATATTGGCAGAAACATAGGCCTTAAAATTTGGGAAGGAAGAGCCCAAAGAAGGAGCTAAGGCAGTTCAAGTCCCTCTGAGGATGTGCCTGGGCGGAGAGGGGGAGCAGGAAGAGAAATCCTCCCCGCACTACGGGATTTTTTTCTCTTTGAGAAGTGTATTCAGAAAGACTAAAATCACTCCATGGGCGGTTGGTGCTGGGTGGGGGAGGAAGTGCACTGAGCCCAACTTGGGCTCTGCCCGCTGCTGTGTGGCTTCTCTGTGGGCCCTGCCCTGCCAGCCGCCTAACTTTGCCATTTCCTTCCCAAGATGCAGCTGTGTGACGCCACCCCAGGCTGGCCCCGCTGGAGGCCCTGCAGACCGGAGGGTCAGTGGGCCAGCCCCCATGAAGGGCTTCTGACCCTGAGCTCCTGTGCCAGAGCCCCGTCCACGCAGGAGGGTGTCCTGGGCTCCGGAGCCACGCTGAGCCTCTCTTTCCAGTCCTTCTTGGAGAACAGTCCTCCCCGCCTGGGAAAGAAGACCAGCCTCCAGGGAGATCCCATCTCTCCCTCCTGCTTTGGGAACCAACCGCCTCAGGGACTGAGGAGCCCACTTAACACACGAGGGAGGGGTTTCTGGAAAGGCCTGCCTAAATCTGCTTCTGCTTCACATTCCTCAGGGGGAGTGAAGCTGCCTTAAGTCCCCTTATAGAAACCAAGCCGTCTCCTAATTTATCTAGCTTGGAAAGCCCCTCTGGGAGAGACCCTCTTTCTTAAGTGAGGCACATCTGCAGAAGCGGTCTGTGGTCAGCCTGTCCCCAGATCGGAGATCCTGGCTCCTTTCGGGCCTCAGCCTTAATTCCCATTGTGTGTGTGTCTGTGTGTGTGTGTGTGTGTGTGTGTATGTGTGTGTAGGGGTGCGTGTGTGTTTTGTAATAAAATAATGGACCTGGCCAGTTGCACAAGGATTTCTCATTAACCGAGGCTGTCAACCAGGAGTAGAGTGATGGGGCCCACAGAGCTCATGGGGAAGCCTGGGGGCCCCACCCGTGTGTGGCCACACCACCCCCTCCCCGGGGAAGGAGAACAGCAGAGGCAGATTTGCATATTTTCAGAGTAAATTGGTGGTGAAGGGTGGAAGCCAATACTGTTCACACACAAACAGAAAGCAGTATTCAAGAGCCACGCAAGCAGCCCTTTAAAGAAATAAATAAGGTAGGAGATTCTGGAACATACTACAACATGAAGAACCTCAAAGACATGATACTGAGTGAAATAAGCCAGACAACCAAAGACAAGAACTGTCTGATGCCATTTACAGGAGGTTCCTAGAGAAGTTACAAGTCAGAGAATTGTGGTGGCCAGGGACCGGGGGCAGGGGACCAGGGAGTTCATGTTTAATGGGTACAGTTCCATTTGGGAAGAATGAAATGTTCTGGAGTTGGATGGTGGCGGCGGTTGCCCAGCAACATAACGCCACTGCACCCCTCAGATGGTTAAACTGGTAAGTTTTATGTATCTTTTACCACAATTTAAAAAAGAACAAAAATGCATACAAGGCATTCTGTCTAGGCACCTCAGCAGCTGGGAGAGCTACCTGGGGCGTGGGGGAAGACAGAGCCCCGGGTGCCACCCAGCCCATGGGGGCAGCATGGCCGGCGCCATGTGCTAACCAGTGCTGGAGAATTGAGGCTGCAGGATGTGGGTATGAGACTGATCAGCCCAGGGGTGGCGCCTGTGTGTAACCCAGACTTCACTGCCGGCTCCCCAGCTCCCACTGGAAAGTGACCCACTGGGCAGGAAAGATGGAGTAAAGCACTGGAGGGAGGACAGGAGTCAGGAGCCAACCTGAGCCCCCAGAGAAGCATGTTGGCACCTGTGGCTTGAGGGGGCCCTGGGAGACAAGGCCGAAGCTGGTCTGCCCACAGCCTCTCCCAAGGAGGCCAGCTCTCTGGCAAGCAGAGCCTTCTTGGGCCTGCCTTACAAGCCTTGAGGAGGGAGGGAGTGGGGGTGGGGGGGAAGATGGAGGGTGGTGCTCTCCCTCGGGGAAGCCTCTGCCACCCACAAGAAGAACTTGCTTGGAGAGGCCCTCTGAGACAGACTCGGTGTGGTGCTCTCAGGGGCTGCTCTGGGCTGCAGTAAAATGCCCCGCACCGACCCTGAACAGACTGGCAGTGAAGCAGGGACCCAGGGAGAGAGATGAGTGGGAAGCCAGGCTGGCGAAAGGGCTGGGATTTGAGGCCAGATCTGGCCCTCTCCCGGGCCTGGCCTGTGATCACTGTGCCCTGGGCGCCTCGGGAATGGCCAGGGCGGAGCCGGCCTAGGCCAGCTGGCTTCCTCCCACCGACAGTTGGCTGTGGTGTCTGCAGACAGGCCCAGAGAAGGAAACAAGTGTGCTCCTGAGGGAGGTCCTGGCCTGACACACTCCTTGTGCTTGCAGCCATGTGCTAGAAGCTTCCCTTCCAGACACATTTACCTGTTCAGCCCTCCGGCCAGGGTGCTCAGATGACCCAGAGCTGGCCCATTCCCTTGCCACCATCTCCCACCCAGGCCACCACCCCAGCATGAAAAGCTAACATTGTTGCCACGGAAACACAAGGGTCTTTGGGCCCTCCCCACAGCAACAAGCACTTTGAAAATCCTGTGAGCCCTCGGGGGTGCTTCAGGCGGCTCATGGAGGTCTGATTGTATGTGCAAAATGTGTTAACCCCTTAAGCCACACACTCTGTTCTCAGTAACAAGCACTGACACTAGAACCCCTCGACCCTCCGGCCGCCCCCACAGGCTCCCTCACCTTGGGCAGCCTCAGGGGACCCTGGCCTTGCGCCCTTAAGTGAGGAAGATGCCAAGTGTGTGAGTCAAGTGTCTCCGAACCTGCCGTGTCCTGGATGGAACCAAAATTTCTCTGTCCCTGCACAGCCAAGACAAAGCAGGGGAATGAATCCAGAGAAGAGGTCTTACACGCCAAACTGGGGGCTTTTCAAATTAATCCCGTTCTTACAGTGCATATAACTATAAATTGGTTATTTATACTCATATCCTATTTCCTGTTTTATATAGTGGAGTTTCCATATGGTTCAGATTGAAAAGGGGGATTTCTGTTTAAAAAAACAACAAACCAACCAACGTTCCGAACCCCCTGAGAGGAAGGGAGCTGCCAGGCTGGGCTCCCGGGCCCTGGCCAGAGCAACCAGCCCCGGCCCGGGAGAGGGGACCCTGAGGGGCCTCCTCTTGAAGGCCACCGGGAGGGGAACTGGACCCTGTGGACCTTGTAAGGTGAATGAGGCGACTGGTGGCTCGCTGGGGTTTTACTGTCGTGTTTTCTGTACATGAGAATTACGCAAACGAGAAAGACCGGGGTTAACTCCACGCCGAGTTGTGCAAAAAGAAATGTCGCGGAAAAGTGCGCCCCTCAGCTCGGTCCTGACGGGCGCTAACAGCCAGAATAACGGTCCCGCTGAATATGCAGCTGACCCAAACTATGAAAGACCGCACTGCCCAGGGAAGGGGGTGTGCACGTGGAGAGGGACGGCAGCCCGGGGCTGCCAGCTGCCCCAAGTGCCCGAGAGAAGAGCAAGTCTGGATTTTCAGGCTAAACATTTCCTGGGTTCTAAAGGCTGCCACACGAACTTTCAAAATGACGCGCTTCAGGCCGCACCACACCCGTGCGGAGGCTTCGCGCAGCCCGCGGGCCCTCGGTTTGCGACCCTGCGGGGTCGGGGGAAGGAGGGTGCCGGGCAGCAGGAAGTCAGGGCCGAGGCCGGCGCGCGTCGAGGCTTCGCGGGCCGGCACCTGCTTCCTCCCGAAACCCGTGGGGTGGGGGCCCTCCCCGGGGAGCCCTCGGGGTCCCCTGCCAGCAGGCGCCCCCGCGGGTGCCCTGCCACCCCTCTCACGGCTGGCCCCAACTTTCCTTTGGCGAAAACAAAACCCGACGGCCGCGCAGGTGGCCGCCGGGCGCGTCCCCACCTAGTAGCGCGCGCCCTCTTGTGGCAGCGGGGCGCAGCGCAACGTTTAACCTTGAACTGTGACTGCAAAACCTCCCGTTTCCTCACCCCTCTTCATCTCCTCCCAGCAATAACCTGCGGACCCTTCCATTCACATCTTTGCTTTTCTTATTCTATAGCTCTATTGCAGTTATATGGATTGCCTAGAAACTAACTACAGTAGTTATTTGTAATTAAATGAAACGGTCACCACGCCCTCCGTAATCTTTTGGGCCTTCATTCTCTTACTGTTATGTTGCTGTAACAGACACCCCTTTCCCACCTTTATGCAACACTTTACATCCTCCGGGCCTCACGTGTGTCTTGATACAAGTCATCACCGCAGTGCCAGTCCTGCACGGGCTGTGACCAACTTCATGCCATTGTAACCACACAGCTTGTGCTCCAGACCTCCAACGATGCCTGCGGACTCTCATGTGGGAGCTTTCCTGTGGACGTTGCCAGGGACCCCAGCCAGCACCCACACATGTGTAACCCGCAAGTGCAGGACAGTGCCTACCCTACCCTACCCGCTGGGACACAGGAGTCAGGGGATACATCTGTTCTCCTTTCCCAGGACAAACTGTTCTGCGACAGGTTTTAGGTCACTTCTCCTAGATCACTTCTCCAAGACAGTTCTGTGGGACCAAGGCAAGAATCACACAGGGGCGGCCAACTCGGTAAGGCATCCTTCTGTTGGCTCTCTCCTTCCCAGCTTCACTCCTGCCACATGGGGTGGTTCGTTCATTGGGCTGGATATGTGGGCACAAGCAGGAATTACGAGGGGACTGCATGAATAGCCTTACTCGGGTGTGGCCTTGGAAGACAAGGTGAGGGGAAAGAACTCTAGTGGTCAAAGCACTGTGCAGTGTATCTCATCATTCACTTGGGTGCAAATGGCCCAACAATGAAAAACAGAGCCTTGGCGAGAGGTGAATGGCCAGGGATCTGGAGAGAAAGACCAGGAAAGCCCTGGGGTGGGTGGGCGGAACGCCACCAAAATTCTCAAACAGGCAAATCATTTGAACAAGACGTGGATTTCCTACGAAATAAAAATCCTGGGTAATGAGGCCACGGAACGCCAGAAAAAAAAAGCAGCGCCCGGGGGGTTGGGAGGGGGGCGGGGGAAGCTTTGCATACGTCCATGTGTTTTATGATTAAGAGTCAAGGGAAGACAGAATGAGAAGGCTAGGCGAAGTAGGACTGGCTGGGGGCTGTGAGGGTGCACAGGCCAGCAGAAGTGAAAACCTGGGGCGGATTTCACAGCTCCTATGGAGCAAAGACCTCAATCTGAGCTGATCCCATTCCGACTGCACTAATTAGCCATGGGACAAGGAGGGACAAGAATCAGGTAAGGGATGGGGTCTCCAGGTTCTATCCACTCTGGAGGAAGCCCCAAATATTCCTCAACTTATTAGATACTGGCGGTAGTCTGGTGGTTTTGTGGGGCATTTTGTTTTTTGGTCTGGACTCTGCTCGTGGCTCTTTTGCAAGAACCCGCTCACAGGACACACTCATGGCGACCTCTGTTGGTAGTTCATCTAAGGGTCAGTCAGAGGCTGAGCCCAGAACGGTGTTTACCCATATGGCTTGCCAAGCATGATGATGGAAAACTTTGTGCATTTTCCTGGGAGAAAAAGTACACTGTCTTCTCGCACAAGGTTTCATATAGCCAGGGGTGCTGTGTGAAGCTTCCGAGCTTCCTTTCAATGGGACATCCAGGCCAGCCAATGGAAGCTGGCTTCAATGGAAGCCAGACCGTGGAAGCTTAAAGAACATGGTCCTGTCCATTTCCCAGTACGTGACATCATCAAAGTGAATGAATGTTTTGCTCCCTATCATACCTGGTTCTTGGTTTGCAGCCACTGCCGGCATTGCGAATACTTGATTTTCAGAACTCTTTAGGAGTCGGGGTAGGGGAATGTGCCTTCCCCCCAGAGCATCCAGCAGTACACCTGGATTGCTCCAAACTCTCCGGTGACAGAGCATCAGTGCATGGGACACCGCAAAATGATGTGAACTCCCGTGGTTATACATTTCCATAAAGGCTCCACGGAGAAAACTGCTCTGGCTACATTACATGCCATCCAAGCCCAGCTGCTGAAAGCCGGATGGGCCCGAAATGAGGACGAAATCCAAGTGACCTGCCTTCCGAGTGATCATCTTGGAAGCTGTATCACAGCTCATGGAGCTATTTCACAATCAAGTTAGGACAAACTGGACCTGGGTGGCTCAGTCGGTTAAGCATCTGCCTTCGGCTGAGGTCATGATCCCACGTTTCTAGGATCGAGTCCCAAGTTGGGCTCCTTGCTCAGCGGGGAGCCTGTTTCTCCCTCTGGCTCTTGTGAATAAATGAGAAAGTCTTTAAAAAAAAGGGGGGGACGAATTTTGTAGTAGCCACCAACCACAAAAGAAGTGGCCCTGCACCAAAACTGGCTGCTTTGCATATTAGCTATCGCAGACAGTACGTCTCAAGCCTGGGGATATTCCTACAGCCTCTGCCCCAAGTCAGCAGATAGGCCTCTGTTTGAGGGAGGGCCCCAACAAGGAAATCTTAGGGGCGATTCAGGCAATGCCATACCCTAGAGCCTCCGTCTCCCCCAGACCTCAAGGAACTACAGGTGTCTGTTGGATCGCACAGCTGACTGGCCTCTGGCGATGGAAACTCCTGGGCCTGTGAGCCCTGGAATTTGAGGGTTTTCTCTTGCTGCCGTGAGGCAACCGCGAGCATCCAGGGCCCTAAACCAAACCATTTCCAACTTGACATTCTGATCTGGCACCTCTGAGCTAGATTCCACAGGTGGGACAAGATCCAGAAAGTCCTCTCCTGAGAAGAAAATGGATCTTCTGATGAAGGGCCAGACCCCGAGCTTTTAACCATCTTCACTAACAGGTGTTTGCCCTAAAGAACTGCTGGTGTAAGGAAGGTCTCACCTCTTAAATAAGCCAGCTGGTAAGAATCCGTGATGAAACAGCCCACCCACCGCCAAGGCGAGCAGGTCCTGTGCAACGCTATAGCTGGGTCATGGCCCATAGCCGTGGACACCCTGTGCAATGGGCTGAACTCATGGGACTTCTAGCCAGAGTGCATCTCCCTGAGATCCAGTGAACAACATCCGTATGCTGGTTCCTGGGCTGTCACTGACGGCTTAGCTGTACGTTCAGGTGTTCGGGCCACCCAGGCCTGGAATAGTGACGACATAATCCAGTGAGTGCGCCTCTCCCCCGCCCCCCGTAATTACAGGCATAATGTTTGTTATACCCATGGTTACGTGAAGCAACCACATCTAGAGAAAAGCACTGAGTTGAACACATGGGAGGCGAGGGAGGTGTTAAAACACGATGAAGTAAAGACTGCTAGGCCATGACAGTGCACTAGATAGGAAGAACTGACGGGCATTCCTTCTAAGGTCTTAGTACTGGTTCAGGAGATGAGGAGTACCGCTTACCGTTGTTAATATCTGACGTTGTGCAGAACGCCAGATATGCGTGCTCCAAGTGTGAAGAGCATTACTGAAGAATTTTAGCTAATAAACGTGGCAGGAATGACAGTCACCATTTTGCAACTTCTGATAACAGATGCAGAGAAAGGTCAAAGGATGGAAACTTTGAACTAATAAAGTTGATGGGATCGATGTCAGCCCCGCAACCACGAAGGGTACAGCGAGTGCAGGCTTGATTGAGAGCCTGGTGAAGTCCACACCATCACCCACAAGAAAACCTTGACAAAAGGAAAAGACTAATCTGATTTTAAGCAAGCCTTTGAGTGATCTTTTAGTTTAGAGGAAACATGAGAAGAGAGAGGAACAGGTTAAAGGACCGAAGGACAGGGATGCCTGGGTGGCTCAGTGGGTCAAGCAACTGCCTTCAGCTCAGGTCATGACCTCAGGGTCCCAGGATCAAGCCCCACATTGGGCTCCCTACTCAGAGGGGAGTTTGCTTCTCCCTCTTCCTTTTCCCCTCCCCCACTCATGCTCTCTCTCATTCTCTCTCAAATAAAATATTTTAAAAAATGCCACAAGGACACAAATAAATCCAGGATGCCAGACATCCCACAAGAAGCCACAAATCCTCAGAGGTAACCAGAGATGCCAGCAACAGTGCTGGATACAACATCGATAACAATCTATCACAGTCCCACTCCGCGATTCTAATCAGAATACGCAATTTTTATTTTTTATTATTTTTTAAAGATTTTATTTATTTGACAGAGAGAGATCACAAGTAGGCAGAGAGGCAGAGAGACAGGAAGGGAAACGGGCCCCTTGCTGAGCAGACAGCCTGATGTGGGACTCGATCCCAGGACCCTGAGATCATGACCTGAGCTGAAGGCAGAGGCTTAACCCACTGAGCCACCCAGGCGTCCAGAGAATACGTAATTTTTAAAATAAAGATCCCATTCTGGAAACCTGCAGAAATCAAGTACCTAGGACAAGTCTGACAAAAGACGTGCAGGGACCTTCATGAACTTGACTGAAAAACAATAAAGATCCAAATCAGTGGAGATTCTAGGTTTGTGATAAAGTTTATCATAAATCATTTCCCCCAAAATTAATCTATAAATTCACTGCAGTTCCAAGAAAAAAATAATGAGGGCTTTTTATGGAACTTATCAAACCTATCTTAAAATTTTATACAATAAAATACCTCTGTAACCTTTCTCTCAATGTTACTGCAAACCTGTATTTTTTTTTTTAAGGATTTTATTTATTTATTTGACAAGCAGATCACAAGTAGGCAGAGAGGCAGGCAGAGAGAGAGGAGGAAGCAGGCTCCCCACCAAGCCCGATGTGGGGCTCAATCCCAGGACCCTGGGACCGTGACCTGAGCCAAAGGCAGAGGCTTTAACCCACTGAGCCACCCAGGCGCCCCACCTGTAAGTATTTTTAAAAAGCCTTTAAAATAGGGGCACCTCGATGGCTCAGTTGGTTAAGCATCTCCGGTCATGATCCTGGGGTCCCGGGATCAAGCTTTACGTTGGGCTCCCTGCTCAGTGGGGAGCCTGCTTCTCCTTCTCCCTCTGTCCCCACCCAACCCACTTGTGCTCTCTAATAAGAAAATAAAAACTTTTTTAAAAAGTGCCAAGAATAGAACAATTTTAATCTTGTCCTATTAGATATTAACACTTTATCAGGTACAGAAAAACAGCCCAAGAAAGCCAGCCCTGGACCCACACAGATACATTAAACCTGGTAAATGACAGAGGGGATACTGTCTCTTAGAGAAGGAAAGAGTCACTTGCTAACACGAGAAATCAGATGGCATGCGGTACTCACACCATACACAGAAATCAAGGTACATTCAAGTACTAAATATAAAATGCAAATCTTTATTTTTTCTAAGATTTTATTTATTTGCGAGAAAGAGAGAGGGACATCACAAGCAGGCAGATGGGGCGGGGGTGGTGGGAAGCAGGATCCCCGTCGAGCAGAGAGCCTGATGTGAGGCTCAATCCCAGGACCCTGAGATCATGACCTGAGCCGAAGGCAGTTGCTTAACCCACTGAGCCACCCAGGCGCCCCTAAAATGCAAATCTTTAAACATCTTAGAAAGCAGACATCTCTCACCTTGAGGTAACAAGAATCAATAAGCAAAGACACGAAGTTAAAATACATAGACTTTGAGAAGATTTATTTCCAAGGCTTATTACTAACAAAGGATAACATCCATAATATGTCAAGAGTTCTCAAATGAGTTAAAAAAACAAAAAAACAAAAAGGACTTCAATGTAATGTGGGGAAGCCTAAAAGGTCAACAACCAAATGAGAAGATGATCAGGCTCACCAGTAGAAAGGAGAGTATACAATCAAATGAGAGACCACCTGTTCAGCCGAACTAAAACTAGTGCAAGACAAGAGTAAGGAAACAAGCACCCCTGTACGCTGCTGAGAAGTCTCCACTTTGGAAACCATTTGGAACTATTTCGCCATGTTGGAATTGCACCCACCCTGTGACCTAACTGTTTTATTTCTAAGTACACGCTCTACATATAACTCTTGCACACGTGCGTGAGATCTTCCAATATGTTCACTGCAATACTGGTTGAAATGGTCAAAAATAAACCACATTAAAAGCCTTCTATCCATAGAGGAGAGGTAAGTAAATTGTGGCATATCCGTTCAGTGGAATACCAAGTAGTAGCTGAAGTGAATGAGTTAGAGCTGCATGTTATCAGATGAATTTCAGAACTGAAGAAAGCCATCTGCAAAACGATAAACACAGCCTCGATACCATGTCGTACATTGCTTATGGGTACATCTCTATCCAGAGCACAGACCACAAAGCAGGAAAGACAGCCACCAAATTCAAGGTAGTGTTTGCCTTTGGAAAAGTAAAAAGAGCAAAATTCGAGGAGGTGGTACTTCACAAGTGAAACTTCATTTTCTGTTTTAAACAAGGCCCTTCCAAGAAAATCTGGTAAAAAGTTAGGCTCTAAAGCTGGGTGGTGTCTCTAACAGGATATGATCTTTCGTACTTCTAGTGCTTGACGTATTTCAATAATTAACAGTAGCCAAATGCAAAGATCTCAGGAAAAGAACAGTATGTTCCATATTTTATTAAACCAAATTTTTATGGTACCCATTACTTATACAATTATAATTTAAACATCAAAATCATTAGTTTTTCTATGTTACATTGTTTTGGGGTAGTCAGGCCTGTGAAACCTTTTTAAATGGGAATTTTATTTCCCCTAGCTGGGGCCCGATCCTCAACCGGCTTAGGAGAGACACTGTTGAACCCCAGGACAGTAGCCCTTCTCCTGCTATAAAACCAATCTGTTCCAGTAACAGAAGACTATGTGCTCCAAAGGGTGTTCCCACCTAAGGAGAGGAATTTGGATTACTTTAGGCCATTTCTTCAGTAATGCCATTCTGCACGTAAGTGATTTAGAAAGAGGCATTTAAAGTCTTCTAGTAAAAGACAAGTAGGTGAAGTCCACTGAGGGGCTTCTGGGAAGAAGGAACTCCTTAGGAACAGAGAAATACACAATCTCTTCTCTTCGGGCCTTTGGACATAGTTGTGCAAGTGGGCGATGTCTGGACATGTTGCCTCCATCTTGCTACACCATAAATGGTTAATCCTAAGGATAAAAACTCATAGCAGAATATGGATGGGCAGAAAAACACGGAGAGTCTGGGGGCTTGATAGCACCACTGAGCCACCAAACTCTGACCATCACAGAACCACCTCACCCAGCCTTCTTATGAAAGATATTTTCCTTACTGGTTAAGACCTGTTTAAATTAGGTTTTCTGCTCCTCGCCATTGACTGCACATCGATACACATTGTTCTTTATCAAAACAAAACACAAAACTCTGAAGAATGTACAAATTCCAGTGAGTTCTCGATGACTATAAAGATCTTGTTCTTCTTGCCCAGACTGGAGGCAGGAATTCTGCAAACGATACAAATAGTTGTAGCTTTACCAGAACCACCCTAGTTGTTTCACACGTTCCCAGTCATTAGACAGTCTGAAAGAGAATGTGCCTATTTTTTTTTTTTTAGCACTGTTTAGCCACATCGAGAAATGGGATGGGAGAGCCCCAATGTGCTTCTTTACAAGTATTTCAAGGTGTTCACTCCGTTAACATTCCTCTATGGCTCCATAAAAATACTGTTTGAAGGTGTGTTCCGTCTTGGCAACAAGAGGAGCAGCCCCTAGGTAGGAAGAGGGCTTCTTTTCTGCCTGTGCCCCATACCTGGGTGGACCCAGAGTTCAGTGTCCTACGCAGGAACTTACCACATTTTTGGAGACAATTCCTGAACTCTGGAGAAAGGTTTCATCTCAGCATCAGGCTTCTTTTTTTTTTTTCCTGAAAGATTTTATTTATTTATTCGAGGGAGGGGGAGAGAGAGAGAGAGAGAGAGCGCGCGCGCAAGAGCGGAGGTGGGGGGACTCAAAAGGAGAAGCAGACTCCCCGCTGAGCAGGGAGCCCGATGTGGGGCTGGATCCCAGGACTCTGGATCAGGACCTGAACTGAAGGCAGCCTACTAACTGACTGAGCCACCCAGGCACCCTGAGCATCAGGATTCTGAAATAATGAAACAACTACAAAGTCAGACAATAAAATGGATTTATTTAAAAAGACTACAAAAGTTGACATTGAGAGAAATGATAAAAAAAAGAAGACACACAGGATTTAAATCGATAAATACAAAAGCGATTGGCCGTAAACAATGTAAAAATACATTTCCCAGTCCCTAAACAGAACATAATTTAAGTACAATTATAAAATTTTTATACTGTATGTGCATTTCCCTTATAATTTTTAAAAACCACTCTAAACAGTTTATTTGTATAAAATATAACAAATTAAGTCTAATATGGCTGTTAATAAAAAATCATGTTAAACTTCAGTTTATTGAGTGTGCCCTGTTTTGGACATAGAAGGGGTTTTGGTCCCAAGTTCTCCTTGAAAGTTTTTATTTTCCACATGGTCTTTTTCCTCTCATTCCTTCTACGATAGAAGAGGGAGGCTAATCAGTCACGGGTCCCATAACAACCACTATGAAGAAAAGTTCTAGAATGACCAAAAATACTAGTGAATATATGATCTTTCTGAAAAGGGAAGGATTAAGTGGCAGCTATGAGGCCCACTTGTGCCCCAAGGAAACAAAGCCTCAGAGCAAGCAGAGCTGAAGCTCAATGTCAACGCACTCCACGTGTGAGGCTGGCAGGGACATGTCCATCGACCTCAACTAAGTCTGTGCGTGGAGGTATGGGGGCAGAGGTAGCCCAGACCACTTGCTGTGAAACCCAGCTGGGTCTAGATGGTATTTCAAATGACAGTGGTACAGTTAGATGGGAAATTCCAGAACCTGCTGACCAAAGCGGGTTGTTTTTGCACTGCTCTTCATTCTTGGAGCCCAGACCCAGGCTATTTCTCCTCTCTTGAATGGCATGCCCAGTAACGACAGCATCAGTGATCGGTTTCATTGCCTCCCAGGGAGGCAGCGGTGACTACACCATCAGCACCAGCTGGCACCCAAGCTCTGGTAAAGGGCTAAGGTCCTGAGTCAGTGAAGACAGAGCAGAGGCTGTATCTGGCCATAATGATGAATTCTGATCACCACATTCACCACCTTGACAACACACAAATGAGAAATTTAAAAAGGGCGGGGCCGCTAAATTGTCTCACTGGAAACATGATTCTACTCCTTCCGATAGAAAACTCAGGCCAGCTAGCCCAGGAGACCTCCACCGAAGCCCTGAAGAACACCAAACGCATGGGCTCACTGCCTGAACTCTAGCGTCCGGAGTCAAAAATCCAAGAGGAGGACAAGACAGGTCTACTCTGCGAACCACTCGGTCAGAAAGGTCTGATCTTGAATGCCTTGTCTGATGGTCTCTAAGACAGCCTGCCAGCAAGAGACAACTGTCCCAAATGATCAGAACTAGTTATGAAGTGTCTCTTGAGAATGGGTTGACTACTCCCTTACCATCATCAGTATTCACCGGGGCGGGATTTGCTAGATCCTCACTTCCTTAAGAAGGGCTCCCCCAAAGAGAGGTTAGAGTAATGTGGGAACAAGAACCCAAAAGATCCCACTACATATACTATGCAATTAAAAGGGCCCCAAATTGTGGACCACCTAAAGACCACCGCCATCAAGCAAGAGTCAGAGTTAGAGGCTCACCTCTGTCAGATGATGAAGCAGCATATGGACCATGGGGATAAATAGACAGAACAAGGAGAATCTCAAATAGAAGAAAAATCAAAGGCTGGGGTCTTAAAAAGAGGGAAGCCTTCAAGGAAAACACTTAATGGGACCTACAGAGCTGTATTAACTTCAGTAGAAATAACCATATGCCAGTAAGGGAAGGGACCAATTTCGAACTCATAGTATGAACTTATCTCTTTAGACAGTGGTAAGTGGTTGAAGACTGTTTTTACAATTACTTTCACTGTATGGTGCAAAAAGCGTATCTTCTTTATCTTTGGTCCTTAGCCATGAGAGTTTCTTCCATTTCTTCTACGTGTTTTATAATGTTTGTTGGTTCTTTTTTTGGGGGTGGGGGGAGGTTTTTTTGTTTTGTTTTTTTGCTTATCACCAACCACCAAAGTGCAGTATAAACGTGGTGTTTCTGATGTTGTTGCTTTTATATATACGAAATACCAACACCTCCTATACAGTTTCTATTAGGCTATAAAAGGTCTCAGAAAGAGTTAATAATAATTATCCTAAAATGTTAAACAATATAATTTTAAGGCTGACATACAGTAAAGCCTAGGTATTACATTTTTAAGGGGAAAAAAAACCCTAGCCCAATATTTTAAATAGTGATCTCTTAAATATACATTAAATTTTATCTGATCATCAAAAAAACCAAAAACCAAACCTAAAAAACTCCTGGCTAAACAAATTAATTTAAAAATAAAACAATTTCTAAATGGTTAAACTTAATTATGCTGGCTGTACAGTCTTAATTTGAAAGCTAGGCCTAGTTAACAATGACATAATAAATCAGAATCAGTTGAGCTATGAGATTTAAGGAAACTGTCCTCACCTCCAAAACAAAAAAGCTGAACCATTTCATGTGAGAGAAGTTTTAACTGTTATTTAAAAAAAATTTCTTTTAAACCCAAAAACACGGACCTAATTTGCGGTAACTGACACACAGGCCAAAGTTAATAAAACTGCCTTCCTGCCCTTCCCCTTGCTCTCCGAAAGAAGTGGTTTAACAATTACACAAATTCTACGTGAGCTTCGGCCAGGGCTCAGGAGGCACGCAGTCAATACCTTATGTAACACCCGGTCCCCAGAGTCCTTAAGCATTAAGGGGTTCTGTGAGGGCCCCTGCGCTCCTGGCAGCCTCTGGTTTCCTCATCTGGGACTCCTGTCGTCTCTCGAAGAACATAATGACAAAGTCAGACAGGAACATAATACTTGCTAGAAATCCAAACACCTGAGGTGAAGAAAGAGCAAGGGTTTATGTGACAGATTTTGGAATATAATCTCCCATTTCCTACTTGGCTCTGGGAGTGTTTTATACAAGTGAGACGATTCACCAATTTTATCCACATTCTTTATTTTTTAAGATTTGAGAGACAGAGTGTGCGCAGAGAGAGAGACCGAGAACGTGTGTGCACAGCGAAGAGAGCACTAGAGTGAGCGAGCACAAGGTGGGGGCAGGGAGGGAGAGAGAGCACTAGTAGGGGGAGGGTCAGAGGGAGAAGGAGAAGCAGACTCCCTCCTAAGCAGGAAGCCTGACAGAGGACTCGATTCCAGGACCCCCGGATCATGACCTGAGCCGAAGGCAGATGTCTAACCAATTGAGCCACCCAGGCATCCCTATCTTATACACATTATTCTTAATCCTAGTAATAAAGGACTTTTTAAGGGCATAAAAAGATGTTATAAAAAGAAATTCTAGAATAATGGCTATTAGTTGAAGTTTCACAAAATAGAGATGTCCTGTCTTACATGTGCATGTGTATGTGTGGGGAGCCAACCTGTGATACTAAGTTTAACAGAGGAAAAAACAAAATCCTATAAAATGATACAAAACACAAGATTATTAGCCATGGTTAGCCTGACCCCAGAGGAGGGAAGGGAACTATGTGAGTAGGGAGCTGAGCATAGGTGAAAATGACAAGAAGTAATCACTATCCAATGACTGATCAACAGAAACTCTATTTTCAAGATACATCTAGGTTACATTACCTAAAACCATTTTCCAGTTAACTGTCACACTGTAATGACACAGCAACATGACACCACGACCTACTTCCTCTTCCTTAAATCACTTCCTCATTGTACTCTTCTAACATACGACCAAACATTCTGAGAATTCCGTCAAGAAGGGATCTACACTAGCAAAACTTACAGAAATGGGGCAAAGAACTGCTCTGGAAAAAAGAAAAATGGATGTAGGTGATGGCTAAAGTCCCTTCCACCTCTAACACCCCATCTCTCCATGATTTTTATTTTATTATTGTTTTTTGTTTTTATTCCTATTCCAGTTAGTTAACCTACAGTGTAATATTAGTTTCAGGTGTATGACACAGTGACTCAGCACTTCCACATGTCACGCTGTGCTCATCTCAAGTCACTCCTTCATCCCCATCACCCATTCACCCATCCCCTCACCCACCTCCCCTCTGGTAACCAGCACTTTACTCTCGATTTTTTTTTTAAAGATTTTGTTTGACACAGAGAGCAGAGGGGGAAAGAGCAAGCACAAGCAGGGGGAGCAGCAGCAGAGGGAGAAGCAGGATCCCCACTGAGCTGGGAGACCGATGTGGAACTTGATCCCAGAACCCTGGATCAGGACCTGAGCCGAAGGCAGACGCTAAGCAGACTGAGTCACCCAGGAGCCCCTGTTCTAGATTTTTAACATTTTGCTGTCATCTGCTCCAGTTTCTTGACCCTTCACTCCCAGACCCTCTCTCCTAAAGAATATGCATTCTGCCTCATGCCACTGTAAAGCAAACTCAACTCCAAATTCACTAATTCACCCAAACAGCCCCAACACGTCTGTCCAACCTATATATAATTAATTACCAATCCCACATCTCCAAACCCAAGTCACTTCTCCCCTCTGGAGTCTTCATTTTGGCTTGATGCTATCTTGGTATCTATCCCCTTATTTGCCTGACAAACATATTACATGCTTTAAGGACAGACCAGATGTCACCATGTCTGTGAAGCCATTCCTGATCCCCTTGAGAGCTTCGGTCCATGCAGGACGACATCCAGACAAATGATCGTCCAGATCTTTTGCTCACATATTTCAATTTCTTTTTTTTAATGGCTTCCCTCACTCATTTTAGTCTGCAAAATTTTTCATAATTTAAACAGTTGCAAAAGGTAATTGCCAGCATATTATACTGAGTTTTTAAACTACCATTAACTCTTAAATATATCCAATGAAATCAAAACACTGTGATAATCTAACACATCACCTAATTGTAACACACAAATAAGCTGTTTTAATAGCTCAGAATTTCATGCCATGCTCTCTTTCCCCCTTCAACTCAATTTTCCTCAACTCTGTTTCACTTCTTCCAAGGATTTTATTTTATTTTTTAAAGATTTATTTATTTTAGGGATGCCTGGGTGGCTCAAGTTGGTTAAGCCACTGCCTTCAGCTCAGGTCATGATCCCAGGGTCCTGGGATCGAGTCCCACCTTGGGCTCCTTGCTCAGTGGGGAGTCTGCTTCTCCCTCTGCCTCCGTCTGCTTGTGCTCACTCTTTCTCTCTCTGACAAAAAAAAAAAAAAAAAAAAGATTTTAGAGAGAGAGGGAGCAAGCTGGGGGAGCAGCAGAGGGAGAGAATCTCAAGCAGACTCCCCACTGAGCTCAGAGCCCAAGACAAGGGCTCAATCTTACAACCCTGAGCCAAAACCAAGAGCCAACTACTCATCCGACTGAGCCAACCAGGGCCACCCCCCCCCCCCAAGGATTTTCTAGTAATACATATCCACACTGCAAAACATTTTACTCATCACTCTTACCATACTTCTCCACATAAAAATATGTATATAAACTGAAATTAACCATAATGGTCTATTAAAACTGATTTTCTCTTCATGTACCCATTGGTTCATGTGCCCATGCAGAAATACTACTTGTGGCTGGAATGAGTCAAGGTTCAGCATTAATTTGCTTTGTTTTACACTTGCTTTACATGTGTGCTTCGTAAACAGCACTCCTGTGATCAGGTAGACAGAACCATGCAAGGCTCTGAACTCCTGCAGAGTTGTTCTGTAATTAAAAATAGTTTTAATGATCTATTTACCTGACAAGTCAATTAATTATAACTTCACTTTTGCCATGAGACGAGGATTAACTGGAACCCAGCTGACTTGTAAGAGGATTTGTTACACAGCTATTAGTTACTCTTGTTCATAAGACCAGCACCAATTCGGGTGCATGATCCCTGATTTGTCATTCTCAAATCCAAAAACCCACAAAAGTGAAGTTTTCATAATTTACTGGGCTCAAAAGTGGCACAAGGTAAAACTACTTAGAGTCTTTATCCTTTTTACTGTGAATATTCATGCTTCAGAAATATTAATATGTTGGATTACAGGGTGCTGCCCCAGGTCCTCTGAAGGTCTGAAGGTGTCATATAATATGTGCAGGATTACCAGAATACACTGAACTCTTAAAAAAAAAAAAAATTGCCCCTCCCACAAGCCTTCCAGATAAAGACATTTATTTATCTATCTTTTATTATAAAGGCTAAACCTTTGGATCATTTCTCTCATGTATTCTCTACACCTTGAACAGGGCCTGGCATTGTAGGTGTATTTTTGCTGGACTGCAAAGTAGAAAAATACAGGATAATAAAGTCAATTCTACCACTTCCATTAGCAGTGACATGTTCATAAGTGGAGTAAATGGGTTTTTATTCTAAATTCTAAAGATGGGTTGTAGGTTGCTAGGGCTATCATATTTATTTGTACTTAGGTCCTCTATACAAAATAATGCTAAAAAATAAGTTACAAGACAAACCATTCTCCCATATTGTATGACTTGGCAAGTACTTTCCAAGTTCCATATTCTAAGGAAACAAAACTAAGCAAGGATTCGAAATATGAGATACTCACGGTTGCAGCGATCTCAGCTTTGGTCCTATCATGTGTGGAAACGAAAATGATGGATGCCAACAAAAACACAAGTCCTGTTCCCGCAGTAAGATAAAAATCCTGTAACATGTGCATAAAGAACACAGTTAGGTTGAAAGAAACAAATGCTTTTGTTTAAAAAACTTCAGCGACACAGTACTTTCTGTGTCTATTTTCATATAGCCCAAACCTACATACTTCAGCTTCTAACTTTTCCATCAGTCTGGCATTCACTAACACCCCCCACCAACCCCGGCCATAAAGGAACACTATCCACACTTTGGACATTGTGTATTCAAAGCACATCACAAGATAATCTTTTATTTATTTTTATTTTATTTTTTTAAAGATTTTATTTATTTGACAGAGAGAGAGAGATCACAAGTAGGCAGAGAGGCAGGCAGAGGGCGGGGGGGAAGCAGGCTCCCCACTGAGCAGAGAGCCCCCCCGATGCGGGGCTCGATCCCAGGACCCTGAGATTATGACCTGAGCCGAAGGCAGAGGCTTAACCCACTGAGCCACCCAGGTGCCCCACAAGATAATCTTTTAATAAGAGCAGTTCCCCCAAAAGGTCATGTGTGTATGTGTTTTTCTCAAGGACATACTGATATTATCAAAGCCAAAGGTTTATTAAATCCATCTTACTTCCAGCAAAAAAACTCAAAAGGCAGAAACAAAAAATTTTTCTTTCCTTTCAAAGTCCAGGTGGTCCCTGACTTAAAATGGTTATTCCACTTAGGATTTTTAACTTTAAATAGTGTAATTACACGTTCAGGAGAAACTGTGCTCCAAACTGTGAATCTTGATGCTGTCTCAAGCTAACATGGTATGGGACAATCCTCCATCGTGATGCTACACGGCGGCGGTGGCTCCTGGCCACCCACCAGTCACAAGGGCAAACAACAGGTACGCTGACAACTCTTCCGCACCCACACGGCTGGCCAAGCTGTTGGTCATTTTCGGTATAGTCCCCAATTACATGAGTCCATACTTTAATATCAAACAGCCTTTGTGGTCAATGATTTTGCCCAACTGGATGCTAATGTAAGTGTTCTGAGCACACTGAAGGTAGGTTAGGCTAAGCTACGATGTTCAGGGGGCTAAGTGCATTAAATGCACTTTGACTCATTTTTCAACTTAGGACAGGTTTATTGGGGTATAATCCCACTGTAAGTTGGGAAGATCTGTATTCTACGTTAGGAAGGCCTCTCTGAGGTACTTCAGTGCCTGCAAAGCACTCTAGAAGAGAATCAGAAAAACCACCTGTCACTAACTACATAAAATTATGCCAATAGTATGTTTTCTAGACACTTAAGCTTTCTGCAGTAACATATTGCTTTCAATTGTTCCAAGTGAGTGACCCAAAATGAGCTTGTAAGTTGAGTCTATCTACTCTATCAAAGCTTCCTTATCTCCTCATAATGCAGCTCATGACATGAAATTCTCCCTGGGTTTCCAAGATTTTCTCAGGTATAATCTTATAAGGCTCCTCTCAGATGCCAACTGAACCAGTGCTTACACGCACACTTGACTCAGGAGAAACTGGTAAAATGATGGTCGTTCCAAAGGGTTTTAAGTCTGATACTTTCAGAGTTTTCTGAGATGCAGCCTCCCTCAATCTAATATCAATAAGGCATCCAATACAGAATTCCTGTATGTCAACTGTGCATTTAAGATTTATTTAAAAAAAATTAAGAGATTTTCTCTTTGCTTCTAAAAGAGGTGGTTTTTCTGCAATACTCTGTTTTTCCTATTTCTTTGAATATTATTTCAAATCTGTGACATACAAATAAAACTACATTTACTGATATCTGGAGTACATTCAAGGAGGCATTAAACAAGACAACCATTCTGAGGGAGAAGAACGTGGTGTTAGGGCACCTGGATGGCTCAGTGGGTTAAAGCCTCTGCCTTCGGCTCAGGTCATGATCCCAGGGTCCTGGGATCGAGCCCCGCGATCCTGCTGAGAGGGCCCCGGCTCTCTGCGCAGCGGGGAGCCTGCGTCCACTCTCTCTCTCTGCCTGCCTCTCTGCCCACTTATGACCTCTGCCTGTCAAATAAATCTCTTAAAAAAAAAAAAAAAGAACGTGGTGTTGAAGAAACATGGATTCTAGAATCAGACTGAGTTCAAATCCCAGTTATGCTACTTCTTGGCTCTATGCCTTTGAATTCATTATTTAACATCTGTGTGCCTTAATTTCTACATCTGCAAAGTGGGAGTAATAACAGTTCTTCTTCAGAGGTGATTCTAAAGATTAGAGTTAATCAGTAGAAAGGGCTTAGCTCAGTGCCAGGCACACGTAAACGTCCTGTTAGTGCTGGGGTCGTTACTCTTAACAGAACCTGAGCCTCAACAGCATGGAATAGAAAAGATCCCACCCTTCAGATCCCCCCTTATCTTCCCCCACCCCCCAGACACTCTCACCACCACCACCACATTCTCAAAACATTTTCTGTAAAACAGAAAACTTCTCTGATATTAGAAAGTATTTAGGTACATTAACAGAGCGAGAGTAAAAGTGATTTTTAAACGTTTTAAACAAACATGAAATCCTTATAATGTTAGGTGAAAAGTACAACATATAGGACTATGTCTCTTAATCACCTATGAACCGACAAAAAAGACCCAAGAGAGATGAGTAAAATATTTACAAAAGCTGTTTTAGAATGAAATGACTGATTTATTTTCCCCTCCAACATTTTAATATCAGTACTTACTCTAAAATAACTTTTTAAAAAATAACTTTCAAATGCTCCTTTGATATAATAAATGCTTCACATTGTTTAGTTAGACCATTAAACTGGAAAATATTTTAATCTTGTTTCTTATCAAAAAGATCAATGTTGCATCAATGTACCGAAGGGTATACAGAAAAAAGAAAATCTTTTAGGTTTATATCAATATATGACCCAATGCTTACTTCCCATTAGTTTAAAAAAATTAACAGAATCTTACTGGTTTGTATTGCTCATTATCCCTTGTTCTTAACAGTTAAAAATTCACCCTCATTTGTATCTTTTCCCTCAGAGAGATGAATGGCAACCCTGACACGTACAATTCTTCACAAACCACTATTATTAGCTCCAGTGCTACTGAGGAAGGAAACGTCTCCGTTCTTAAGTACAGTAAACATGTGAATCATCTCGTGTGTCATCTCACAAATCCACACTCTACTCAAATAAAAATATGCGCCAGCAGACGGTCTTCAGAAAGTTATGCAACACTGATCCTGTGAAAATAAAATTCTCGTGTGCACTTTCATTAAAAGGGAAATTTCTGAACAATGAATTCAACAAGTGCCCTAATTCACTCACTAGTAACTTCTTTCATAACAACAACAACAACAACAAAAAAATCAAAACAAAATAGATAGCATCATGTGGTACTTTCTCTGAAAAGCTCCAGAAATACATCACATTAGCTCATCACTCTCTCTCACGTCTAGCATAATGCCTGGTGTAGAGCAGGAACACAATGGACGACTATAGAACCCATGAGGGATGCTCTGAAATGTGAGAAATCGGAAGTGACAAAAATCCTAATCTTTAAAAAATACCTAGTGTGAATGAGACTAAACCACCAATCACTGTAAACTCCTGACCTCATCTGTCCCTCCCTTTCTGATTTTACTTTCCCCCTCTTCCACCCCCTTGCTTGGCAGGAAAAATGGAGTTGCTCAGGGGCAGAGCTGGCACCATGGGGAGCGTCTTCTCATGCTACTGAGTTTTAAAAGAACACTCTGAGTGACAAAACTACACAAGATTCCAAAAGAGCCATGTTCTTCGTCAAGGGGTTCTATTTTCTTCACGCTTACCGACTGCTTGACTTTGGGAGTATCGACTTGGTCGTAAACGGGAGTGCAGTACACAATGAGGATGAGGAGACTCAGAAGAAAGGCACTGCAGCTTACGAATTCAAAAAAGTAAAGTCCTCCACACAGTGTGCACTGTGACACGACTTCCTCGCAGATAAAGGCCAGCAGGGACAGCAGCTACAAAAGAAGCAAAGCGGTTTACTCAAGTGTTCTCCACAGAAACCGGTATTCAGAAAACTCATCTGTTCACCCAACTCTGTGAAGTGGAGACTGCAGCAAACGAGATTACTGGCTGGACCTGATCCCCACAGAACTTCACAGTATGGCTGCCTTGAAGGGAATCCAGGGACTCGAATAATTAACTACCAAGTGCTAAAAGCTAGACTTGGGGGAAATACAGGGTGTTGCTGTAAAAGCACACAGGAGGGACCCTCTGCTTGCAGGTCAGAAAGGCTTCCTGAAGGAAAGCCGAGACTTGATGGGACAGGAGGGTCAGTTGTGGGGCGGGAGGGGGGGTTGGGGGGGGTTGAGGGGGCGGGTAGGGCACCGTGGCAGTGAAGGACAGGGAAGGAAGCTCCAGGCAGAGAAGGAGCAGACACAAACTGGTGGCGAGAGCACCTGGCACCCTCCCACCCCAAGGCACGCACAGATCCCACCACCTCCAGTGAATGGACAGAACAACTTCAGTCAACATGGTTCAGGTACCCAGCGTGAAGGAAGGGGATGGCAGCACAAAAACGATGAGACGAGGGCACCTGGGTGGCCCAATGGGTTAAGCCTCTGCCTCCAGCTCAGGTCATGATCCCAGGGTCCTGGGATCAAGCCCTGCATCGGGCTCTCTGCTCAGCAGGGAGCCTGTTTCCTCCTCTCTCTGCCTGCCTCTCTGCCTACTTGTGATCTGTCAAATAAATAAAATCTTAAAACAACAACAAAAAAAAACCCAAAAATAGATGAGACAAGACTAGAGGCATAAGCAGAGGCTCGATCTAAATGTCCTCGATTTCTAGTTTGAAAAAGTCTGGATTCTAGGAGTTTTAAAGCAAAGGATAACACGTTCAGGCTTATGCTTTCAGTGGTTCTCGCTGGCTATGGCATGGAGAAGGGGCTGGGGAAGGGCCAATCTTGGGGCGGATGTCCAGTCGGGAAGCTGATGTTAGAAACCAGGGGAAGACAGCGAGCTGGGTAGTGCTAATGGAGAACAGCTCCTGCAATCACTGGGAAAGGCAAGAGATGGCAGAAGCCCTTATCAGGACGGGTACAAATAAGGGAGGAAAAAAGATAACAGACTTGAACACTTTATGTTAACTTAAAGCAAAAAGGCATTTTATTCACCAATCTTTTGAAACAGGGCTTTTCTCAGACTTTGAGCCTACTGGCTGGAATTCCACATCATGTTTTCTGCATTAACCACTTTCATCATCTATTATTACCACTTGCAGACTAATGCTTACTTGAAATGGAGCAAGACCTGGACACTTGAGAAGCAGAGTGCGGAAGCCTTCTAGATTTGGACTTATTCTACTAGCCCTTTACGGTTACCTTACTCTCACTTAATTCCACAGAAAATACTTTAGTAATTTATTTTTCAGACTTTCCAAAGCATTCAATTTAGTTTTCACAAAAACAATTCCTTTTCCCACTCAATTTCAGTGTGTGTAATATTTAATTAAATGTTTAGCCATAAAAAGCATAGGTGGTAGTAGTGGGAATAACCCAAGTCAACTAATGGCAGAGTAACACCAGCAAAGGACAGTTAGGAGCAGCAGTCCAAAGATGTAGCAGACCAAGGAGAAAGTATTTTATAAAGAGAAAGTAAGCATGGGTAATGAATGGTACTTAGAAGTCAGGTAAGAACAACACTGAAACACCGACATCAGACTGAGCTACAAGAAGGCTGCTGGTGGCAACAGCAAGCCCATTGCAGCGTACATAGTCAACCAAGGAGGCTGAGATTACAGGACGCATGGTGGGAAGTGAGAAGAAGACAAAGCAGTGGGATAGAGTCAAGAGGGATAGTGTAACAAGAGTGGCCAGATAGGGGAGTAGTGGACAAGGTCAAAGGGAAGGGAATTCCAATAGGGGAGAGAACTTAAATACTTAGGCAGAAACCAATAAGGTGGGTGGGCCTAAAGACAAGGAAGAAAAGAGGTTCTCTATAGATAGGATTCAGGGCCCAGATTTGGGGCTTAACTCTTCTCTAGAAATAGGAAGAACAGAAAGAAGAGAGGTTCACTTGGGCAGTTTGTGTGGTTTTGTGAAAGCCAAGGGAGTTTCCTTCAAGCATTAAGACCCTCAAAATGACTGGTGACCTAAATCAAAGCCTATTGGGAAATGCCATTTTGCCCTTCAGACCAGTAGAAGCAACCAGATATGTGAATGGCAACAAGAGTGTGACCAAAATCAGCAGGTATGCTGCATATTATAAAAATGTTATCCTACAAAGTATTTTCATTTTTTAAAGATTTTATTTATTTATTTAGCACATTGAGAAAGAAAGCATGAGTGGGGGAGGGGCAGTGGGAGAGGGAGAGAGAGAACCTCAAGTAGACTCCCCACTGAGTGTGGAGTCTGACTCCGGGCTCAATCCCACGACCCTGAGATCATGACCTGAGCCGAAACCAAGACACAGAACACTTAACCAACTGGGCCACCCAGGCTACAAAATATTTCCATCAAACAGCAGTCAATGGTACACCACTCTGGAAAACAACTGAGCAGTTTCTTAAAAACTAAACACCCAGTCGCTATATGACCCAGCAACTGCATTCCCACATTCTGCATATGACCAGGAAAAATGAAAATTTATGTCTGTGCAAAAACTGATACATGAAAGTTCATTACAGTTTTATTAATAATGGCTCTGGAAACTGGACACCATGCAAATGTCTTTCTTTGGTTAAGCAAACCATGATATATCCTACCATGGACTACTACTTAGCAATAAAAAGGAACAAACTTCACACATGCAACAACTTAGATGAATCTCCAAACTATGCAGTGAAAAAAATCCAAAACTCAAAGGTTACATACTACAGGATTCCATTTATTTATGTTTTTAAAGATTTGTTTATTTATTTTAGAGGGGCTGGGGGGAAGAGAGAGAGAATCCCAAGCATTCTCTATGTTTGGGGTGAAGCCCAACTCGGGGCTCAATTTCAAAGCCCCCGAGATCATGACCTGAGCTGAAACCAAGAGTCAGTGACTTACTTAACTGACTGCCCCACTGAGCACCTGCCTGCCCCCCCCACCCCCCCACTCACCCCCCCGATTCCATTTATACAGCATTCTTGAAGTAACAAACTACAAAGCTGGAGAACTAATTAGTGGTGGCCAGGGGAGAGGGGAAAGGTGTGGCCGTAAAGGGGTGGAGGGAATCCTGTGGTGACTGGACAGTTCTGGAATAGTTGTGGTAGTGACTCTACGAAGCTATGCAGGTCACACACACATACACATGCACACAAAGTGCAGAGGCCCTCCCTGTATGTTTTGTTTTACAAGTTCCTGTGAATCTATAAATATTTCAAAATAAAAAGTTCAAAAACAATGGTCAAACCTAAATTGGTATGAAGGTCTCTAAGGGATTTTCTCCCCCTCCAACTGGCAATACAGAATTTCCTATATACACACAACTGAAAAGAATCTATACAGGGATGAAAACAGAGCCTATTATTATGATTTCCTACAAGTTAGTAAGACATAAAATAGTCCAGCATATCCCAAACACCCACCTTCAGACAGATATTAGGTTAGGTAACGTGTTCCCAATTATTACACCATAGGATTAAAAACTGACACACCAAGACAGATCCCAGAAAGTCATTGTGTAAGTACTTCCTTAGTCTCCTGTAATTATAATCACAGGGTGAGTTTTTACATGACTGCAGTAAAATAAAACACTAAATGTCTAATATTCCATGTGTTTTATTCTTGCTTCTGTGTTAAATCTTACCCAGCTTTTAGGAGTTTCTCTTTGACAAATGTGCAAAACAGACCTCAGGTATATAAAAGTCAATTAATTGTGAGAAGGTATCAGCCTAAAACTCTAACTGGGGTCTGAGAGGAGTTGCTCAAGAGCCATTCATATCACAATAATTAGGTTATCAGGAATGCTCATCTGCGTAAGCCATATGACAATAAAATCTTTTCTGCAGAGATAGAGACTGCTTGTCTATTCTCAGTAAGAAAGGGGCAGGACCCAGCTCAGCCAGCAGCAGTTGGTGCCTTCCTTACCACTCCTGTTCCAAATTTATTAACAGGAGTTAAGCCTCAGGGCAGTGTTAAGAGGCAGATTCTGCCTGGACATCCTGAGAGATTAAAGGGGTACAATATCAAGTTTGGACATTTACTGGCTCTTATTCCTAGTTAAAGGCCAAGAAATCAGCACTACAAATTATATTCAGTATGAAGTTTTCTCCTGACTCCCCATCTGTCTGATGTTCCAAACCTTCCTATATAATCTCCTACAGCACTCTACAGTATCTTTATGTTGTATACCTGAAACTAATACATGTCAATTCTACCTCAATTACAAAAAATTTTTTGAAGAAGTTCATTTTGAGTATTATCCAACACCGTAAAATGTATAGGCACATTAATGATAGAGCAACAAGATCAGTGTGTAAGAAACAATACACCTCCTAACTGACCATCCATTATATGCAGATTCAGGAAATCTCAGGAAAATGCTTGGATTCTCATGGACTAATAGTAGCTGGACAAGGATAAATGGAAGAGCCAGACTCAAGCAGGGCCAAGAGACACATGGGATCTGGATAGGCAGAGAACATTCCAGGTGGAGGATGAAAAAGAAGAGATTCATGAAGGCAAGAATTTGTATGGTAAGACCCAGAGGGATGATGAGGCGACTGACCTGAGTGGGGAGTGATGATGAAAATGTTTAAGGAGCTGGGTGTGGCTACGTGATGATCAGGCCAGGGAGCATGGGCTTTTGGATGAAAGCAACAGGGATTACCTGCCTGGTTTAGCTGGTTAGAAGACAGGAGGAACAGAGGACTGGGTGGGGCCTGAAAGACTATCACAGTTCAGGAATAGGAGGGGAAAGAGCTGCTCACACCTGACAAGCAAGAAACGGGGGTCTAACACTTTATAAGAAAACTCAATAAGCAAGTGAACATACTCCATATCCCTGATTTAAACAATGATGGGGTGAGGTGGTGGTGAAGCATCGCTGATTTTAATCATATTTCCTAATTTATATATATATATTTGGTAAACAAACACTTTTTGTATTAAAAAAGAAAAAATAATGTAAGTGTGAAAGTTAAGGGAAGGAATAATTTCAAGAAATGGGTAGTCACCAGCATTAAATACCAAAGTGGTTAAGGATAAGAGAGGTAAGGTCACTGGGTAAGGAAATCATGATGAATGTTCAAAGTGAGTTGAAAGGCTCAATTATTATTTTCTGGTACATAATTTTACTCTCAGTAACATGAAGACGTCACATTAAATACTGCTTACTGACAATTAAGAACCTAACGACATTATAGTCAATGTGACGGCCTCTAATAACATAAAATCTTACCCAAACACAACTATGGGAACTGTCAAGCCTTTGGAGCTGGGAGGTCCTTGGAGAGCAGTCTCCCACCCTTTTGTCTACAGGTGATGGAATGAATCTCTGACAGCGAGGTTCCATGCTGGCAGGGCACAACCCTAAACCCAGGTCTCCTGACTCCCACTCTGTGCTTGTCCCCCATCCCCCATCCCCATCCCCCGCCCCACTGAAACACTGTTTATTAAGCTCACTTTACAACTATGCATATTTGTGTGGGTTTTCCCTTAAAACTGGATTTTGGAAGTTACAATCAGATTAATGTGCATTTCCCCTTTTGCTGTTAAATTTTACATTAAAACCAATGTGCTAGGGTCAACACATTTGGGAAATCTTCGTGACTAAAACGCGGCTTACTCACAGTTCTGGTGATTTAAACATTCAGATAGTGACTACCCTGTGTCTCTCTTCATTTCAGTTTCACTACCCCTTCTGAAACGTCAGTCTTCCTTAAAATTAACAGTCGCTATAGTAAACATGAAGTCTCCATCATTGATCTTTAAGAGTCTACTATTAAAACATTTCTCACAAAAAGAACTTTCAAATGTTTGCCATTCATATAAGGCCTCACTATAAAGTTATATTAATTTGTGAATTAATGAACTTATGAACAAAACCTGTAGTCCCATGTAAAGTCCAAGTAAACAAATCTGTCAGCCTGAAGTTAGGTTAGGCCTCTCTTGCCTTGGGCAATTATTTACTCTCACAAAGGTTCAAAGATATAATTTGCTGACCTTATGGATCTTCCTCAAGGTTAAAAATAGAGCACTACTATTTAGTACAGATTAATTTTCACACTGAAATAATGAAGAGAGCACGAATATAAGAGAAATTACTTCTCAATGACTTGTTTCTTGGCACTTACACAGTAACATTATTTTATAATTTGGTAAATTTAAATTACTGGTGATTGCCTGTCTGAAGAGTCATTATAACCACAGTACCTTGCAGCCATCAGGACATTCAACTGGTACCATAAACACAATGTCAGCTTGTTGCAGAGAGAATATTACACATATTCAAATCATTCCACCAGCTTCCTAGTAAGGAACTAGGTTGCCCAATGTCAATTTTCCCCTGAAAATAAAAACTCCCTCAAAAATAAAAATAAAAACTTGAAAATATGTCTGTGTGTGTGTGCATAACAACCGATCTAAGGACGAAATAAACTGCAAAAACTTAGGACTGCAAGGACTCCTGGCATTGCATTTCCAGCTGAGTATTCCTTCTTCAGCTCCGGAAGGGCAGATGGTAGTTACGGGATGCTTAAGTTTTGGACAAGCCTTTGACGAAATTAAGGTTTCACAGACACAGCTATAGAATTCCAAGAGTACGAACCTCAAGAGCTAGTTATGCTCCTTATCTCTAACCTCTCCTGTTTGTAGGCTCCACTCTCGACCTGCTTGGTGTTCAGCTCTGTACCAGCACACTCCACAGAGCCTCAAAACCTTAAATGGTGAAAAGAACCTCGGAAATCCAACTCAATCTCTTTGGACTCTTAAGAATTTCCTAAGCCCAGAGAGTCTGATTTTTAAGTTTTAGAGTAAGGTTCCTTTCCCTTTTGGAGTTTTGAGGCTCTAATAAGATTTATGGGTCTAGAACAACATACCCAGACACAGAAATGCACCACATTTTGGGTAAAATGTCACAGGGCTTGCATATCCCTAGTTTAAGTACCTCCTCTTCTGACTATGGGTTTCTTCATTACAGGTGTTTCCTTACTGGAGCTCTGCAAATCTACTAATTAAAAAAAAAAAAAAAAGCTATCTAAAGTAAAACTAAAGTAAAAAAAATCTAATGGCAGAATGTGACTTAAGGCAAAGACGACTGTGCCTACTGCCCCAGGCTGGATGACAGCTTTAATTTATTTCATTATAACGTCCTTGGGACTTCCTGGATAACTCTGTAATATACACTCCTGTAAAGAGATAGAGGCCATTACTCAAAGCAGAAACTAAAAGACAACAATCAAAATCAAAAACAATAATGAAATTTTTTTTTTTTAGATTTTTTTTAAATTTATTTATTTGACAGAGAGATATCACAAGTAGATAGAGAAGCAGGCAGAGAGAGAGAGGGAAGCAGGCTCCCTGCTGAGCAGAGAGCCGGATGCGGGACTCGATCCCAGGACCCCGAGATCATGACCTGAGCCGAAGGCAGCGGCTTAACCCACTGAGCCACTGAGGCGCCCAATAATGAAATATTTTTAAAAATCTACATTAAAGAAAGTAATCTTTTTTAAAAAAGATTTATTTATTTATTTGACAGACAGAGATCTCAAGGAGGCAGAGCAGCAGGCAGAGAGAGAGGGGGAAGCAGGCTCCCCGCTGAGCAGAGAGCCTGATGTGGGGCTCAATCCCAGGACCCTGAGATCATGACCTGAGCTGAAGGCAGAGGCTTTAACCCACTGAGCCACCCAGGCACCCCAAAAAAGTATTCTTATAACATTCCAAATCCCCCATAAGTAAATAAACGCATACCTATTTAACTGTACTTTGCTTTATTGCATTTCACAGATGATTACATTCTTCAAATCGAATGTCTGTGGCAACACTGAGCCAAGCAAGTCTACTGGTACCATTTTTCCAACAGCATTTGCTCACTTCATGTTTCTGTGTCACATTTCAGTAATTCTTGCAATATTTCAAAAATCTGCATTATTATATTTGCTATGGTGATGTGATCAGTGATTACAACTCACTGAAAGCTCAGAAAATGGTTGGAATTTTTTTTTTATGATAAAATATTTTAAATTAAGGAGAGCCTGGGTGGCTTGCTCTGTTGACCATCTGACTTTTGATTTCAACTCAGGTCATAATCTTGGGGTCCTGGGATTAAGCCCCTTGCTGGGCTCTGAGCTCAGTGCAGAGTCTGCTTGTCTCTCTTCCTCTTGTCCCGCTCCTTCCCGTGTTTGTGTTCTCTCTCTCAAATAAATAAAATCTTTTTTAAAAAATTTAAAAATATTTTTTAAATTAAGGCATATATATATATTTTTTAGACATAATGCTATTTTTGAACAGTTAACAAACCATAGTATAGTGCAAACATAATTTTTATATGCACTGGAAAACCAAAACATTCACTAGACTGGCTTTACTGTGATATGCGCTTTACTGTGGTGGTCTGGAACCCAACATGCAGGGACTCCGAGATAAGCCTGTAAATGGATTTCAAGAAGAGACATTAGTTTTTATTCTTTCTCTCCTTCTCCTTATGATGGAGAACAAGCAGGAACAATCAACCCTTGGAAGGCAAATTCATCTCCTCCTTTTCTCCCATTCAAGTAAAAAGTCTATCACCAAAATTTCTGGCTGTAGGTCTAGTCCAGGGATATGGGACTACAGTTTATTAAACTGTAAATAAGGTAATGAGAAATTTTACTTCAGCTGTGCCATTTCTAATTAGAAAGGAAAAACAGACAACTGAAAATGAGATTTAACAGGCAGGACACCAATACTGATGATGTCTATAGGGCAGCAAGAATACTTCAGATATAGATACTAACCTTTTCTGTTCTAAAAAGTTCTACTATTGGTGTAGATACATTTCAGCTCCGCTACAGAGGAACATCACTGATATCTAAAAGTCCTGTTAAGGGGCACCTGGATGGCTCAGTTGGTTAAGCAGCTGCCTCTGGCTCAGGTCATGATCCCATGGTCCTGAGATCAAGCCCTGCATCGGGCTCCAGCCCCTCATCGGGCTCCCTGCTTGGCAGGAAGCCTACTTCTCCCTCTCCCTCTGCCTGCTGCTCTCTCCACTTGTGTTCTCTCTAATAAATAAATACAATCTTAAATAAAAAAATAAAAGTCCTGTTAGAACTGACAAGAGAACAGAAAGAAGTACCTCTGGGTAGAAGGAGCACATGATACAAAGGAACAATGGCAGAAGGGAGCCCTCGATGCCTATTAATAACTGAAAGGCTACCAGAGAGCAACTCCCTGAAAGGAGGCTGGAGAGAAAGCCGGATGCTCTCAGTTCCCTAGGCCACACTTTCACCTGCTTCCAAGTGATTTCCAAACTATTCCCAGATGTGATCATTTGACAACCAGAAAGTAGTGCCTGTTTTCTGAGAGCACTTTTTTTTTTTAATTTAATAAAAGTAGGTCATCCGAGTTCTAAGAATGTAAGTTCTGGTTATTGGAGTTCTAAGAACTTAAGCTCTTCCCAAGGAAACCAACTCCCTATTTTTACTTGAGATGACTAAAGGCAAAAAACAAAAAAACAAAACAAAACGAACAAACAAAAAAACCCCCCAAAAACAAAAACCAAAAAACACCAAGCAAAATGAACTTAGGAACATTCTAGGCAGTCTGACTTTTCCCTCTGGCAGAAAATATTCATCGTTGCTTAGAACATAGTATGTCAGTATGTGTTTAACTGGAGTTAAAATCCAAAGATGTTTGGTATTTTCACTATGAGGTTTAAGGTACCTTTACTGCCTAAAGTGAACTAAAACTCAATGAAATTCAGAGAGGGGTAAACCATGCCCTCCTTTTGCCACCTGCACGCAAATACCAGCTGTCCTTTTCACTGTGCACTTCGTATACACATACTGCTCATTCAGAAGTAATTCTTTTTCTGGTCAATATAAAACACTTAGGAAACAATTCACTGGAAACACCCATCCCAATGCCGTACGTGGTAACGGAAGACTTCGCCCAACAAATTAAACTGCCCCCCACGGGCTCGTACCAGGAAAACCACAAGAACCAGGAAAGATAAACAAAAGGCACTTGGAAGTCTAAATACAGGCACTTTGGTCGATAACGCAGCCTAAGAGCTGGGAGAGGAGACGGAGGTCGTAACAGAGGATAGAGTGAAGGAAGTCTAAGCGGTTGACTAGGCTTTCCGACGCATTTCCTGGACCCGCGCAACGCGCTCGGGGGCCCAGGTCGTCACCGGGGACCCAGTGGGGGTGAGACTGGGTGGAGAGGCTGCCCCAAGGCGGGAGGTAACGCCCCCCTTTCCAGCCGAGACAGAAGGAACTGGGGGTGTGGAAACCGCCGCTTCCTGAACAAGCAGGTCGAGAAGCAGCACCTCGGCAGCTTCCCACGTCCGCAGGCCGGCGGCCCCGGGGCCAGACCTCCTACCCCCGAGTCCGGCTAAGCCCACCCCGGCCGCGGACTTACCAGCTGCGAGGCTTTGAGCGCGAGCCGACGCAACGGAAGCCGGCCCAGGGAGAAGTAGGCGGCGAGGCCGCTCCGGGCGCCCCTGGCCGGAGCCGGGTCCTCCTCCGTGGTGGGGCCGTACACCGCTCCATTCTCCATCGCCCGGGAACGCGGTGGCCGCAGAGGTAGCGCCGCGGACTTGACCGACTCCAGAAGGACCACCAGCAGGGCCGTCACTTCCTGGGTCTCCGCCCACGCTTCCGCCCCGCCCCGCGCCGCGCCACCCCGCCCCCGCTCTAGCCCCGCCCCGGCTCTAGCCCCACCCCAATCCCCTGCGTCTGCGCCTTGGTCACTCGTCTATCGTACTGAAGTTTTTGGGGGGAAAGCTTCGCGCAAAGAGAACAGCATGTCCTAAGGACCGAGTTAGGAAGGAGAGAAGAGGAAGTTGGAGATGTAGGCAGAGGCCACATCATGTAGGGGCCTTGCAGAGCAAGGAAAGAAATGTGGTTTCATTTTGAGTGCAGGGCGTTGTCTGAAGGGACTTTCGGGATTGCTCCCTCCAGCATCTCTCTGAATTCCTTTCCGGCTTGTCAAAACCATGTCGTTTACTTATCTCTTACTTGTGCACCAACTTCCGCAGTCATATATGTTAATTTTGTCTCAACTTAAGGAAATTCGTATTTTTACATTTTGTTTTAGCAACTGAAGGTGATTGGGTTCCACGTCAGGCACACATATTCTCTCCTCAACAGTGTAATGAAGGCACTATCATTACTTTCATTTTACAGATGAACAAACTGAGGCCAAGAGGGGGCATATACCCAAGGGCAGGCGGTTAGGGGTAGCTGGAATGCAGATCTACACAGTCTGACTCAACCTTGTTGCTAACACGAACTCAGCAAACCTCAGCCTCTAACCCATCTCGCCATCAGAGCCTCAAAATCCACGCAAGAGGGGAGGGGCCACTGCTGCCACCTACTTCCATATTTAATCTAGTCTCCTCCCTGGCCCCAAATCTCCCTTTCTTCCTCTGTAACAGAACAAAAGCCCCCATTCACACGAATAGAGACAAGTAGATACTACTCTGCGGGGCTGTCTATACAGCCAGCCCAAATCAGCCCTCTTTGAATAAATGCCTTATAAATGTCCTGCCAAGCAGCCACCAATCCTGTTCAATAAAACGAGGCCACCGTGTTTTCACCAGGGCTACAAGGACTCACTGCCCTGTTATTCTTCAAGTTGCCATCATCCCAAATCAGACATTACTGAAGTCTGAAATTTACTTTGAAATTCATCCAAAAGAAGAAGAAGAAGTAAAGACAGGTGGAAGAGCAGAGAGAAGGATAAAAGAATAAGCCTGTGACGAAGTAACCACAGTAACATGTTAACGGGGTAGTATATGGGTGACTACTGGGGTCGTTTCTTAATTCAACTCTTCTGTGTCTTTGAACATTTCAAGATAAAATATTGAGGGGAAGTTTTATTTAAAAATTTTGATTGAGGGACGCCTGGGTGGCTCAGTCGGTTAAGCCGCTGCCTTCAGCTCAGGTCATGATCCCAGAGTCCTGGGATGGAGCAGGGAGCCAGCTTCTCTCTCTGCCTCTGCCTGCTTCTGTGCTCGCTCGCTCTCTCTGACAAATTGATAAAATCTTTAAAAAAATTTAAAAAAAAATGTGATCGGGGAGAGAAGATGGACAGGTTATCTCAGCCCTCTCAGTTTATTTAAGATGCACTTGTACAATGCTCTAGGGGTCTCTACTTCTTCAATTTAGAAGAGGATAAGAATTTAGCTCATGATTCACAAACTTTGGGATGTGTAAGAGTCCCAAACTGGGATTTTTAACTGGGAAGTTAACTAAAAACAAAGATTCTTGGAGATCTACCCCCAAAGTTTATGAATTTGGGTGGGTCTTGAGAATATACTTTTGTAACAATCTCTCCGATACTGGTGAGAAATCCACGCATATGAAGGAACACTATTTTATGATGTGATAAGAACGAAAGCCATTACGCAGAGGACAGCAGATGTACCATAACTTCTTTTGTCCTGATTGATTCAGGGGTGCCCAAATCAGTTAGATTAAGGCACTAATATCCCTCCCAGTTAAAACAACAACAATAACAACTTAATCGCTTAAGTTTTCTTGATAAAAAAATCAAATAAAGAGTTTAGGGCTTCATGAACAGACACTTGAATTAGGGACCCCACTTGATCGGTGCATCCAGTAGGAAAACTGTCATGTTTGGTCATGAGTAAACAACACTGAACAGTTAAATGCTGAGATTTGCCACAGCAAAATGAGAAATCTTATTTATGGAGAAAAGATCTACCAAAGAGAAAAAAAGAAAGGCTCATTTAAGTCTTGAAGAATATTCTTTTTTCTCCTGCAATATTATATAGTTATTTTTTGAATGAGGCAGAAGAAACATTCACAAAAAGAGATAGTCTGGGAAAATACACTTGGATGAGATTTTAGACATTCAAAAAATAATTTGGTGCTACTTTTTTCCGTTGAGATTATGATTTTTCAGCTGTCTCGAAAACTTTTATTGGCTTTCTTATCTATATTAGCACAGTTAGGCAATAATGTGGATACAAAGTTGAATCATAGATGAAGTCCTACAATGAGGCCGCAGAAACCTCCATAAAAGACCATGTCATGAAACAGAAAGTGGTATGTGTTACAAAAGAGATACAAATTAAATGTGCTGGGAAAGAGCAAAGAGAAATCACTTGCAGCTGAAGGATCAGCTTGGTGGAATTTCAAGCTGGGAGTTAAAGGATACTTACTCTTGGACATGCAGAAAACAGAACAGAGGATACTTACTGTGGGCAGAGAGGCAATAAGAAAAGAAGCCAAAGAAAGTATACACAGGCACAGAGATGGAAGGAAGGAAGGACAGAGAGGAGTCACAGAAGACAATATATAGGAGGTAAAATCAGTGAGATTTGGAGACTGGTTTGTGTGAGGAGGAAGGAGACATTAACCCTTGTCAGTGTCAGAGTATAAATTTCAAAGAATTAAAAAGATGACTCTCATATAAGTATATAGTGAGCATGCTTCAGAGATTTAATTTATTAGTAAAACAATCAGGAGAAAGTAAAACTGGTCCAGAGGAGGATACAAGAATGGTGGTATGTGTGTATATCTGTGTATATATATTATATGGATGTATGTATAGTGTTTAAAAATATATAGTGAAAGGGAAAAAATGCTGGAATATGGTTGCTAGGTTAGACTCAAAATTGACTAACCTTCTACAAGGACAATAAAATTGTTGCCTTTGTGATTGACTCCAGCAGAGAGAAAACATTTCAGCTCTATCAGACAAAAATCATTTGTAGCTTATCAATCTTCTGTAATTAACACCTAACTTCACAGACTCTGGGCCCAACTGAGTAATAAATAGTAAGTCACATCAAATTATCTTTCAACCAACAATGACCCGTAAGAGGGTTTGGTAGATGGTTTGCTGCTAGTCCAGGGGTTAGCAAACTTCTTCTGTAAAGGGCCAGATAGTAAGTCTTTTGGATTATGAAGAACATTTAAGTCTCTGTCGCAGCCACTCACCTCAATCTTGCTGCTGTAGAGTAAAACTAAATGCCATAATGCTGTAACATTCCAATAAAACTTCCTGAAAACAGGCATTGGGCTGGATTTGGCTCATAGGTTGCCAGCCCTGTTCCTGTTCATTATTTCTCGAACTTGAGTGATCATCATAATCACTGGAGGGCTTGTTAAAGCCCAGACTTCTGGGCCCCACCGCCACAGTTTTTGCCTCGGTAGATCCTGAGTAGAACCTCAAACTTTACATTTCTAACAAGTTCCCAGGTGCTGCCTGATGCTGCTGGGCTAAGACCATACTTTGAGGACACTATTCTAGTAGGACATAGGAAAAGGCAGTCAATAATCCTTTTACCTTATTTCCAGGTTTTGGACCATCTTTCTCAACAAAAGGCAGATGAAAAACTCAGATTAGGACGGAGGTTTCAGGGCCAGAGGGCATCACGTGGAGTTCCTGGTAAATTGTTTCAAACTTGGATCTGGAGCATTGGAAGAGATAAGGCATTTGCGGGGACACACAGAGAACTGACAGAACCATACGAATGTTAAGGGGAAGCACCTATAGAAAGGAGAGGATTTAGGCTACAGCTTTGGAGGGAGTGGGAGAGAAGGTGAGGAGGAGGCAGAGAAATAAAGACGTGTTCATCGCCAGCAGGAGACCACAGGAAGTGGTGCTACGGAAGGTAAAGCAACAGTCTTACCTTTTCCTTGCCAACGTTTCCAAACACCGCAGAGTGGACAAGAAAGCCAGATATGCAAAGAAAAGTTTGGATCAGAGATCTTCTTGGGATGATAGTTTTCAAGTTCCTCTCCCAACAAACTAGAATAGAGAGGAAAAGACATCAACATGTTCAATCTCCACATTTCATTTATACCAGCAGAGGGCTGCAAGGGCAAAGGAATGCTAATAATGCTTTTTGATTTAGGGTTTCTGCTCTCTGCAGGGAATTAATTCCACAGTGGTATTTGGCCTGGGGGGCAAGGAGGACACCATGGGTCTCTTAGCGCCCTTGCTCTCATTATCAGTTGGGTATTTATTATTATTATTATTATTATTATTATTATTATTATTATTATTTATTTGAGAGAGAGAGGGAGAGAGAGAGAGAGGTCACAGGTGGGGGGTGGGGGAGAGGGAGAAGCAGGCTCCTGCGATCCTGGGATCCTAACCTGAGCCAAAGGCAGATGTTTAACAACTGAGCCACCCCAGTGCCCCATCAGTTGGGTATTTTACTACAGGACAATCTGATTAATTGGGGGACAGATGTGATGAAGAAGGGTAGACGCTTCCGATTGGGAAGAGAGAAGGTGGGGTCCAGGTTGGGATTTGGATTACGGGGAGTCCCTGTCATCACAAGGCCACCCTTAACGCAAGACTTTCCCTCATAGCTCATAGAGCCATTAAAGATTATAGAAAACTGTGTTAGAGGTTTGTGTTGTTTTTAAAAAATATTTATTTGTTTATTTTAGAGACAGAAAGACCATGCGAGTAGGGAAGGGGCAGAGAGGAAGAGGACAAGCAGACTCTCCAATGAACGTGGAGCCCAACGTGGGGCTCAGTCCCAGGCCCCCGAGGTCATGACCTGAGCCAAAATCCGGAGTCAGATGCTTCGCCAGCTGCGCCACCCAGACACGCCCCCGTCTTAGAGATTTTTCCTTGTCGTTGAATAAATATTATTTTTTTAAAATGTGAAAAATTAACAAAGATCTCAAAGGAAAATCATACAAAAGGGTATCCTTAGAAAAGTGCTGCTCAGCCTTTATACCTTCCATCTCATTTCACCCAACCACCTGCCGCAGGTCACAACTTGTGACTGTTTCTGGCGAACTTTCCTGTGTCTCTCTGGTGGAAAGAGACAGATACCATCTTGGAAGTTGCTCCCTATCAGTTCATGGAAATCAGCTTCACATTTTTTTCTGAATAATTGCATAGTACTCCATTGTGTGGCTGTCCTACAGTTTATTCATCCAATTTCCTGTGTACAGGCATTTAGGTTGCTTCCAATATTTTGCAATTACAAGTAATGCCGCACTGAGTAACTATGTGAATACTATGTTTGTATTGTCAGATAGGAAAGTTTAGGGTAAGTTCCATGATTGCTGAGTTTGAGGGGGTCTTTCTTTAAATACTGCAAATGTCCCTCACTAGAGGTCGTTTTGCACTCCCAGGAGCCGTGAATGAATACATCTATTTCTGCATCCCCTCTCCAACAAGCGTTGTCAGGCTTTTGAATTTTTTTCATTCTGCTGGGAAGAAATATTTCAGTGTAGTTTTGATTTGCATTTCTTCCTGAGGAAAGCTAAATATATTTGTATATGTTCAAGGGCTGTTTTTATATTATTTTTTACTTGTCTGTTCATGTCCTTTATCTATTTACTTATATTCTACAGGGGTTTGGGCTCCCCACTTCTATTTTAAGAGTTCTTTGTGTATCAGGAATATTAGCTCTTTATCTGCTATATATTACAAATATTTTCTCTCTACATTTTATTTGCCTTTTGGCTTTGCTTATGGTGCTTTTTGTCATCATGTGTTCTTCAATCATTTTTATGTACTTGAATTTAAATTTTTTTATTACCTGTGGATTGAATTCAAGTTAGAAAGCCTTCTCCCACTCAGATGCAAAAGCATTTTTTATTTTCTTTTCGTACTTGTATGGTTGCATATTTTATATCTAGGTCTGATACATTTGGAGTTTATTCTTGTGACTGATGTTAGGCATAGATCTAATTTCTTCTTTACAAAGAGCTAGCAGTTGATCTATATATGTGTATATACAATATATGTATAGTGTATAAATATATGTATAAAATATATATATTTTTTGTAAAACAAGCACACAAGGTAGTAGGCTTGTCAGAAGAGGTCTGATTACACTAATACAGTTAGGGTAATATCTAAAAATGCTTGCTTGAGTCATTTATGCATGGGACCAGTGTTTATGACACTTATGTAAATTAAAACGCCTTCCCCTGTGGCAATAAAAAATTAAATGTGTGTGACTCCTCACAGTTTACATAGTACTTCTACAAGCTCCCTCTTTTTTATCCTCACTTGTGACTCTACACCTGGGCAGGTTCTGCTGGCCACCATCCGGATGATGAAACTAAGGCTGCAGGACAACGGAGGCCTCTTCCACAGTCATGTGACTCGTCAATGTGGGTAGCCCAGCTCTTCTGGCTCTTTCCACAGTGTCCTGGCACTGCAAGTCTTGTACGTGAAGGTTCTCATGGAGGCGGTTGCTAAGATGCTCGGGTATCTCGCCGGGCAGGGCTGAAGTAAGTCTATTTGACTCGGAGGTTGAATGTGCTCCAAATGTCAAGCCGTGCTAGAGCAGCGAGAGACGTGGTCATCACCTACGGTCTACACAGTCCTTTCTATGTGAGCCAGACTTGGAGACAGCAGAGTGCACACACATGAAACACATTAGAATACAAGTCTCACTCAGCCAACTATCGTAAAGTTGCAGCGTTCCAGGAAGAAAACATTTCATTAGAAGATGCTGGAAGAGTCACATTCTACAGTGTATCAACCAAAACTTTGGAATGAAAGCCTTGTTTTAAATTCTAAGCCAACAAGGGGCAAAACCAAAGGAGTAATTTGACTTTGGACTATAACAACAGTTCTCAGGGTGGTCAGGGGACCCCCTAGAGGTCTTGAGACCTTTGCAAAGTTTCTGGAAGGTCAAACTATTCTCATAAGACTACTAAGAGGTCATTTGGCTTTTTCACTGTATGGACAGTTGTTTGCACTGCTAGTAGAATAAAGCTACTGGCATTCCAGCACGAAGCAAGACAATAGCACCAAACTGAATTTATTGTCATTGTATTCTTTACTACTATGTGTGGAAAAAAAAAAGCTGATTTCACTTAAGAACTCACTTAATGAGGTAAAAATTATTGGTTGTATTAAGTTGTAATCATTTGGTACCAGCCTTATTTCAAATTCTGTATAAGAAAATGGGAAGTATATATACATTACTTCTGCTCTATACTGAAGTACAATGAGGTTTCAAGGAAAAGCATTTGTGCTATTGAATAGTTATAAGCTGAACAGCCACTTTATTTCACCATATTTACTTGCAATAACTACTTACAGGCCACTTGGTTTTTCAGACTTCAGTATCTGGCAGGCATTTTCTCAAAAATGAATGAAGTGAGCCTGCCAGTTCAAGGAATAAAACTGATAGTATTAACTACACTGGTAAAATTTCAACTTTCCAGAGAAAAAGAGAATTTTGAATAACCTGTATCTGTCACTGAGCCTGTTAGTTCCCTATCATTTAAACTTTTTTCTTTCTCTCTTTCTAAGATTTTATTTGAGAGGAGAAAGAGAGCGAGAGAGCGTAGGCATGAGCAGGGGGAGGGGCAGAGGGAGAAGCATAGTCTCTACTGAGCAGGGAGCCTAATGTGGGGCTCTTTGGGGGGCTCTATCCCAGGACCCTGGGGTCATGACCTGAGCTGAAGGCAGACACTTAACTGATTAAACCATCCAGGCACCTCATGTCTTAAACTTTTCTAAAGAGATCAGTAATATTACTAAAAATGTGATTTGTTTGATATTCTATAAGACATGTCAATACTTCGAAGAACTCTAACTCAGTGAACTGGTATTTTCTAAAAGACCAATGAATAATGTTATAAAATCACATGTTATAAATATATATATAATTTATATATATATTTATAAATATAAATAGTTATAAAATCCATTCAAAATGCAAGACAGATCGATGCATTACACTGCAACTGACCTTTATAAAACTACGACTTCTTGAGTTTTAGAAACAAAAAGAAAATCTACAGTTATCTGGAAGAGCTATTAAAATACTCCTACCTTTTCCATCTATATATTTGTGAGGCTGCATTTTCTTCATAGAATTCAACCAAACAACATGACATCAGATGTAATACAGCAGATAATAGAATCCAGGTGTCTTCTAGTAAGCTAGACATTTAAAAAATTTGTAAAAACATAAAACCAATGACACTCTTTTCAATACATTTGATTTGTAAAAGTTATTTTCTAGAAAAAAGTTATTTTTAAAAAAAGATTTTATTTATCCATTTGAGAGAGAGAGAGAGAGAGAGAGAGCATAAGCAGGGGGAGAGGCAGAGGGAGATGGAGAAGCAGGCTCTCCACTGAGCAGAGAGCCCAATGCAGGACTCGATCCCAGCACGCTGGGATCATGACCTCAGACCAAGGCAGACGCTAAACCATCTGAGCCACCCAGTCAGCCCTAAAAAAGGTTATTTAATATGTAATAGCCTTCCTATTGTTATATTTTAAATTTTCAGCTTTTATAATATGTCAACTATAGATAGATATGACCCATATTATTACGTTTTAATATGACCCACATAATTAATTCTTTGGAGTCTTCTTATTCAGTACAAGTGTAAAAAAGAGTCCCATGACAAAAAGTTGGAGAATCATGGTATTTGAATTTTAGAAAAAAAATCTTAACCCAAGAGAAGCCAGGAAAGAATTATTGCCAGCTAATTCTAAAGAGATTTTGGCGATACAATGGTATCGAGATACCACTCTGCTCCAAATGTGTGTGTATGTATGTGTGTATATATACCTCTTTGTAGCCATAGTTTTAGAAAATGGAGAGTAACAACTATTTCTCAAAGTATGATCATATCCACCTATTCTCTAGTTATCTGATTGAGAAGTATATTTAAAAATATTCTTGAATCCATGTACTTCTTCACATTAATTACTTTGTTTTTATTGTATGCATGAATCATAATTTTTCCCAAGACTCCTTAAAATAATGATAATCATAGAAGGCTTACACATTCAGCAAGAATTCCCTGACATCGACTGCCATCTTGTTTCAGCACGGGGAACAACTGTTTGGTACAGACATTAATAAGGTGCTACATGAAGGAGGAATTCCCATATTCTGACATTTTGCAGACTGAAAAAGTAATTTCTCTGAAAAATGAAGCCCAAATAAGAAAATGTAATGGATGTTGCCATTTAGGCTATTGTTAAGTTCCACAAAGGGCCTTATAAATTGATGTCAGATAGTTTTAAAGAAACAAATTGACAAGATTTACACCAATCTTTAACAAACTCTTTACAAAGAATACAAAAAGAGAAGACTTCCCAACTTGATTTATGAGGTCAACATAATCTTGATATCAAACACTGACAAAAACATGATAAGAAATAAAAATTACAGGCCAATCTTTCTTAGGCGCATAATGTAAAATCCTAATAAAATGTTAGCAACTCAAATCCAGCAATATAATAAAGTTATACATCAAGATCAAGTTTGATTTATTTCAGAAATACAAAGTTGGCTTAATATTCTTAAAAGGTAATGTCAACGATACCATTAACAGGAAAAAAAAAAGAAAATGAGTATCTCGATAAAGAAAAAACAGTTTATAAAATTCAACACTCATTCATGATAAAACTCATGATATAAAGTAACTAGGAAAGAAGAGAACTTTCTTTGCTAGAGTATCTACAAAAAGCATGCAGCAAAAACACTTAACAGTGGAACAGTAAAAGCTTTCACTCTGAGATGGGGAATAAGATAAAGATGGTTCCTCTCATTGGTTCTGTAGTATTCTGTACTGGTGTACAGGTGTCGCAAAGCAAGACAACATTAAAAAGGAGGAAATAAAACTCGTTATCTACAGATAACATAATTCTATGTAGAAAAATCCATAAAAAATTTCACATGAACTATTACACTAATAAAGGGATTTGAATAAGGTTTCTGGATAATATGAAAAGGATGTATTTCTATACACCAGCAACAAATAAAATGAAATTTTAAAAGGATGTCATTTATGACAGCATCAAAAAATTCACCGGAAAAAATAATCTACCGACAGGAGGTGCAGGATGATACACTGAAAAATATAAATATTGCTAGAGAAAATCTACATAAGTGGCAGGATAGTCCTGTACATAGTTTGGAAGATGTTTTAAAGATGACAAATGAACCTCAAATTGATCTATAAACTCAAAGCAATCTCAATCAAAATGCAGTATGTGTGTGTGTGTGTGTGTGTGTGTGTGTGTGTGGACCAGTTAATTCCAAAGTTTATATGGAAATGCAGAGTCAAGAATAGCAAAAGCAATCTTAAGGAAAAACAGTATTGGAGGACTTGGTTACCAGATAAAGGACAGAGACCGAGAGTTAGTATTGGTGTATTATAGGCAAACTGGCAAATAGAATAGAAAGCCAAGAAACAGAATTATATATAAATTGACAAATTATGACCAAGGGGGCACTGCAGTGAGGTGAAAAAGGATGATTTTTTTTCCAATACTGGTACTAAATTAATTGACTACCCATGGTAAAGAAAAAAAAAATGTTGTTCCCTACTTCACACCATGCATAAAAAACAATCCCAGGATTATAGAAAAGTAAAATAAATCCTTTAAAAAAAAAATCATAGAATATTATCACCTTGAAGGCAGGCAAAGATTTCCTTAAAATAGGTCATAAAAGCAAAAACAATAAAGAAAAGCTGACAAATGAAATATTAAAATCAATAACTCCTATTCATCAAAAGATATCAATAAGAGGGTAAAAAGGCAAACCACAAAATTATATATTTACAATACATATTTGACTAGGATTAGCATCCTGAATATGTAAAGAGTAAGTCAGTAAGAAAAAGTCAGATAGTTTCCCCCTCACCTTCCTCCCACCCCTCTCCCCAACCCCCCCCCCCCCACCAAAAGAAAAAGAAAATAAAAAGGACAAGACTCCAAAGACTCTTGAACAGGTACTTTACAAAAAAGGGGATCTATATGACCAATAAACATGAAATATGCTTAACTTCATTAGTTATCAAGGAAATACAAACTACTAGAACATCCTACTGTATACCTGCCAGCATGTCTCAAATTAAAGACAGACTACTAATCTACTTTCTGTCTCAATGGATTTGCCCATTCTGGATATTTTGCATAAATGGAATCCTATATCATGACTTTATTGACTAGTTTCTTTCACTTAACATGTTTTCAAGGTTTATCCATGTTATAACACGTATCAATACTTCATTCCCTTTTATGGCTGAAAAATTTTCCATTGTAGGATATGCCACATTTTGTTTATCCATTTTCCCGTTGGTAGATGTTTGGGTTGTTTACATCTTGTCGCTATTAGGAATAATGCTGCTATAACCATTCGCATGAGTTTCTGTGAGGACATATATTCTCATTCTTTGGGGTATTTATCTAGGAGTGGCATTGCTGGGTTGTATGGTAATACGACATGTTTATTCTTAGGACATGTATACTCATACATTCTTAGGAGGAACGCTACATTGCTACCCAAAGTGGCTGCCATTTTACATTTTACATTCCCACCAGCAATGTTGAGGTTCTAATTTCTCCACATCTTTGCCAACATTCATTTTTTATTTAGGTTGTGAAGTGGTATCCCATTGTGGTTTAGTTTGAATTTCCCCAGCTGCAAATGAGAATAAGAATCTTTCCCGTGCTTGTCACTTGTTATCTTTTTTGTGTGAAATGTCTATTCAAATTCTTTGACCATTCTAAGTTTATGTTCCTTGAGTTGTAAGAATTCTTTGCATAATCTGGATACTAGACTTATTAGATATATCACTTACAAATATCTTCTCCCAGGAAGGGAAATTCTTATAACCTTTTTGGAAAAACCTTTTGGCATTATCTACTAAAGCTGAGTATACACATAGCCTGCGGACCCAGCAATCCACATCTACACACGTACTCAACAGAAATTAGAACATATTTCCCACCAGACACATTTGAGTGTTCATAACAGCACAATTCATAATAGCATTGGAAAAGCTGAAAGCTGCTAATATCCTGTAGGGAGGATTAATGATGATCCTACAAAGATGTCCATATCCTAATCCCTGGGGACCTGGGAATGTTACCTTGTTTGGCAAAGTGACTTTGCAGATGTGTTTAGGATTTTGAGAGGGAGAAATGAGACTTCCAGTTTCCAAGGCAGCAAGTAAGGAGTTTGGAAGTCATCTCTCTACTCTAACAAGCAAAAGGCTGACCTGAAAAATCTACTCTTTTTAGATTTGTCAGAGAAGTGAGGTCCCAGGGCCAACCCCTGTCTCCTGAATTAGAGATTGGCAAGTGGACATAGAATAACAACTTGCGTAACTAGAAACTCTCAAGCAGAAACCTCTGAGGGTGAGAGTTCTGGGGTAAGCAAGTCTAAACTGTAATTGACAAGTTGCTGGAGACAAACAGCAGTCAAGTCTGTGTGTTAAAAAACCCCAGTCACAGGGGGTTCCCTATGCTTTTGTGAGTTTTACCTCCACGAGCTCTACCAGGATGTCAAAGGGAAAAATGAGAAAAATCCCCTGGTGTTCCCCAGCTAGCCATCTTGTCCACCTAAGGTGTAAGGCCTTGGGGGTAGACATGGGGTCTGGGAAGGACTTGTGAAGTTCACAGCCCAGGGGTGCAGGCTCACTGACACCTAATCACAGGACTAGGGAATGCTCCTCCTCCCCCCAACACCTGACCACCTTATTACTAACAGTCTATTCACTGGAGTAGTTTTTACCCAGTGTATCATGTCCAGCTACAAACAGGAAATTACAAAACATAGTAAAAGGCAAAAAGTATTTTGAAGAGACAGAAGCAGCAAGAGAATCAGATTCAAATATGGCAAAAATGATGAATTATCAGGCCATGAATTTAAAACAACTATGATTAATATGCTAAGGGCTCTAACAGAAAAAGTAGGCAACATGCATGAACAGACAGGTAATAATAAGCAAACAGATGGAAATTCTAGGAAAGAATAAGAAACAAAGGTAGAGTTAAAAAAAAAAAAACTGTAACAGAAATGAGGAGTGCTTTCCATGGGCTAATTAGTTGACACCATATGGCTGCGGAAAGAATCTCTGGGTGACAACATACGTTAATAGAAACTCCAGTACTAAAAAGGAAAGAGAAAAAAGACTGGAGGGGGAGGGGGGCAAGGAACAGAATATCTTAAAATTGTGGGACTACAAAAATGTAATATATATATATATATAATGGAAATACCAGAAAAAAGGAACAGAAAAATATTTGAAGCAATAATGACTAAGAATTTCCCCCAAATTAATGTCAAGACACTAAGCCACAAATCCAGAAAGTTTATAGAACATGAAGGATAAATTCCAAAAAACTACACCTAGGCATAACATATCAAATCATATAAAATCAAAGACAAAAAAACCTTGAAAGAAGCCAAAGGGGGAAAAAAAACACCTACGGAGGAGCAAAGATAAGAATGGCACCCAATTTCTCTTCAGAAACCACGCTATGCTATAGCAAGGAGAATGAAGTATTGAGGGAGCTTACATTGGATTGCTCAGGTGGGCCCAAGTTAATCACATGGTTGCTGACATGAGGGAGGCAGCAGGTTCAGAGTGAGAAGCCATGTGCCGGACGCACCCAGCTGAAGATGCTATGCGGTTGGCCTTGAAGATGGACAAGGGGCCAGGAACCCAAGGAATGCAAGCAGCCTCTAGAAGCTGGAAAGGAAGGAAACGGATGCTCCTTGGAGCCTCCAAATGAAATCAGCACTGCTGACACTTTAACTTCAGCCCAATAAGACTGATTTTTGGACTTCTGACCCCCAGAATGGTAAGATCATAAATTTGTACAGTTTTAAGCCACTAAATTGTGGTAACTTGTTACAGCAGCAATACGAAACTAATATACACCCATCAATAGCATAATGGATAAATTATAGCATATTTGCCTGGTGGAGTATTATGAGGCAATGAAGATGGATAATTATTATTGCTACATGCGTTTGTTGATGTGTTAGAGAACTAAAATTGGAAAGACTTGCACCAAAAGAATATAAACTCTAAGATCCCATTTGTATAAAGCTTAAAAATAAATAAAACTTATCTATGGCTGTGCAAGTTGGGGCATTGGTCACTTGGTGGGTTAGGTAGGGGTGCTGATGAGGAGGGCACATAGGAAGCATATGGGATGCCAGTAATGTCTTTCTTGATCTTGGTGGTGATTAGTGGTTTTTCAAACCATGTAACCTATAATCTGTATACTTTTCTCTAATGTATACTTCAATAAAAAGTGCTTAAAAACAAAAAGATTTAAGTAGTTTAAAAACAAATTCTTGCAAAAAATAGGGACAAAAATTGGTTTAAGGTTTAAACATGGTAAACATAAGGTTGCAGATTAGTTAAAATTGAATACCCTATAAAGTGAATAATTAGTTATTTCCTCTAATGACTCAATTAATCCCAAGGATTTTCTAGTACATCTCCAATGTCACACAGAAAAGAACTAGTTGGCCTAGACATGCAAACACAGCAGACATACCAAAGTATACCATGTGCCCAGTCAGTGATTTTCTTTCATTAGTCTCCCTTATTTCATCAAGCACTACTTCAAAATAATCTCTTTACAACACCATGACTGAAGAACCCTTTCCAGACTAAAGATTCTTTCAGTGGCATTTTTCGTCTCATATTTCCTAAAGCAAAATGTTTTTACAAATTCATTTTTCCATGCCTGTGAACAACCTAAGTTTTTCCCATCTTGAAACAAATTATTACCCTCTCATGTATTTTTAGCATTTACACTCAACTATTAGGAGCCAAATACTGTTCAAAAGTAAAGATTTTAAAGTTTTAATGAAAGGATTAGGTTAGATAGTAGAGGTATTGTCCTCAAACATTTTGCTGAAGAAAAAAATCTTTGGAATATTTATTTTAAAGTAATAACGAAGGCCAATGTAAAGGGCAGTAGCCATTTGCTCAATAAAGTTAAATGTGCATGTGTTCTCTAGCTGAATTTCAGTAAGAAGTCAAATTGTTCTTATGAAGGTTCTAAAACAAGCATTTAAAAACAGTACTGAAAATCCAGGTGGAACTACTAACAGGTGTTCTTACCTGTAAGAGAGGACCTATGTGTCAGTGCATCTGCCAAACTTTTAAAACAGCTTCTGCCCAATAAATAATGATAAAAGACTACATTTTATCTACTAGAAATGCTAACATAAGATTCTGTAGTTCAAGACATGCTTGTGGGGAAGAGGTGCTGATCAAGGTAAACTCCCAATTTAAGGAAATTTATAGGATAGTGAATCTCATATATTCACTTGTCTCTTACAAAGATCAGAATACTTAATATAATCCTATTAAGTCAAACATCTCAACATACTAATGAGTCTTAATCATTGTCCAATAAATACAAATTATGTGTAAGAGAATGCAACAAGTTATTTGAACCTGAATGCAGAGAATAAATACTTTATTAACTGATTACAGTTGAAAGTCACAAACAAAAAAGGGGTATATTAAGGCAGAGCCATATATATATATCTATACCTATATGTTGATATAGATATAGATAGACAAATCCAAAGACTGTTACCTCTTTACATTTTAATAACCTCTGCATTTTTCTTTTATCCATTTAGGCAGTGTGCTTTCTTTTCTTCTCAGTTAAAGAAATGAATCTCGGCCAATATTTCGAAATTGTATTTTGATGACAAATTACAGGATTGTGGGTTGAGACAATGACTAGTGTACAAAATGCTATCTGATAGTTTTCTCAGCATATTCCATGTGTGGTGTTATATTTACGTTGGTGTGGAAAATCTGACAACTGATCATTTTCTCTTTTCCAGCAAAACTAACATAATTTTTCAAATGATTTTAACAGTCTTAACTAAAACAAGCTTGGACTTCCAAGTCAGTCAAATGCCCAAAGCATATTATTTTCTGCCTTTCCTAAACCCTCTTATGTTTTAAATAGCCTGTAGAGTATGATCACATGGCTATATTTCAGACCTATAAATTTTGAGTTTTTCAAAATCCAAAATTATTTCCTTATGCAAAGTGGCAATGCAAACAGCAATCCTACGTAGTGTAGAATAATTTTTCTTCTGTATAGCTTCCTTTTATAAAAATGGGCAACCACAAAAAAAAAAAAAGAAATAAATTTAGTCCATCTGAAAAAGCACTCCAGTTCCCTAATTCCACTTTTGAAGGAGAAGGCAGAGGCCAGTTTACATTATCCCAGAAAACTGAATAAATGGCTTTATTTGGTATCTTCAAGAAGCTTCTCCTTCTGTAGGAGATGTAGGTGTTGTAGAAGAAACTGTAACTGGTTTGCGTGCAATTCTGTCTAGTTCTGCGTGAACATCTGATAGGACAGGCTTCTGGCCTATATTGAAGGAAAAGAAACAAGATTTAGATAGAAGTCAAAGTATCTTTTACACCAATGTCTCTTCATTTAAAAGCTGCCAACAGTTTCATTAACTTTATCTAGCATACTAAATGATATAAACATCCTTAATTTAAAAATAAATCCCACCAAAAAAATAAATAAAAAAAAAACAAATCCCCTCATTTTACATTATGGGGTCTGTTACTACATGGAAGTAAAACTAGCACCTATCACTTAATCTCATAAAGATATTTGTAAAAAAGGCATAGGACAGTAAGAACAGTAAAACAGAAAACAGCAACAAAATTTTGCAATGTAGAAAGAGTATGAATGAGCAATAACCATATTTGCAGTCTTGGGAAAGCTTAATCTTCTACACTGGCAGTGGGAAAAGCCAAGAAGTAATTGTTTATACCCAGAAACCTGTAAAAGGTTCCAAAAATGGTGGCTGCACAATGGTATTTGTGGAAAGGATGGCAAGAAGATGGGATTAAAAAGGAAAATGGGTTAAAAGGTCTGTTTAAAGGGTAGTTACACAAGCAACAAAAGAAAAATAGACTGAACTTCATAAAAATTAAACACTTTAGTGCTTCAGAGGACATTATCAAGAGGTGAAAGGATAACCAACACAAGGGAAGAAAACATCTGCAAATCCTATATCTGATAAAGGTCTAGGACACAGAATATATAAAGAACACTTAAAATTCAACAATAAAAAGACAAATAACCCAACTTAAAAATGGGCAAACGACTTGAACAGACATTTCTCCAAAGATCTACAAATGGTCAACTAACAGAAGAAAGAAAGCTTAACATCATTAGCTATCAAGAATATGCAAATCAAAACCACAATGAGACTTCACAGTCACTAGGATGGCTCTATTCAAAAAGATGGACAAAAACAAATGTTGGAGAGGATGTGGAGAGATTGGTACCCTCATTCTTTCTTGCTGGAAATATAAAATGCTGCAGTGTTTTGCAAAACACTTTGGCAGTTCTTCAAAAACTTTAAATATAGAGTTAACATATGATCCAATGATTCCTCTCTGGGTATATACCCAAGAGAAATGAAAACATAAAACATGGCATTTGTCAAACATCTGTCAAAAGCATATGTTCTCAGTGGTTCTATTTATAATGGCAAAAATGGAAACAATTTAAATGCCCATCAACTAATGTGGCATATTTATACAATGGAATTTTATTCAGTAATAAGGAGAAATAATGATACAAGCTACAACGTGGATGGACCTTGAAAACACTAAAGAAGGCATATGCTATATGATTCCATTTATATGAAGTCCAGACAGGCAAATCCACAAAGACAAAAAGAAGATCAGTGGTTGCCTAGGACAATGGGATTACAAGGGAAAAAGTTACTGCAAATAGGCCAGAGGTTTGTTTTTCAGGAGATTAAAATGTTTCAAAATTAGATTATAATGGTTTGCATAACTCTGTAAATATACTATAATACTGAGTTGTTAAACTTTATTTTTTTTAATATTTCTTGAGCATCCTTTTTAAGAAACAATTTTTTTTAAAGATTTTATTTATTTGATGCAGAGAGAGAGTGCACGAACAGGGGGAGTGGCAGGCAGAGAGAGAGAGGGAGAAGCAGGCTCCCCACCAAGCAGGGAGCCTGATGCAGGGGCTCTGTCCTTGCAGATCATGACCAGAGATCATGACCTGAGCCAAAGGCAGATGCTTAACTGACTGAACCACCCAGGTGCCCCTAAATTGTATATTTTAAATGAGAGAACTTCATGGTATGTAAATTATATCTCGATAAAGCTATTTAAAAAAAAGCTCTAGGAACATTACCTGATTTCTTGGCAGATGGTGGTAAACCACTGCTTCCACCTCCAGCCCCACCTCCAGGGCTACCACTGCCCACACCTGGGCCTCCTGGAGAGCCAGTCTTTTTACTCAGCAAACTATTGAAGAAATTTGCCAGAACACCTTCACTTGTAGCTCCAGCTATTTAAAAAAAAACAAAAACCGAAAAACTTTCACTCAAAACATTAGATTCTTCCATAAATTATTATTATAGTAATCACACCCAGAAAGCAATTAATACTTAAAGTTTAAGAGCTGTGTATTCCAAATTCAAGTCTAGTTTAATCTTTTGAGCCTGGGTAACTTAGCTCTAATCTATTCATGTGTAAAAGAAAGTATGAGTAAACTTTAAGAGTATAAGATAATTATTTAAAAATTAGAATGTTATTTTTAAAAAACCAAAAGCATTTAGAACAGATGTTAGATGCTATTATAGCTTCCTTTTGAAAAAGGTTCTTCAAAAATATAACTGGTGAGAAATGTTTGCTTCGAGTATTACAAAAAGCTACCTAATCCTGTATGAAAACCAGTAGAAGTTCCAAGAGAGCAATGGGTAAAGGATAACAAGGAACAATTCACAGAAGAGAAATACAAACAGAAAGGAAATCCCAGGGACAAAGCTCTTACTGGTATTTAGAGAATGCTATTAGGTTGTGGCAAAATTGCAATGCTCAATGTAGATGACTTATAAAATGAATAAGCCATTTGAAACATATTATCAAAAGGCATAAAAATGTACAAACTCTCACCTACTAATCCCACTTACGGCAATTATTCACATAGTATTTTTCTTTCCGTTAACTGCAGTTCACCTATTAACATATAAATTTCTTCAACGACCTACCTCAGGAGAAGGTTAAATATAACATAAAACTTTCATAAAGCCTAAACCATAGATATGATATATTAAGGCTATACTATAAAACTTTGGTTTGAAGTCTGATTAACTATGAGATTATACTGACAGAGATATAGGTTAGAAGCTACTGCACAAAAACGAAAACAGCTGTGGAAAAAAGGTGGGAAGCTAGGTAGATTTCTTTTTAGTGTGAAACGTATTGTATTGTTTTCTCTAGAAAAAGAGAGAAATGTACCTTTCATGTTTGGATCAATTTTTTTTGACCCTGCAGGGATAGGTGACACGCTGGCAACATTGGATGACACAGATCGGTTTGGTGTTCGAGGGGAGCCTCCTGGGACTCTCGGTGAGGCATCCTATGTAAAAATAGGGAAGCCGTAATTATCAAAATAGGAAACTTCCAACTTCACCAAAGTTATTATAAAAAGAAATTAGTTTTTAACTGTCCTCCACCTGTTCTACTGGTACATTTATACTGCAAGCCATTGCTGAAAATGTTTAGCAATCGTGTCCTCATATCAGAAAATACCAGAGACCGATCACATTTTAGAATACAAATTCCCCTTAGATGGGAAAAGGACATATTGAATAATGGGGTGTGATTACAAGTATAAGCATGAGAGTCAGAGCTGAGTTCCAATCTGGACTTGCATCCTACTAGCTATAAAAACTCAGGCGAACCATAAGGTCCTCCATAGGCTCCATATCCCCACCTGCAAAATGGGGCTGGTAGTATCTGTCTCACAGGGCTGTTGTAAGGATAAGGAACTAACAGATAAATGGTTCCACACAGTAACTCGTGCATGACAAAAAAGGCAAATGGATCTTTAGGATTTAAATATTCTAAGAAAGGAGTGAAGTTTGTCCTTTAAAATGTCACAAATCCCAAAGAATTTTTAATTCTTCTATCAAAGCCCACCCATTGGAGGCATGTATACGATTAAGAAAAAAGGGAACTAAACCAATAATGTATGGCACTTTAATAATTTTGTCAAAATCTGTAATACTGACCACAGGCCTTCCAGCTGCAGTTGGTGGTTGCTTTGCTAAAAGGGACTGAAAAACACACAAGAGTTCTAAGGTTAGACACTTACAGCATGTACTACTGTATTTTGAAAAGTATGTAGGAACGGTTTACCCCTTAACCACTCTAAATCTGCTTCTGATATAATTTCATACCTGTAGCTTCATAAGAAACACTTGGTCATCTTCTGCCACAATTTCCTTCTCATGGACAAACTGAAATGAGCAACATATAAGTCATCAAGTCTAATATAGTATGCTAAAACCATTAATAACATACTCTCTAGACTAATTTTTAAAAAAAAATTCAATACAAACATTACCTATATTTACACGAGTGGCTGCCCGACCCAAGCCCCTACGCAAAGCTGTCCGATAACCATCTGCAATAGTATGAATGTCTGATAGCTGTGCTGTCCAATACTCTAGCCACCAGTCACCTGTAGCTATTGCGCATTTGAAACGTGGTTAGCTACTACTGGGCACCTGGGTGGCTCAGTAGGTTAAGCATCTGAGTCCTGACTTCAGCTCAGGTAGTGATCTTGGACTTGGGAGACTGAGCCCCACATCCAGCTCTGCGCTGGGCATGGAACCTGCTTCAGATTTTCTCTCTCCCTCTCTCTCTGCCCTCCCCCCGCCTCGTGTCCTCGCTCTCAAAAAAAGGAAAGAAAAAGGAAAAAGAAAAAGATAATGTGGCTACTGTGTCAGGTAGTGAAAATTTAATTTTATTTAGTTTTACTTAATATGTATTTAAAAGTCATATGTGACTAGGAGCTGCGGTATTGGATGACACAACCTTAGAGTCAATAGGAATATTAATCATGTCTACGTTAACCAACAGTTAGTTTAGTTTTAAAAGGGCCAATAATATCCCAGGTGAGTGAAAAACAACTTGCGCCTGGTTTCTCTGAAATAAAAATAAAATGGCTCTTCTACCTGCTGAATAATTAGGCAAAAAGAAGCAGCAACCATCTCTCGCTTCTACTATTTCTGTACAATGCATGCCATGGGTCTATTTTCCACCAGCAGCCAGAGTGATCCTTTGAAAAGGTCAAGCAGATTACATCACTCCTCTGCTCAAACTCCCCCTCCACCCGCTTTCTATCCCACTCAGAATGAAATTCGAAATCCTGACTCAGGTGAGAAGGCCCCACAAAGATCTTAACTCTGCCTTCCATCTCCTATCAGTCTGGACCTCCTTTTCACTCTTCCAGCCTCTTTGTCCTCCTCTTACATTCCTGCCTCAGGGCATGGGCACTTCCTGCTCCCTCAGCAGGCAACACTCTCCCCTTTAATCAGAGCCATTCCCTAACCACTCCTAGAACAGCACCCCTCCAGAGCCCCTGCTCCCCCCACCCCCCACAGGCCTTTGGAGACACAGCACTTATCCACACTTGAGCAGTGGCATGTGCACTGATTTACTATTGCATCATTGTCCTATTTAGCACCCTGTGCATAAACAGTGGCTCAGGAGGTATTAGTGGGATGAATAAAAGACAACTTACAGCATAATTCTGTTGGTAAAAGAGAATGGGAAAACTGCTGCTTTTTTTATCTTGATGTGTTTATTTCTTTTAACAGACATCCAAACCAAACACCATGCCAACTGAGTTTCCATTTGTCATTAATAATCTTATTTCTAATTACCCACAAACAGAAGACAGATGCTCGGTTTCAATGTTTGGATTTTTTTTTCAATGTTTGGATTAAGTAAGAATCTTATTAAATGTTAACTCAAAATTATTTTTTCTAAAGCATGTCCACTTAAATGTCACTGCCAAGTACTATATGAAAATACTTCTGTTTATACAACTTTTGAGAAACATCTGTAACATCTAACTATAGAACATGATGTATTACTTAACATGGAATCAAAATACATGAAAGAAGAGTACTTTCTGGAAGGAGATTTAAATAGACACAGAATGACATCTAACAGTTAAGACTAAACTGGAAGCTCCTGGATAGCTGTGGGCTAGTCTGGGTAACTAGCGACTACGGAGAAGATTCCCGATCTGTCTCAACAGATAGAAGCTAGTAAGATTATTCTACCAATGTTTTTTTGGCTTTTGGCTGAGTTCTAGGATAGAAAGTTCACAGCGTCAACCTACTCAAACTCTTCAAGATCCACATATTCACTCACCAATTCATTATTTCCATTAGAATATGGAATCCACCCTAGTATTTTCTACTATAAATATGCCAAAGGCTAAATAAGAATTCAGTAACTGAACAGCTGATTTATATTTTGATAACACAGATTTTTATTTTGAATTGACATTAGAAATACCCAAATTATACTTAGAAAACCTGTTGGTAGGAAAGAACACCCCCTTACTTTTCTAACTATAATCTTAGAATTATGGACTCCCCCCTCAGTTTAAAAGGCCAAATATTGAGACTATATACACTAAAACTGTTACCTTTCGGACAGGTGGTTTAGTTATAATGTCTTCAAAATTATCTTCTGCCTTTAATGTTTGAAAATTTTCATGTAATATTCCTATCTTCTTATCATTATCCCACCCTGCTGGACTAGAAAGAAACACATATTATAAATCTCAAGCATTTATACAGTCATTCCTTCATTAAATCCATGATCATATTAAATGGAACAAATCTGACCAATTATGAAAACCTAATCAGCTTTTCGGGTACGTGGGTGGGTGGCTCAGTTGGTTAAGCATCTGCCTTCTGCTCAGCTCATGATCCCAGTGTCCCAGGATGGAGCCCCACATCGGGGGGGTCCCTTCTCAGCAGGGAGTCTGCTTCTCCCTCTCCCTTTGCCCCTCCCCGCACTCACTCCTCCTATCTCAAATAAATACAATCTTAAAAACAAAACAAAATGAATCAGCTTTTTTATTATAACTCAAGTTATAGTTTATTAATTTCTACATAAAAGATTCTTAATCTTCCTGATTTAAAAAATGCACAGTTATAGGGGTTCTTGTGGAGGGGTCTGGTTTATTATTACCTCTCAAAGTATTCACATAACTTTCTGAAAGCATGTCTAGATTATACATTGGGTCCTTTATCAAAACCAATCAAAAAGTAAGTAAATACACGGATCTATGCACTCAACAATTCAGCTAAATATAATAGGAAGGCAACCCAAAAGGGGCTCAGGCCAGAAATAAATCTAACAGGCAAAGATGAACAGATCATGGCAGGTTATAAATAAAACAGTCTAGAAGAGAGTCTCACCTTCTCATCATGGAAAGATCTATTGGTCTCACCTCAAAACCAAAAATGAGAATTCACCATCAAACTGCAGCAATAACACATGATTAAATATACACTGAAGAGGATACGTACATAAATACTGCATCTTTTTCCACAACAACAGCAGGAATCTTATAGGGAAATCCATACAGTTTCTGAACGATATATTTATATACTAAATCTATATTTTTGTTTTCTTTTACTGAAGTGTAAATAAGCGCTGCACCATCTGAATAATATCGTTAAGGAAATTTTCAGACAAATCCCATGAACAGGTACCATAAATTTCTGTGTTCTCAGCTTAACAGTTACATGCATAGTAGTTACAAAAATAATTCCAAAAGGTACATTATAGGGTAGTCAAGAATTTCTAAGGTATAAAATATATATAAGCTAAAATGCAAATTAAACAATCTTTACATTATCAACTTCATTTAGGAGGGCAAAAGTCTCATTAAGCCAAGAAAGTAAAAGTAAATTTAACAATACAGTGCTCTACCTCTCCATTTAAAGCACAGATGTGACTGGCTTTGTTTTTAATCTTCCTAAACTTCATGAAGGAGGGATATTATTTATCAACAACTATTTTGCTTACATTAAAAAAAAAAAAACAACGGTGTATACTAGTATCTCTTGTGGTTTTCACTAGCCCCGGGAATTAAAACTTTAGGACCAAAGCTCTGGAGACCTCTCTGAAAAGAGATGAACCAACAGGTACCATCAGGACACTTTCAGGCATGATTCAAGGCAAAAGTTGATTTATGACCAAAACTTGAGGTAATACTCCCTCACCGCAGGATGTTTTAATTAAAGCAGACCCTACCAAATGATAGGGCAGATCCAAAGATTAAGAGAGGCCTGTGGAAAAGGGGCAGTATGACTACTGACAGATGATACGGTCGGAGTGGCTATCAAAAATTCTATGGCCACTGCTAAGGACCACACTCTAGCACTGCTCACCGTGTCCTGAGATAATAACTTAGACCAAGGGGAAACACTGGGAATGGTCAAACTTCTACTTCTGAACTGGAATACTCATATTTACTGGCGCATGAACCGAGGCTTATGAATCTAAAAGTGGTATTGTTAATTACGACTTCTCATAAAACTTGATAGAAACAAACATCATCGTCTTAAAAGCTTAATTATGTCAACTTTTCATTAATGAGTAATCTTTTCTCATGAGAACCAGCTTATGAGGCAGCTGAAAAATTTGCACTGTAATTAACACTGAAAAAACTTAGAAATGAAGATGATTTTGAACTGCTGCCTTCACACACGTGTGCAAGTGTGTCTCACTATATCTTGAAGTGACTTGTCAGTTTGTATTCTTTTAAAATCAATGGGCTCTCCTAAAGGTCTGTAATTATTTTAGCAGAGAGTCTCCTTCCTGATTACATTTCTGTATGCACATTTTCAAGAAGAGGATTAAATAAATGTTTAAAGAGACCACTTGTTCCCAAATCTGCTAATCCTCAAAGATAACAGAAAGTCTATAGACCTCTACTTCAATTACTCCCACTTTTTGTCTTCTTTTTAAAGTCTCTTATGTAGACAAATGCCCTTCAATTCAACCCAAGTCAACTATTATGTGACAGGAAAAAAGAAAGGGCTAGAACTACGGAGAGGACAAAGTACTGAGGGGAAAAGGGGAAAGGGAAACTGCCAGTGTCAAGTGATCTTATTCATTATTCAGCCAGGCTTCTTGTAAGTGGTCCTTAAATTAAAAGTCCATTAATGAAAATGAAAATAAAAAACTACAGACTCTATAAACACGTATATATCACTTATGATTCCTGTCTACTCCTAATGTCATCGTTTCTTCACTTTTCAGACACAAAAGCTTTGGTCAGGAATGCAACCGCAGACTCTCTGGTCCCAGAGGGGTGGGAGAGAACAGCTCTCCTCAGTGCACTCAAGCTGTGGCAGTTTTCAATAGCAAATTCTCTTAAAGGCATTCATGTACAACCCTCATTTTATCTTTCTTTTAGCTGTGAATGTTATTCAGTGGCTTCTCTAATCTTTGCAACATAGACAAGATTCCTTATAACTGTTTTTCTAACCTTGTGATCATCAAAATCACCCAGAAAGCTTTCTAAAAGTAGAGATTCTTCAGCCTCACCTTGAAATGTTCCAATTCAGCAAGCTTTAGCTGGGCACAGCCAGATTTTGAGACCATTGCATTAGACTATATGTAGAGATGGTAACACAGTGAATATATTAAAAATGGGAACACACAAACCTAAGTATTGATCTTGCCCCCAAACACTACTCCTGATAAATGAATACTGCTATCAGAATGTTTACAACGCCAACTCATTAGAACTTTCCACAAAAGACTGATAATTGATAATTATTTTTCTTCGGCATAATCCTTTAAAACACAGCAAATCAAAGTTATATATTTCAGTACTTACTTTTATAGCTCAAAATACCCAGATATAAATGATTTGGGAGCTAAACTGAAATTTCTAACCAGAAGCAGGAGGAAAATGGAATTTCTAAAGCCCATCAATTTAATCCCGTTAATTAAAAAAAGCAAACAAACAGGTAAGGTACATTGCACTGATCAACGCAGGAAAAGGATACATTGTAAACAAAACTTCCGGATATGTGACTGAATAAAATCAAAATGTTCATCTCTGTAGTCATGTTCTTTCTCCAATACACTAATGGCATCGCACTGTTGAGTTATAATAATTTAAAAAAAAACATTAACTTTAATCAAAGTTAAATATAATGACGTAAACAGTTTGGGGTAGGGGAGTATCACAAAGCTACCACTCCGATATGGCGACTGAATATGAGAATATCAGAATATCGATTACTCCTATCTGTCTAGATTCTTTTAGCTAGAGTCAAGACTAAGAACAATTTTCTTTAAAATGTATTAATGTCCATGTTCTACTGGATGCTGAAAATACCAAAGAGAAAGTTCTGGTATAAAGGAATGAAGAGTAACGGGACAAGCAGATGGTTGCTCACACCTGCTGACTCAACTCCTTTTGACTTAAACAGTTTTTAAGTTCTAAACTCTATTCCAGTTCTATAAAACACTGTATATCTGAGAGTCTGCACCTTTCCCTATTTCCTCTTTGCTCCTCTGTTTATCTGATAACTCTTAATTGACCTTCAAATCTTTTCTGGCTCTTTTGTTCACTGTGATTACAATCTTACCAAGAGCAAAAAAAGGGGGAATGACAGGCTATTTTGAACTGTCACCTGTACAGTCAATGAAATAATTCTGAATTCGGCTTGCTACAGTAAAATGTTACAAAAAATAAACATGATGTCCAAATTACTTCACCAAAACCTTTTGGAACTGAAGGTATGAAATTGAAAAATAACCACTTAATAATAATGTTCATTATACCTACCTAATATTGGTTTGGGGGTCAAATCTGATACGCTTTTTTTTGTTATGCATATATACATCATACAACAGAGTCTCTTTGTATAATCATGAAATTGTCCATTTTACAGAACACAGAGTAATTGCTTCAAATTACTAAAGATATTTATAATAATTATATTGTTGACTTTTGATACTTTTGGTGGAACATACTTAAATGAAGTAAGAGGATATGGACCTAAGGGCAAGACACTTAGTCTCTGAATCTCAATTTCCAGAGTCTTTAAGGAGAGGTGAACTGCCATTATTTCTCTGTCCTGAGACACCTCTCCCATCCCCTTAAACATTTTAAAAGCTCTTATGCTACTACAAAACTGACGATTGTCTTAGAGTCTGTGACGTACAAGAGATAATCTCTTTTGGTTTAAAAATCTTACGAATCTGACTCATTTGATACTAATTCAGGTCCCTTTAAGCTTAACATTTTTCCTTTGAAAATAAGTTTTGTTTTGTTTTTTACAAGAGACAAGTTGTGTAAAACAGGAAAGTATCTACCAACAAACAGCTCTTTGTCAAACAAAATAAAATAAACCATACACAAAAGGATTCTAGTGTGAGAGTTTAAAAACCTTTTTACAGTAGGGGTGTCTGGGTGGCTCAGTGGGTTAAGCCTCTGCCGCCCCCCCCCCGCCCCGCCTACTTGTGATCTCTCTGTCAAATAAGTAAATAAATTCTTAAAAACAAAATCTTTTTACAGAAAAGATATAAGTAACAATTAACTACACCACAATCACTATTTGAAATGCAGACACCAGATTTCGATTTTATTATTTTAAATGCTATCCCCGTTTGTTATTGATAATTTATAACTGTAAAGTTTAAAATAAAACTTAAGCTAGATTAAATTTTTTTTAATCATTGTTATTCCAAAGATGAGTAAGTGCCACACCTCTACAAATTTTTATGTTATGGAAAACATTAATAATTTTATATCTCAAAAGGTTTATATGTTCTATCATTTCCTTAATATTCCATGACTTACAAACAATAAAGACATACTACTTAGGACGAAATGGGAAGAAGATGAACTTGAAGTAGAAGTTATTTTTAAAGGGAATTTGGTTTTATGAAAAACGTGTATACAGTGATGGAACTAAATTAACAGGATTTGGTAACAGCCAATACTATCAGAACCTCTTTAGCAAATAAAAAGCCCTTGATAACTGCATAACAACTTTATATAATGAGTACTAGTAGGTGTTTAAGTCTATTTCATCTTGAGTATATAATCTTCTGATATTAGGATATTAGTGTATCACAATTTAATGTGGAAAGTGTTTTATAAAAATCAATACTGAAGTTATCACCTTACCTGTAGTATTTCTATTCAACTGACTGGACAATGAAGTCTAACTGAAACCAGGAATATGAAATTCAATCATGAACATAGTATCTGAAGTAATGTTTTCTTTCAAAGAAACTATGATTAAGATCACAAAACCAACATGTGACTAACAGTCAATTTTTTAAACTATTATTTTTATTTGTTAAGAAAAATTATCTAGGAAAGCTAGCTTGTCAACTCCAAAAGGAGGATGGAAAACAAAACAGTTGGTCATCCTTGGTTAATACCAGTAGTAGAATCTCTAGGAAGGAAGCTAACCTTTGTGCAAACTACTAGTACTGGGATGCCCAAGTTATGTGTAAGTGTGTCCGCACCCAGAGGTAAAACCACACTGTCGTCTTTGTCTTCCTGTGACCCAGTATTTCTTCTCTGAGGAGAGGCTGGAAAATCTTCTCCCGGCTCTACATATTCTTGGAAGTCTCTAATCACTGAAAATCAAAGTAAATAATTGAACACATAGTTTAGAAATTGCTCTATTTGAGCAGGTACCTTTTCTGCCATAATCCAAGTATGTATTTTAATGAGACTTTATGCTTAGTCTTGTGTAAGAGAACAAACAAAAAGGGTTTGAGAAATCTGTTTCAAAGACAGGACAGAAACACTAGACCCATATTAATTATGAGGAGGCAGACTACAACACTGAGTGGCTTCAAAGAGTGGGGTTCAATGTAAGCCCAGTTTTGTCTGTGCAAATTACTTTGGGTAAGTCACATCTGGCTTTGCTTTTCTACATTATCTAATTCACAAAGGGGACTAAGAGGATAAAAATTAGGTATGTGTGTGTGTGTGACGGGGGCAGGTGGGGGGGAGTGTTCCACAATTTAAAAGTCAGACCTAGGGGTGCCTGGGTGGCTCAGTCAGTTAAGCATCTGCCTTCGGCTCAGGTCATGATCCTGGGGTCCTGGGATGGAGCCCCACATTGGGCTCCCTGCTCAGGGGAGCCTACTTCTCCCTCTCCCTCCGCCCCTCCCCCTGCTTGTGCTCTCTTGTTCTCTCTCAAATAAATACATAAAATCATAAATGAACAAATGAATGAATGAATAAATGAATGAATGAATGTCAGACCTACATGACTTTCTAACATTACTCTCCTTTCTCTAAACCCTTTATTCAGGTCTTCTCCTTTTTACCGAGGTACAAACCTGGGTCATATTCACTCTGTAATCCTGGTGAGAATCAACGAGATATTACCAAAGCTGATCAAATTTTTAGAACTCATTTGCAAGTCTGTCAAAACCTCCACTTTACAAAAACAGTATATTTCCAGACTACTCACACTTTTGTTCCATTTCTTTCATTTCTTCAGGAGGAATTTTCAATTTGTCAATATGTTCTCTAACAACACTTGCCCATTTCTGTAGAGAATCCAAAGCAGTCCAAGGCTTTGACATATCCACAACTAGCATAACTAGAGTGTCCTTCAGAGAAATGGCATCCAGTGAAAATTTAAGGAGGCCCTTGTGATACAGGTCTCCATCTAAGATCCATACATTACATCTTGTTTGATCTACAATAGACAAAACAAAGTTACCAAGGCAACAGGATTATTTCATTATTCAACTAACAATACTACTTAGTATCTCAGGGCAACTCCACAGGAGAGGTCTCCTTTGACAAGCTTCAACCATTTAGGTAGGTCACATCTATCAACTTAGTAAAGGCCTAACAATCATTCAGGAAAATGATTTAACTGCCAATACAGAACACCAGCAGCCTCTACTGATGATTTCTTAAACCCAAATCATGGACATGAATTACATGTTTCTATTCTTACCATCACAAACTCTCTCTCAGCAGAGATACCCATGCATATTCAGGATATTATGCACAAAAATGAGAAGGCAAGTGATGTATAAAAGAAAAAATCTGGAGAGTATGACATTTTTGTGTCAAAAATGAGGTGAAAAAGGAGTCAACAAAAGAACCCTAGGATACTATTATTTTACTACCTGAGGGGGAAATGAACTGAAAAATTGAGATTCTTCAAGGATAGCAAGAAAGCTAGTCTGTACACCAGAATACCTTAAGATGTTAAAAAATATCACTATATGAATCCCAATCCCAAAACAATAAAAGTATGCCCACACTTTTATTTGACTATTCACTGACTAGCATGACAGACTAGGACTAATGAAAAATGACACACTAAGAAAAGTGAGACTAATATGAGCAGCAGTACATCTCAGGAAGGCCTCAGGAAACTTCTTTTACATATAAATGACACTCACCTTCCCTGTCTTCATCATGAACATTTAAGTACAAATATTCCAAGCCTCTTCCTTTCTTGTACTCTTCTATTCCCTGAATTTTTCTTATTAAGCTCGTTTTTCCAGCTCCATCTTCACCTGTAAAAGAAGACAAGTCTTTTAAATTATAATATGGATTATTTAAAGATGCTTTCTAGGGGGACCTGGGTGGCTCAGTGGGCTAAAGCCTCTGCCTTTGGCTCAGGTCATGGTCCCAGGGTCCTGGATAGAGCCCCGCCTCCCCCTTCCCCTCCCCCCCACCTGCCTCTCAAATAAATAAAATCTTTAAAAAAATAAATAAATAAAGAGGCTTTCTAGCGTCAACTGAAAAATCCAACTGGAACTAACTTCAACCAAAAGGGTTGATGGACGATATCTAGGTAATTACACTTAAGATGCAGACTTCACCTCCAAGATGCTTTGTCCTTGTTTCTCTACCCTTCTTATTAAGTCTGGTTCTATCCTATTACAAATGGCTTCCTCTGTGGGTATTTCAGAAAGTTCAACTCTTAGTTCATCCCAGTTTAATATACAAGGAACAAAAGACTCTTCCTACTGACTTTCAGTCTTAAGAATCTCAGGTAAAGGGCGCCTGGGTGGCTCAGTGGTTTAAGCCGCTGCCTTCGGCTCAGGCCCTGATCTCAGGGTCCTGGGATCGAGTCCTGCATCGGGCTCTCTGCTCAGCAGGGAGCCTGCTTCCCTCTCTCTCTCTCTGCCTGCCTCTCTGCCTACTTGTGATCTCTCTCTGTCAAATAAATAAATAAAATCTTAAAAAAAAAAAAAAAGAATCTCAGGTAAAGACTTTTAATTACCAGAGCAGGTAACTGTGGCTATAGCCTCACCAAAACCATGAAGTCAAAAGAAATATTAGTAAAGGAGAGGGGTTGGGGTAGCAAATTGAACAAGAACAAGGGTAGAAGGAATGCAGAACAGACAAAAATAAAATGTAGACTTAAAAAATATTAAGAGCAAAAACAGAAGATACAAGTGTTTGGCAAGGATGTGGACAAAAAGGAACCCTCCTGTACTGTTGGTAGGAATGCAAACTGGTACATCCACTGTGGAAAACAGTATGGAGGCTGCTCACAAAGTTAAAAATGGAACTACCTTACTGTCCAATCATCACACTACTGGGTATTTACCCAAAAATAAAAAACAACTAATTCAAAAGAATATAGACACCCCTATGTTAACTTCAGCATTATTTCCAATATCCAAACTATGGAAGGAGCCCAAGTATCCATCAGAAGAGTGAGTAGTGGATAGAAGTTTTGCTCCCAGAAAATTGTGTTTCAGTTAGCAAAGTGCTTCTTCAGACATCTTGAGAATCTTCTCTGTGCCAAGCACTGTAAGATGTCAGAATATTCTTGGGAATAAGATATTCTTCTGGTTTTGCCTTCCACTTCCTCCTGAGTGCAAACAAGAGTCACACTCTTGAGAAGGCTGACTTGGACTCTCTTGTGAGACTTGGAATATTGCCATGCTCCCACAGTCTTTGTGACTAGACTGGTCTCAATTTTCTCATCTCTGAGTAGAGAGGATTTCATTAGATTTCCCTACAGCCTGTGTGTGTCTATGAAATGTTTTTTATTCTCAATGTGAACACTTCCACCTCGTTACCGAAGTGACAAATTTTCAAATTGCAGGGTGTGTGTGTGTGGGGGAAGCCTCAAACTACCATATTTACCATATTACATTTATTTGACAGTATACTCTTTTTCAAAAGTAATGTTTCAAGATTTGTCTTAAAATGGATCTCGAAGGCGCTATGTATTAAGAGGCACAACTACCATCGTCTAAAATTTCAGGAGAAAAGAAATTAAAATTACCAGTGTAATAAAACAAACTTTATTCCCAATCCTTAGAGGCAGAATCAAGAGAACAGAACAGGGCGCCTGGGTGGCTCAGTGGGTTAAGCCGCTGCCTTCGGCTCAGGTCATGATCTCAGGGTCCTGGGATCGAGTCCCGCATCGGGCTCTCTGCTCAGCAGGGAGCCTGCTTCCCTCTCTCTCTCTCTCTCTCTGCCTGCCTATCTACTTGTGATCTCTCTCTGTCAAATAAATAAATAAAATCTTTAAAAAAAAAAAAAAAAAGAGAACAGGAACATAACCACCTGTTCCTCAGAGGCAACCCACAGAGAAGAATGCATTAAATTATTTTCCTTTTCTTCTGAAAATAGCAATGATCCCTGGAAGCAGAAATACCTTTCTCTTTTATGAATCATAATGTAAAAATAATAAACAGTATTATTTTAATGGCCTCTAAAATAGCAGCACTGTTGCATATTGGAGAGAGTGTGCTTTGAACTTAAGTTTATATCAATTTAGATCCTGGCCCTGTCATTTTTCACCTATGAAACTCTGAATAAGATACTTATCTTTGATAATTCTGAGCTCTAGTATTCAACATCTGCCAAATAGGAGATAATCACCATTCCCCATTACAGTCATGGTTATGTTAGAATTACTGTTGCTTAAATGAATGCAGTAGGCACTCTGGAAATGTCTGCTGCTCCTGCTAGAGAGATGGAAATGGAAGCTGACAGTTCCATCTGACTAGAATGTGGGCAAAAGGAGTAGTTACAGTCCTCTGCTTTTTGTTATATAGAAACACACTGACAGACTTGAAGTTGTATCCTTTTGCTGCCCTAACTTCTTAGGCTTTTGTATTTCAAACCCATTAATACATAGTAAAGTTTAAAAATATTCCCAAAGTGGATAAGGGAACAAAATTTATATCTTTCATTCAGGGATTTGTGAAACTCATTAATATTCTGGCAGCATTTTTGTTGTCTGAGACCAGATGTCTCAGTGGCTGTCCCGTAAGAGGCTTAAGAATGTACATTTCACTATGAAAGTGCAGAGTTAACAGGTACCGCAGTCACAGGTACTTTCCGGGTACTCGGGATACAGCAGTAAGCAAAACACAAAAAAGCCTGTTCTGCTGGAGCTTCTGAGGGTAGGGGGTGACTAAGTAAAATACATACTATGTTAGTAGTTCAACAGAGAAAAATATTGTAAGAAGGAACAGGAATGCAAAGGAGGTTGTGATTTTAAATGAGGTGATTAGGAACAGCCTACCCAAGGAAGTGGTATTTGAAAGAAGACAGAAGTTCAGGCAACACAGAGGATTCTTTTTTTTTTTTTAAACTTTTTTTTTTTAAAGATTTTATTTATTTATTTGACAAACAAAGATCACAAGTAGGCAGAGAGTCAGGCAGAGAGGAGGAAGCAGGCTCCCTGCTGAGCAGAGAGCCGGATGCGGGACTCAATCCCAGGACCCTGGAACCATGATCTGAGCTAAAGGCAGAGGCTTTAGCCCACTGAGCTACCCAGGCGCCCCAGCACAGATAATTCTAAAGAGAGTATATTCTAGGTAGAGGGAACACGCAATACAGAAAGTCTTTAAGGTTGGAATCTTACATGAATCATCATATAAGCCAGTACCTGGGGGAAAGGCAACAAGAGAACGATACTGTCTTTGTGTTTATTGAAACATGAGGTATTCATGGAACATCCACGTAGTGATGAGCAGGAGGCAGCTCAGAAAAGGCTGAGGCTCGAAGGAAATCTGTGGGTCACCAGTATAGGTGGTACTGAAGCTGTGTGTGGAGCTGCTTCTGGAATTACACTCAGAGTGAGAAGAGCAGAAGGCTGAGAAAGGAACCCTGGGGAACACAAACTTCGGGCAGGGATGGAAGAGCAGCCTGCAAGGAAGACTTGGGACCAGCCACCTCAGAGGTCAGTGGTAGAGTAGAAGAGGGCAATGTTACGGAAGCAATGGCAACGGAGAGCCTTCTCTGACTTCTGTGTCTTCCTCATCTCTCTGCCAGCTCCCAACCAAGTGTGCCTGGAGCACAGCTGTCCCCACCACTAGCTAATACCTTAGTTCAGGCCTACCTCATTTCTGCTAGGACACCATTAATATCTAGTTACCCAAGTTTTCCTTCTCCTAAACTTACTCTTGTCAGTCAGTCTTCCACACTTCTGCCACAGCAGTCTTTCTAAAATACCTAAACACTGCCAGGGGCTCCCGGTCACCTTCAGGATAAAGTCTGACCTTCCCGGCCTGGCATAAGATGCCCTTCACGAGCTGGCATGCCATACTCGTTCTCACTTTCTGACTCCTTTTCCCCCTCATGTCCTAAAGTTCATGCATTCAAACTATCTGTCCTTTGTAGAAGGACACTTCTTTGCCTCCAGGCCTCTGTGTATGCTTTCCTTACTGCCTGGAATGACTAACTATCCGTGGCTCATTAAACACCATGAGGTTTGCCTAAAGTATTACCTACTGTCTCTACAAAGCCCTTTCTGACTTCCAGGCAAAACCAGGATATTCCCTTAGGGCTGGCTTCCTGGTTTGTTGCATATCTCCAGTGTAGTCCTAATGACAGTATCTTGAAATTATCTCCTGCTTGTTTTCCCTCTCCAGTTTATGAGCCTCTTAGAGGACAGTGACTTTGATATAGAGATCTTTGTACTCTAGTGTTTAGTGTAGTAAATGTCTAATGCAATGGTTCTTAAAGTTTGGTACCTGCACTAGCAGCAACAACACTGGTTACTTGTTAAAAATGTAGATTCTTGGACTCCACCCCAGAAGTACAGGAGGGAAGGCCCAGCAATGTGTGTTTAATAAACCCCTCAGAGGGGCGCCTGGCTGGCTCAGTGGGTTAAAGCCTCTGCCTTCCGCTCAGGTCATGATCCCAGGGTCTTGGGATCAAGCCCCGCATCAGGCTCTCTGCTCAGTGGGGAGCCTGCTTCCTCCTCTCTCTCTGCCTGCCTGACTACTTGTGATCTCGGTCTGTCAAATAAATAAATAAATAATCTTAAAAAAAAATAAGAAGCCCCTCAGATGAGTGTGGTACGTTTGAGAGCCATCAGACCATGAAATGAATGATGGACATTTACTTAGAGGAATAAATTCTGGTCTCCTAAGTAGGGGAGAACTCTTCAACTTCAGCTCTTAGAAAAAGGAAACAGCCATGCTCTACTGATGGCTACAACTTGAAATATAGCACACATAGGAATTGACTATATATATATATTTTTTTTTTTTTTTTTTTAATGACAGAGAGAGATCACAGGCAGAGAGGCAGGCAGAGAGAGTGAAAGGGAAGCAGGCTCCCCGCCAAGCAGAGAGCCCGACGCGGGACTCGATCCCAGGACCCCGAGACCATGACCTGAGCCGAAGGCAGCAGCTCAAACCACTGAGCCACAAATTTGGGCTCAAAATCTATTTGGAGCCTATGAATTTAAGCCTTTACAATTAGAATTAGATAAACGAAAAGGAAGACACAAACTTGTTAAAGAACCATTCCATAATTTTTTTTCTTTAAAATTCAATTAGCCAACATACATGACATCATTAGTTTCAGGTGTAGACTTCAACAATTCATCAGTTGCCTACAACACCCAGTGCTTATCACATCACATGCCCTCCTTAATGCCTGTCACCCTGTTATCCCATCTTCTCACTCACCTCCCCTCCAGCAACCCTCAGTTTGTTTCCTAGAGTTAAAAGTCTCTCATGGTTTGTCTCCCTCTCTGATTACTCCCCCATTCAATTTTTCCTCCCTTCTCCTATGATGCTCTACACTGAAGAACCACTGCATAGTATCACCACTAGAGATAATCAAATCAGTGACTACTTCTAGGTGATATTATTATGGTTTGGGGTCTTTTGCTTATGCTTATCTATAAGTATACATTTTTAAATTCAGAAACCTTTATATTTAAGTCATTTGAAATATTAAAAAGAAACTGAAATAAATCCATCTGATTTTGACCCTTTTTTAAGGTATCTTTTTATTTTCTAACATCTAAAGTAGGAATTAGGGGCGCCTGGGTGGCTCAGTGGGTTAAAGCCTCTGCTTTTGGCTCAGGTCATGATCTCAGGGTCCTGGGATCGAGCCCCGCATTGGGCTCTGTGCTCAGCAGGGAGTCTGCTTCCTCCTCTCTCTCTACCTACTTGTGTTCTCTCTGTCAAATAAAGAATTAAAATCTTAAAAAAAAAAAAAAAAAGAAAAGAAATTTAAAGTAGGAATTAAAGAGAAAAGATAAATCCTGGGTTAAATAAAATCAAGTTTTATCTGTTACCACCTATTTTTATGGATGCATAGGTACTTTAGAAAATCAGATAATTTATTGTTGATTTAAAAGCCTCTATTACAAGTCTGGGCACTAAGTTTTTGCCTATAATATGTAACACTGTTTCTGCAGAATAATCAGTTTTCAGCTGGTGTCAATTTAACCTAGAGAATCCTTTTCAGGAAAGTAGTCTGTCATAAGCGACATTTTGATTCTTTACTTTCTAGTTATAGAATAGACTTGGATTTTTTAAATTAATAAACTCTGGGGTTTTAAATTTTTTTTTATTTTTTAAAGAGAGAGCACACATGTGCAAGTGGTGGGTAAGAAGGCAGAGAGAAAAGAAGAGAGAGGGAATCATAAGCAGATTCCATGCTTAGCACAGAGCCTAGTGCAGGACTTGATCTCACGACTCTGAGATCATGATCTAAGCAGAAAACAAGAGTCAGACACTCAAACAACTGAGTCTCCAAGTGCCCCCAATAAACTGTTTTTTTAGAGGAGTTTTAGGTTCACAGCAAAATTGAGTGAGAAATTCTCTGAATTTTTTAATATCCTGTCCCCACATCTATACAACATCTTGACATAGTAGTACCTTTATTACAATCAGTGAACTGACACTAACATGTCATTATCACCTGAAGTCCACTGTTTATGTGAGGGTTCATTCTTGGTGTTGTACATTATATGGGTTTTGACAGATGTATAATGACATGTAGCTCCCATTACAGTATCATACAAAATAGCTTCACTGCCCTAAAAATCCTCTGCTTTGCCTATTCAGACTCTTTAAAAGAAAGTTTTTACAGATCACCTCATATGGTGATTTAAATTATTTTTATTATGTCCAGTGCTCCTGCATACGGAGATGACTAGATAGAAATGATTTAAATTCTGTTTATTGTTCTTAAACAACTACTTGAAAACATTATAAATTAAATGCCACAAAAATTATAGGATTGATAACATTCAATCAGCAATCAATATAAGAAATGATATTTTGCTGAAATTAAATGCCAGTGCTGGGTTTAATAGTAGAAACATTTACATGTTTTTCACTAGTTAACTTTATTATTTCTATTTTAAGCATGATGGATCATCATGGGAATAATCATTGTCATTATCATGGATATTACTATTTTCAACCCAATCTGTTATTTTGTTGGTCCATTTTAATAGTATACTGCAAAAATAGCACTGCAAAAGAAGTACTTATTTAATGACGAGTTCTTTATTGCCTGTTTAAGGTGATACTTACTGCTGTGAAACGTTAGAAAATGGTTCATAAAAAGAACCACTCCGGCCAATATGACTGAATGGAGTACTGACCGCTCTGGGATACTTCCTTTGGAGTTTGACAGATCTGTGTGTCCTCTCTCTGTTCTGTCTGCCTTACTTGGTCTCAGCTTGTCACCAATAGGACTATAAGCACCCATGCAGAAGTGAGTACTGCAATCTTGTGGAAGTATTTAGATCTAAAGATGCTCATTCAGAAGATCCAAGACATTTACAATTTTTTTAAAGTTTAACATGAAAATGAAAACAATTTTTAAATTTTCAGAGAACTCATGAATATTCTCCAGGAATAAGTCCTTACGTCTAAGAAACTCAACTTTATTATATAAGTACTATTCACAAGATATTGCTAATAACTAAAGTTCATGAGACAATAATATGTAGTATTTAAACAGATTTTTTTAAAATATTTTATTTATTTATTTGACAGAGAGAGAGAGAGGTCACAAGTAGGCAGAGAGGCTGGCAGAGAGAGAGGGAGAAACAGGCTCCTCACTGAGCGGAGAGCCCGATGCGGGGCTCGATCCCAGGACCCTGGGATCATGACCTGCGCTGAAGGCAGAGGCTTAACCCACTGAGCCACCCAGGTGCCCCTAAAAGATTTTTAATATTAAAAAAAATCCTTACCAAAACATGAATAGCTAGCCTAGTTTTAAAGTTTTTAAACTTGTACCAATTTTTTTTTTTTAAAAGACTGTTATTTATTTGAGGGAGAGGGAGAATGCGTGTGGGTGAGCACACCAGCAGGGGCTAGGGGCAGAGGGAGAAGCTGCCTCCTCCCTGAGGGAACCTAGTGGAGGGCTCGATCCCAGGACTCTGATCCTAGGACTCCAGGATCATGACCTGAGCTGAAGACAGACACTTAACCTACTGAGCCACCCAGGTGCCCTATAACTAGTGCCAAGTTTAAATCACATAATTTCTTGCTACTAGTATTTTCTATTAAGTTCTTTATTTTAATTTCAATATAGTTAACATACAGTACTATATTAGTTTCAGGTGTACAATAGAGTGATTCAACAATTTTTACATTACTCAGTGCTCATCACAATAAATGTGTACTCTTAATCGCCTTCATCTATTTCACCCATTCTCTCCACCTCCCCTCTAATAATCACCTCTTTGTTCTCTATAGTTAAGAATCTGCTGCTTGGTTTGTCTGTTTTTTCCCTTTGCTTGTTTGGTTTCTAAAATTCCACAAATGAAATCATATGGTATCTGTTGTTCTCTGACTTATTTTGCTTAGCATTGTATTCCAGCTCCATCCATCCTGTTGCAAATGCCAAGATTTCATTCTTTTACAGCTGAATAATATTCCATTGTGTGTGTGTGTGTGCGTGTATGTATATCTTCTTTATCCATTTATCTACTGATGGGCTCCTTCCATAGTTTGGCTATCGAAAATAATGCTGCAATAAACATTTGAGTGTCTGTATTCCTCTGAATTAGTGTTTTTGTATTTTTGAGTAAATACCCAGTAGTGTGATTACTGGACAGTAAGGTAGTTCCATTTTTAACTTTGTGAGGAACCTCCATACTGTTTTCCACAGCGGCTGTACCAGTTTGCATTCCCACCAACAGCACAGGAGGGTTCCTTTTTGTCCACATCCTTGTTAACACTTGTTGTTTCTTACGTTGTTGATTTAGCCATTCTAACAGGTGTGAGGTGATATACCTCACTGTAGTTTTGATTTGCATTTCCCTGATGATCAGTCATGTGTCTGTTTGGCCATCTGTCTGACTTCTTTGGAGAAATGTCTGTTTATGTCTTCTGGCCTTTTTCTTTTTCTTTTTTTTGGTCTTCTGCCCACTTTTCAATTGGATTATTATTTGGGGGGGGTGTTGAGTTGTATCAATTCTTTATGTATTTTGGATACTAACCTTTATCAGATATGTTATTTGCAAATATCTTCTCCCATTCAGTAGGTTGCCTTTTAGTTTTGTTGATTATTTCTTTCACTGTGCAGAAGCTTTTTATTTTGAGGTAGTCCCAAACATTTATTTTTGCTTTTATTTCCCTTGCCATCAGGAAATATATCTAGAAAAATGTTGCTAAGGCTGATGTCAGAGATATTACTGCCTGTGCTCTCTTCTAAGATTTTTAGGGTTTCAGGTCTCACATTTAGGTCTTTAATTCATTTTGAGTTTATTTTTGTGTATGGTGTAAGAAAGTGGTCCAGTTTCATTCTTTTGGATATCGCTTTCCAGTTTTCCCAACACCATTTGTTAGAGAGACTGTCTTCTTTCCCACTGCATAGTCTTTCCTGTTTCATCAAAAATTAAGTGACTATGCAGTTGAAGATTAATTTCTGGATATCCCCTTCTGTTCTGTTGATCTATGTGTCTATTTTTGTTCCAGTGCCATTTTAGAAACAAACAAGCTGTCTTGATGACGGCAGTTTTGTAATAAAACAAGTCTGGAATTTTGACACCTCCAGTGTTTTCTTTTTCAAGATTGCTTTGGCTCTTTAGGGTCTTCTGTGGTTCCATACGAATTTTAGGATGTTTATTCTAGTTCTGTGAAAAATACTATTGGTATTACAAAGATGTAATTGTAGATGTAATCGTTCTACTGTTATACACATCTTCTAATCACATTATTTGCTAGATAATTTTTTTCTCTTTTTATGTCTTTAGGCACTTAACCCATGGCCTCTGCTTGGTTCTCCTCTCACTATACAAGCATACTCCTCAAAAAACATCCACTAAATTCGCACCACACACCAATACATTCCTCATGCTGCAACTAAGTGATCTTCCTGAAACAATCTCCTCACACCACTTCTCCCTCTTAAGACCCTTCAGGGCGGGGCGCCTGGGTGGCTCAGTGGATTAAAGCCTCTGCCTTCAGCTCAGGTCAAGATCCCAGAGTCCTGGGATCAAGCCCCGCTTCCTGCTCTCTGCTCGCTCTCTCTGCCTGCCTTTCTGCCTACTTGTGATTCCTGTCTGTCAAATAAAAAAAAATCTAAATAAACAAAAAAAAGACCCTTCAGGGTATGCTAGTTAATGATATACATCATAGTTAATGATATACAAAAGCTGAAGTATTTCCAGTGAAGTAAACTAGCACCAGCAACTTACTTTGTAATGCATCAAAAAAAGGGGTGGGACTGTGAGCCGCTTGTGTGATAAAGCAAATACAATTAAGTTTAATGGTAGAATCTAGGTTTGAGTATATGAGTATTCACTGTAAAATTGCTTTAACATGTTTGGCAGTTTCATAAGATGTCAGGACAAACCATCAGGGTCTTCCTGCTGCTCCTGCACAAACTATAAAGCTCAATGTTCCTTCTAGAAGCCACCTCATTTTTCTGCCCCTCTCCCACCATACCCCACAACCCACAAGCTAGGCTCCAGCCATTCACAACTTCTTGCAGAGCACTAGAGGGGGCACTCTCTCCCAACTCTGAGTCTTCACACATGCTGTCATTTCTTTCTGGGATATTCTTCCCTTCCCCTCACACGTGGGATAACCGCAGCTTGTCCTGGTCTCAGTTTAGTTTGCTCTAGGAAAGCTCTAGGGAGCTTTCCTTTCCTCTGTAAGTCTGGTTAAGCACTGTCCCTCACACTCCCAACAACACACTACACACTTAAGATACTTCAGCGTCATGTGTCAGCTGACTTATCCGTTGCCTTCAGCACAATGTAAGTCTGCTTCATTCAACAAATATTCTTTCGGCAAGTTCTCATAACAGTAAGCAGGATATAAAGTCCTGGCTTTTAAGTTACTTACAGATAAGAAATTATCCTATTCTTAACAGACACTGTCTCTGCTTGCTCAGCAAAAACAAAAACCATGTTGTCTTAATCTTTTGGGGCTGTTATAACAAAACACCACAGACTAGATTGCTTTTAAACAACAGAATTTATTTTTCACAGTTCTGGAGGCTGGGAAGTTCATAATGAAGGCATTGGCAGATCTGATGTCTAATGAGGACTTGGAAAAGCTTGGACTGAGTTGTCAGTACTCAGCTGCCTTGCCACAGCCAAGATGAGCTATGTTTGACAATATTAGAAAGTCCATCATGAACCCCTTCTCTTTATTCAATTATGCAGTTAGAAGGGCTGGAAAATATTAAAATGGAGGATACCTATACTTGGCATTGATAGACATTTAGAAACCATCTTTACTGGCCAAACCCTTCAAGAAACAGAAGTCACTAAATTCCAAGTTATTTTTGGAAAACAAAACAGAACCTAACAGCTTGAAAACTAAAATAAAACAAATGAAAAATAGCTATATACATACTTAATTCTAAGCAATTAATATACTTTTAAAGTGGCAAGCAGGGCAATGGGGCTTATGTGGCTTCAAACCCAAAGTAATCTACAGATTCAATGCAATCTCTATCAAAATTCCAGTGGCATTTTTCACAGAAATAGAACAAACAATCATAAAATGTGTGTGGAAACACAGAAGACCCTGGATACGTCAAAGCAATCTTGAGAAAGAAGAACAAAGCTAGAGGCATCATGCACCCTGATTTCAAATTCCATTATAAACTACAGTCATTAAAACAGTATGTACTGGCATAAAAAGACACATACATCGATGGAACAGAACAGAGAGCCCAAAAATAAACCCAAGCATATATGGTCAATTAATTTATGACAAAGGAGCCAAGAATATACAATGGGTAAGGGGACAGTCTCCACAATAAATGATGTTGGGGAAAATTAAGATAGCCAGATGCAAAATGAAACTAGACCACTATCTTACACCATACACAGAAATTAAGTCAAAATGGACTGAAGACATGAACATCAGATCTGAAATCATAAAGCTCCTAGAAGTAAACACACATGGTAAGCTGCCTGACATAGGTCTTGGCAATGATTTTTTAAAATCTGACTGCAAAAGCAAAAGCAACAAAAGCAAAAATAAACAAGTGGGACTACTTCAAACTAAAAAGCTTCTGTACCACAAAGGAAACCATCAACAAAATAAAAAGGCAGCCTAATGAATGGAAGAAAATATCTGCAAGTCATGTATCTGGATAAGGAGTTAAAATGCAAAATACATAAAGAATTCATACAATTCAACTAGCAAAAAATGGAACAATACAATTAAGAAATGGGCAGAAGACATGAACAGACATTTCTCCCAGGACATAAAGATGCCAAACAGGCATATGAAAAGATGCTCAATATCACAAATCATTAGTGAAATGCAAATCAAAACCATAGTGAAATATCACCTCACATTTGCTAGAATGGCTAGTATCAAAAAGACAAGAAAAAACAAACATCAGAGAAGATATGAAGAAAAGGGAACCTCTGTGCCCTGCTGGGGAGCGTAAATTGGTGCCGCCATTGATGAAAACAGTATAAGATATCCCCTAAAATTAAAAGTTTTGATCATATTTTGACCATATGAAACTGCAACTCCATTTTTGGGTACTTATTAAAAAAAAAAATGAAAACACTAACTTAAAAAGACACATGTACCCTTATGTTCATTGCAGCATTATTTCTAATAGCCCAAATAAGAAAACATTCTAAGTGTCCAATTATGAATGGATAAAGATGATGTGAGATACACGTTATTCAGCCATAAGAAAGAATGAAATCCTGCCATTTGTGACAACACAGATGGACTTTGAGGGCACTATGTCAAGTGAAATAAGTCAAAGACAAATGATCTCTCTTATGTGGGGAATCTAAAAAAACAAAAAACCTCAAGCTTATAGATATAGAGAGCAGATTGGAGGTTGTGGGGAACGGGAGGATGGGTGAAGCATGTCAAAGAGTTAAAAAAAAACAACAAAAGTATTCAATGCCAAATAAATACATAAATGGAAGGTGCAAAGACAAAACAAAACAAAACAACAAAACCCCCCAAAAAGAAATATGGGAATATTTGGGTGACTTTTATGACACTAGGGGCATTAAGTACAACAATCAATGATATAAACTATTAAAATCACATAAATACTTCTTACAATCACTTAGAATGAGATCTTAAAATTCTCCTATGTTATCAAAGCCATGAAGGGGGTGCTCAGTTGGTTAAGCATCTGCCTTCAGCTCAGGTGATGATCTCGGGAATCCTGGGCTCGAGCCCCACACTGAGCTCCCTGCTGAGCGGGGAGCCTACTTTTCCTTCTCCCTCTGTGTTCTCTCTCACTTTTGCTCTCTTTTAAAATAAATAAAAATCTTAAAAAAAAATAAAACAAAACACAAAGTACTGTGGAGAGCATGGAGAAAAATAAACAAACAAATGAAAAACTGTCTCTAATAACCAAACCATTCAAGAAACAAAAATCACTAAATTCCAAGTTATTTTTGGAAAAACACAGAACCTGATGGTTTGAACAGTAAAATAAAAGAAAAATAACTATAGAAATACTTTATTCTCTGCAATTAATATATCTTTAAAGTGGCAAGCAGGGCAATGAGGCCTGTGTGACTTCCAAAAATGTTCAAAGAATTCATTTACCTGTCATGTATAAACTGTAAGAAAGCTTTATCTTCAGTTCCTCTGCCTTCAGCTGGCAGTGAAACAGACATCCTAGCTTTAAGTGTGCCAGCCAAATAGTTAATGATCTGTAAACATACACTTAACACAAGTACTGAGAGTTCCTGTTTAAACAGACTAAGATGAAAGTCCTCCTATAAAGAACACTTTAGGGGCACCTGGGTGGCTCAGTGGGTTAAGCCGCTGCCTTGGGCTCAGGTCATGATCTTAGGGTCCTGGGATCGAGTCCCGTATCGGGCTCTCTGCTCAGCAGCGAGCCTGCTTCCCTCTCTCTCTCTCTCTCTCTCTCTCTCTCTGCCTGCCTCTCCCTCTCTGTCTCCTTGTGATCTCTGTCAAGTAAATAAATAAAAAATCTTAAAAAAAAAAAAAGAACACTTTAATGATGATGCCAAAGTTATTCTCTAAATATTTTATCTAAATTTTCATTTTACATTAGATTTTTTTTTTTTAAGATTTTATTTATTTATTTGACAGAGATCACAGGTAGGCAGAGAGGCAAGCAGAGAGAGAGGAAGGATGCGGGGCTCGATCCCAGGACCCTGAGATCATGACCTGAGCCGAAGGCAGAGGCTTTAACCCACTGAGCCACCCAGGCGCCCCTACATTAGATTTTTTTAAAGAGGGCATATTTTACAGATGTTTTTAAAACAAACTGAAATATTTCATTAGATAAATTATATTTTAACAGGGCTAGTTTTATGTCCTCATTCAAGTGCCAGGAAACTTTTTATGTAAAGGACTAAAGAGTAAATATTTTAGGCTTTGCAGTTCACATAAGGTCTCTATCAGATATTCATCTTTGAATGATGATTCAAATATGGGTGAAGGGTATCAAAAAGTAAAATTTTAAAAAAAGAAAAGTATTTGATGCCAAATACATAAGTGAAAGGAGCAAAGACAAAACCCCCTGAGAAATACAGGAATATTTGGGTCACTTTTATGACACTAAGGGGCATTAAGTACAACAATAATTGATAAAACCACTAAAATCACATAAACACTTCTTAGAATCACTCAGAATGGATCTTAAAATTCTCCTAAGTTATTAAAGCCACAAAGGGGGCACCTGGGTGGCTCAGTCGTTAATCGTCTGCCTTCAGGTCATGTCATGATCCTATGGTCCTGGGATCCAGCCCCACGTCTCCCTCTTCCACTCCCCCTGCCTGTGTTCCCTCTTACACTGTGTCTCTTTCTGTCAAATAAATACATAAAATCTTTAAAAAAGAATTCATCTTTGATTTTTTTTTTTAAATCCTCAAATCTTTAAAGATATAAACAAACCAATTCTTGGCTTGCTGGCCATACAAAAACAGTCTTCAGGCCAAACCCTATATAGGCCAAACCATCCTACTGGATGGACCAAAGGAGGAAAGACTTGTTGATCAGATTACAATGAAATTCCCCAGAGCAAATAAGCCCGTATCCCAAATTATGTCTGGGTGCTGTTCAAATAAGTCACTCTCTGTAAACCAAGTATAAAATCCACACACTTAAAGGAACTTCAGTTTTATTTTAATTTTTTTTTTTTTAAAGATTTTATTTATTTATTTGACAGAGAGAGATCACAAGTAGGCAGAGAGGCAGGCAGAGAGAGTGAGAGGGAAGCAGGCTCCCTGCCGAGCAGAGAGCCCGATGTGGGACTCGATCCCAGGACCCTGAGATCATGACCCGAGCCGAAGGCAGCGGCCTAAACCACTGAGCCACCCAGGCGCCCCTATTTTAATTTTTTAAAAGATTTTATTTTTAAGTAATCTCTGCATCTAATGTGGGACTCGAACCTACAACCCTGAGACCAAGAGTCACATGCTCTACCAACTGAGCCAACCAGGTACCCCCAAAGAACTTCAGTTTTAGCATGAAACAATAACCATCAATTCTTACTTCTTTTTTGCACAAATTTGAAAACAGAATTGATTACAAAAGAAAGTCTCTATAAACTCCACCAAAACAGTATAGGGGTAAAGGTGTGGCTCGTGATACTGTTTTATCACCCCAACAGATCTCTAATTAAACACCAGAGGTCATGTCCATAAACTTTACAATGACAATTTCATTAACAGATTTGGAAATAGGAAGATTCAGAAGATGTGACTTCTAACTGTAACAAAATCACAATTAGTGTACAAACCTCAACAAGTCGAGTATTTCCATCATTTGTTCCCCATCTTTCAGTAGAGGGGGTAAAAGAAGACAAAATTTATGGTGATGGACTTAAAATTCTATAACTATTATCAATTCATTACTTCTTGGTCAGTGACACAACAGAAACAAAATTCTTTTATAAGACATCAACAGTGTTTTAAAAAGATAATACAAAAACAAGAATCACAGACTTCTGGGTGGCTCAGTCACTTAAGCATCTGCCTTCAGGTGAGGACATTATCCCAGGGTCCTGGGATCCAGCCCTGCAGGCTCCCTGCTCAGCTGGGAGCCTATTTCTCCCTCTCCTCCCCACTTGTGCTCCTTCTTGCTATATCTGTTGCTCTCTCTCACCCTCTCAAATAAAATCTAAACAAACAAACAAAAACAAAAACCAAGAATCACATGAAAATGAGCAAAGAAAAACACTTAAGTACTCATAATACATTAATAATAGCTATCCTGAACATTTCCAGAGTATGCCACTGTTAGAAGTGTTTTACAAACATTATTTCCTATAATCCATATGATAATCCTAAAAGGTAAATAGCATAATCTGAAAGATTAATCAATTTGCTAAAGAAGGGTCAGGATTAGAATCCAGCAATGCTACTAAACACTGTAAACATTGCCATTGTACTTGGAGCAGCTTCGAGTCTTCAATGGCGATAAACAGGGGTGACAAAAGGTAAAATTAAGTGGTACTCTGCCTCCCTTTTCTCCCAGGTTCCTCTCCTACGGTGGTGGAAGGCTGAGGCACTATGCTCTTCTTGCTGTGCACAGGTTTGTATGCCTGATACCTGCTTTCTATGGAGAGCTCTGATTCACATCTCCTCAGTTATAGTAGATTCATTACTGCCTATAGCATCATGATAATCATGGCTAGAACAGAAAGAATTCTAGCCTTCCACGTTCTTTCTTTATCCAAGTGAGGGATCAACACTGTGAAGCTGACATTTTTTATTTGGCCTGGCATGATGTAAAAGAAATCAACCTAGGGCGTCTGGATGGCTCAGTGGGTTAAGCCTCTGCCTTCAGCTCAGGTCATGATCCCAAGGTTCTGGGATCGAGTTCCGCATCAGGCTCTCTGCTCGTCGGGGAGCCTGCTTCCTCCTCTCTTTCTCTCTCTGCCTACTTGTGATCTCTGGTCTGTCAAATAAATGGATAAAATTAAAAAAAAAAAAAAAAGAGAAATCACCCTATTTTATCTGAAAGCTGTGGTGATAAGAGCCATGAAGGGTCTTCACTGGAACTACTTTTGGGCTCATACCTACTATGTTGCCTCCCATAGGTTATCTGGATGACCCAGGCAGGGTGGGGGCTTTGGGTCTGTTCCCCATCTCACAAAGAGCATCTCCTCCCTTGCCTCAGCCGGCAAGAACAGGGAGAGGCTGTTAATCAGCTGCAGCAACTGCACCCAGTGGTTCTAAGTAAACATGTATGCATGGCTGTTCCAGACTACATCCCTCTAATGTCAAGGAGCACCTGCATAGCAGAAAGACAAATTCAATTTTGAATCCCAGCTCAGTTGTGTAACCTGGGGCTCAAAACCCTCTTCTATAAACGAGTGAACGTGCTATATAATAAAGCAGAACATCCAAGCAACAGGCATTTAACATGGATGTTCCCATCCCATCTGTTGGCCAAAGCTCTATCTTTGAATATCATCATTCAGTAATCCACATTAAAAAACAGAATTTATCGTTTATCATTGCCCTCACTTGCTCGGACTAACTAGACATGAACTGAAAACCACTGAGTTTAATTCAATAAAGATCTATCACAGCCAATAAATGCTAATCTCAATGGTTATTAACAGTTCCTAGGCTCCTGTAAGTCACACTAAAGTAATAGTTTTTATTTTATTTTATTTATTTATTTATTTTAAAGATTTTATTTATTTGTCAGAGAGAGGGAGAGAGAGCGAGCGAGCACAGGCAGAGTGGCAGGCAGAGGCAGAGGGAGAAGCAGGCTCCCCGCGGAGCAGGGAGCCCAATGTGGGACTCGATCCCAGGCCGCTGGGATCATGACCTGAGCCAAAGGCAGCCGCTTAACCAACTGAGCCACCCAGGCGTCCCTAAAGTAATAGTTTTCAACTTTTTTTTTTAAAATATTTTATTTATTTGACAGAGAGAAATCACAACTAGGCAGAGAGGCAGGCAGAGAGAGAGGAGGAAGCAGGCTCCCTGCAGAGCAGAGAGCCGGACGTGGGGCTCGATCCCAGGACCCTGGGATCATGACCTGAGCCGAAGGCAGAGGCTTTAACCCACTGAGCCACCCAGGCGCCCCCCTAAAGTAATAGTTTTTAATCAACAAATATATATATTCTATAGTCCAAATGTCATTAAATTATAGGATGCCAATTTTTTTTTTTAAGATTTTATTTATTTATTTGACAGAGAGAGATCACAAGTAGATAGGCAGGCAGAGAGAGAGAGAGAGAGAGGGAAGCAGGCTCCCTGCTGAGCAGAGAGCCCGATGTGGGACTCGATCCCAGGACCCCGAGATCATGACCTGAGCCGAAGGCAGCGGCTTAACCCACTGAGCCACCCAGGCGCCCTAGGATGCCAATTTTTAACCTATCTACCAAATAGGTAAAGATCAAAGCGAATAATCCTTAGTGTTAGTAATGGTGCTAGGTAAACAAGTACTCCCACATACTGACCGCAGGAATGTAAAATGGCACAACTTTCCCAAGACTGTTTGGTAATATATAAAAAGACCCTAAAGATACATACTTTTGAGCCAGCCATTCAACTTATAGGAACTTATCCCAAAGATAATATTGGAAAAGTGGAAAATTAGATACAACCATAATAATCTGTCTACCCATCAATTACAATTATGGCATAACTATATATATTATTCAATCACTAAAAGGAAGGAACCCATATCTACTGTCATTAAAAAAAAACAAAACAACAACACCCTGGTGAAGTTAAAAAAAAAAATCTGATTTCAAAATAGTATATAAGGTAAAAGCCAATTTGTTTAAAAAACAAATACAAGGACACCTGGATGGCTCAGTCTGTTAAGTGTCTGCCTCCACCTCATGATCCCAGGGTCCTGGGATCAAGTTCTGCATCAGGTTCCTCGCTCAGCAGGGAGTCGTCTTCTCCCCCTGCTGCTCAACAGATATAGCAAGAAAGAGCACAAGTGGGGAGGAGAGGGAGAAGCAGGCTTCCAGCTGAGCAGGGAGCCTGATTCAGGCTGGATCCCAGAACCCTGGGATCATGACCACAGCTGAAGGCAGAAGCTTCTTCTCCCCGCTTGCCGCTCCCCCAGCTTGTGCTCTCTCTCTGACAAATAAATAAAATCTAAAAAAAAAAAAAAAAAAAAAAAAAAGCCCAGACCTTTTAAAAAAATTAAAAAAATAAAAAACAGATATGGACACATAGAAAAAAATGAACACTGCTGTATCTAGATGGTAGGATCATGTGTTATTTTCATTTTCTTATCTTCATAATATTTTCTCTCTGATAAGAAACATGTATTACTTTACAATTTAAAATAGTGACTTCCAATTCTGAGAGGAAAGTGCTTTAAGACATAATTTCTTTTAGTTCCTTTAATCCCAGTAAGTATGAAAGAATCTCTATTAACAGATCAGTAGGTTGTAATTCACCCACAACCCCACAGCTTCAGGGGCAGGTAGGAAGGGCAGACTCCCAGATCTGGGTGCCTGTAGGTCAGGATCCCACCACACCTGGGCTGCCCTGGCCTTTCCACTAGGTTTTTAGCTATTGCAACAAGCTCCCTTAGCCCTTAGTGTTCTCCCATCTAACTTAGCAAAATTTCACTCAGATACCACCTTTTCTGCAAAATTTTATGTGACCTACTTAGCAATCATTTCATACTGATATATCTGATTTTACTACTTTGAGTTTAGACGGCAGGGATGGAATCTTATTTAATTCTGTTTTCCACAAATGGAAATGCTTTCCAGCAAAGCATTTTATGCACAGCATGTTCTAATAAATGTTTCATGAATAAATGAATAAAGAGAAAATCTGTGAGATAGGTCTTCCTAACAGCTACTACCTGATTTTATAAGTAAAATGAGGCCCCCCAAATTAGTCCATGGTCACCCACTTGCCGAGTCCTTTCTTTTTCCTACCTCAAGCTGTGCCCCTGTTCATTCGTGCTTGAGGTCTCTCTCAGCACTGGAAGAAATATATGAACTCCTCTTAACACCTCTTAAACCTATGTTCAGACTATACCTCTAGTTGGAATAACAATGATACTTTAAATGAAAGCTCATCATCATTCATTCTGCACCAAACATCACACTCCATTACCCAGAAAACTCTATTAACTGGCATCTGCGCTTATTGATAAAACTGATGCCCATAATACCCTAAAGCAAGGGTCCACAAAACAGCACACAAATCTGTCTGCTGCCTGCTTTTGTAAATAAAGTTTTGTTAAACACTGCCCATTCATCTATGTATTGTCTATGGCTGCTTGGGGGCTACAAGGGCAGAGTTGAGTTACTTACGACAGAGACCATATAGCTCACAAAGCCTAAATTATTTACTATCTGGCCATTTACGTAATAGGTCACTGACTGACCACTGTAAAATAATCACTGTCACTGGAGTCTCAAAACACTCTATATATGGTATATTTTTGACAGTGGTAGCATCTAACATGCAGTGAATAATTTTGTTAGTTCTTTGAAAACTACCAATCCAATATCATCCATATCCATATCCAATATGTGGTAGTATTCTATTCCTTGTATCCTTGTAGCATATTCCATAACCAATTACTTCAGAAAACAGCATTAACATACTTCAACTGATCAAAATCTGTATCTTCTGGAAGTCATGGAACCTTGATGATCTTTAATCCCAGCTCCTCACAAGTTAATGGTTTCAGCGTGAACAGTCTCATTATTTTCAGTCGCTCCTCAAATGAAGTTACTTCTGTGAACAGATCTTGAGTTTCACTATGTATCTTTAGGTTTCCTACCAATAATTCAAGCATAATAGAAGCTAGTTTACTCCTGAGTAAGAAAGACTGTTTCAAACACACTTCCTAAAGATGCTCAGCATTTTGTGGGGCTTTGCTGGCTGTACACAATCCTGGACTAGTGCCTTCAGGAAAAATAGAAGACTCTAGATTTCATCCCTGGGTACAATCAAACAGCCCACATCTGTAAGGAAATACTTTCTTAATTTCAGTCTAACTGCAATAGGTCCTCAAAATAGTTCTTTAAAAATATTTAATAACCCACAAGCTTTAGAACTTGAATTAAAGAATGTGAGATCAGACAAGCCTTCAGAGATCACTAAATCCAAATATCTCAATTTACAGATGAGAAAGATGAAGCTTATATGATTTACCAAAGGGCCAACTAGTTTTCATTAATTTATGTTGGCCCCAAATCAGAAAGTTATACTGATGTTTTATTTATAAGCCAGGTCCTGTGCTGGAGGCTAAGATTATATATGAATCTTAGTACTAACAATGAATTAATTTAATCTAACTCAATGGGATTTTTTGCAATGAAATAGATACGTCAGGAGAATCAGACAAAATTCCTTAACATAAACTGCAAACACCTTACTTCTCCTACAAAGAGAGCTCTCGTTTCCTTTAGGGAGACAGTCCAGTGTATAGGTTAAGAATACTGGCTTTCTCTGCCTTTGGCTCATGTCATGATCCCAGGGTCCTGCGTCCCCGTCCCCGGGCTCTCTGCTCAGCAGGCAGCCTGCTTCCCTTTCTCTCTCTCTGCCTACTTGTGATCTCTGTCAAATAAATAAATAAAATCTTAAAAAAAAAAAAAAAAAAAGAATACTGGCTTTGGGGCACCTGGGTGGCTCACTTGGTTAAGCAACTGTCTTTGGCTCAGGTCATGATCCCGGAGTTGGGGGATCAAGTCCTGCATCGGGGAGCTCCCTGCTCAGCGGGGAGTCTGCTTCTCCCTCTGACCTTCTCCCTTCTCATGCTCTCTCTCAAATAAATAAATAAAATCTTAAAAAAAAAAAAAAAATCCTGGCTCTGGAGGTAGCCTACAGTTCAGACTCCTGATCTTCACTCTTTCTGGCTGTGTAACCCTACAGCAATTTACTTCACAGCTCTGTGTTTGTTTCCTGATCTTTAAGGGGATAATCAAATGCTGTACATAATCTTTACATGACTAGTACATGTAAGTGCTCTATAAATGTTAGGTACTGTTATTTTCCTTAGGGAGTTTCCTTAACAAAACAGAGGAAAAGTAACTAAGATGTGGAGAAAGTTCCCTTTTAAAAGCAGCAATTACGGGTGCCTGGGTGTCTCAGAGGGTTAAGCCTCTGTCTTAGGCTCAGGTCATGATCTCAGGGTCTTGGGATGGAGCCCCGCATCGGGCTCTCTGCTCAGGAAGGAGCCTGCTTCCTCCTCTCTCTCTGCCTACTTGTGATCTCTGTCTGTCAAATAAATAAATAACATCTTTAAAAAAATAAAAAAATAACAAGCAGCAATTAAAATATAATTACAATAAAATTACAAATTACAAATAAAATATAATTACAATAATTGAGGTAAAAGTTGATTAAATAAAAAGGGTAAAGAGGAAAAAAATAGTTTTTCAAAGGGCAATTGGTAAGTTAAATCCTACTTAAAATACATGCATGAGAAGTTTTGCCTTTAATATTAAAAACAAACTTGACTGAAGCCCATTCTCAAAATCTTTCAAGAGAAAATGGGTAAGCACTAATGTCATAGTGTTTCTGCATCTCACAACAGGTCAGGCCAAGGTAGATTAAATGACTGCTTAAACACGAGTGCCACGGCCACAGTGGTGTCCCTCAATAAGCTGCATCCTAGAATCCAACAAATATTTGGATTTTAGTTTAAAATAATTACTAGTATTTTTACTCAAAGATAGCCTTTTTAAAAAGTTACACGGTAGGAAGAATGCGTGGCCCTCTCTCCCTTGCAAGGAAAGTTGGAAAGCCATGCCAGAGTCAGGAACACATGGTCTTAATAGCTGTGTGACCTTGGAAAACTCACTTAACAGGTCTTTAAAATTCATTATCTCATCCATAAGTTGGTGCTAACATCTACCTCAGATTTGGAGGTGGTGAAAGAAAGGGCACAGCAGAGGAGATACACTAAGATTTACATGAAAATGCTTTGAGAATGGCTCATACAGTATACAGTACTGGTCCGCATCCTCTTCTCACCCCCACAGGCAGTGGGAGGGGAGGCCATGTAGCAAGCTAAGGTTAAACTGCAATTTGTGTTGGGGAACATAATCAAGCCTTGATCACTGTCCTATTTTAGGTTGTTTCTGGAAATGTAAAACCTTACTGCAGTCTCGGATTTTGTTTTTTAAATACAGGACTCCAGAGATCACCGTAATTCATGAAATACACATTAAGGCCAAGCATCCTCCTGCTTAGTACCCTCAAACTCATAACAAAGAAAACCACAATACCTATTTATATATTTCTTCCCTCCACCAGCACAACTAAATGCTGCTATAACATGTGATGGTAAAATGTCTTTAAGCAATCTTTACAGATGTTTTTAAAAATTAACCCTATTTATGTAATCGGTATAAAAATCTGTTTTTCTAAAGCTAAAAAGGACTTTGATGAATATCCCAACAGTACTCAAAGAAAAAAATTTTAATTTCAAGCTTGCATAATTTTATACTAGATGGAGCCTTACAAACTATCAAGCTCTGAAGAAGGAAATTTAGTCTGTTCTAAGTATGGAAGGATAGAAGCGTCTGGGGCCTCTAAGTATACTCAGTCACATGCACGGGTCCAGTGTCAGGCAGGTTAAAAAAAGGGTTAAAAAACAACAACAACAAAAGCATGGTACAACCTCAGCATATCAGGGACATCAAAAACGAATAAAACTGTCACTTTTGTTTCACTACGAACAGAATCCTCTAAGTAATATCTAATGCATAGAAATAATTGGGAGGAACTTACAAAATGAAAACAAAGTTCAGGAATCTTAACCTTATAATGGTAGTATTTGAAAAGAAGTCTTACTGAACTTAGAGTCATTAAAAAAAATCCACTTCAGTGAGGTCACATTAAGTCCATTTTAGTTTAGCAGCTAACTGGTAATTTGTTTAAATTAGTAAACTTATTTTCTGGGATTTTTTTTTTTTTAATTTGGACCCTAATCCATCTCTGCCCTATAAATATCACTTATGTGGACACTAACTCAATTTTCAAAAAGAGATTTCTGATAAAACATTTTCTAATTCAGTTAAGAGAAATCCATCACAAAAAGTCACCGTGCTGTTATCACTTCATAAGCATTATTTCATCAATCCTCCCCATAACTCTAGGAGGGAGGCATTATTGTTTCTACAATATCCACTTTGAAGATGAAGAAACTAAGGTTTATAGATACCAAGGAACTTGTTTAAGATCATAGGGCTGTGACTGAACACAGGTTAATAAGCAGTAGGTAGTTTTAATCGTATTAAAAACGAGGTAAAACTAATTTTTCAACTAGCTCCATGTAGTAATGAACATCAAGAATCCTATATATTCTAGATTGGCAGCTATTCAGGAAAAATAAGTAATTTGTCTCTATCTAAACATTTTTATTAAAATAGACCCTGTCATGTAGCATTTGACTTCTTTGTTTCCTTTCCTGTTTTTAGATGTACAGAAAAAGTCTTGAGACACCAATATCAAAGTTTTAAAATTTAATCATCATTTTATAAGCAAACGTCAATATCTGGCACTTAAAGAATATGAAAGAAACGTCTTCTGCAAATGACTCAGGAGCTAAGCCTGCAAAAAATGTGAATCTGTGATTTATTCTCCCTCAATGTCCAACAGTCCTAAGAATCAGTAAAGAGACAATATACATAACTTCCAGGGAGCAGAGGAGCTACAGAACAGGATTGAGCCATTAGACCATTTCTCCTTATTAAAATTATTAGGCTGAAGGGACTGGATTAGTAAGGTGTTCTACTGCCCTTTACAAATTTCAGAGTTATAAGTGACTGTTAAAAAGGCACTGGCAACACGAGTCCATTGTACCCCCAAAAAAAACTGAATCAAGTAAGAACATTTATCACGATTACCAGGTCTCAATTTCTAGCTTCTCTGTCAATTACACAGAGTCAGCTATTAAATATTAATGATATGCCATTTGCACTGGAGCTCTTGCAAAGAGCCTCCTGCTAGCAATTTTTGTTATGAAAGAAAAACCATCCTTTTTTTCTAGGTAATTCCCAAGCCTCTAGAATCCGTCAGATGGGCTACCGCATTTGTCCTTCCCATGTGAGACTGTCAGGGCCACCTCCACATCCAGGGGAGGAAGGGCTCTGGGGAGGGCGGGTCCCCGCAGGTACCGGGGCCTGGGTCACCGTTCGCCTTCTCCCCCAGCTGTCAGCTACTGGTCCGGCGGCGGGGCGGGGCTAGGCCCGCCGGTCCGCACAAAGCGAGCCAGCGGGCGGGCGGGCGGACCCCGACCCGGGCCGGGGTGGGGGCCGGGCGGGGCGGAGCGAGGCAGAGGACACTTACCCAGGAGCAGTACGTTCTTCCCCGCGGGGAGCTTGGAGCGCGAGCGGGTGGAGACCTCGCTGAGGATGCAGGACCTAGCGGGGAGCAAAGGCGCACGCTGAGGCCGGGGACCGGGGCCCCACCGCGGGAGGGACGGACTCGGCCTCTGTGCGCTTGGGCGGGGGCTGCCGAGAACGCAGTGGACTCGGCACGGGATCCCGAGGTGTCCGCGGGGCCGGGAGTGTCAGCGGGGACCCAGGGAAGGGTGGGGTCGTTACCAAAGGTTCTGCCCGTCCTCGTCGTCACCCGCTGCGGCGCCGCCGTTGCCCGACGTTAGCTCGTTAGCCAAGGGGCCCCCAGTGTAAGTCGAGGCTAATCCCGGCGGAGAGGAACCGAAGGACCCGACTCGCCCCACAGCCGCCATCTTGGTCGGGAATCACACCACTCCCGGCAAAGCTGAATGAGGGAAGCGGCGGCGGCGGCGGCGGGAACCCGGATATGGAGCATTCGGCACACGGGAACGGGGCGGGGTCTGCGGGGGCGGAGCCGCGGGCTCTGCGGGGACCGACAGAACGAGGGAGGACGCGCCGCGCTTGCGCTGAAATCTGTCGAACGCGCGTAAGGAATGCGCGTGCGCGGGCTGCCCCGCCGGAGGTTGTGCTACTTCCCGGCTTATATAGGACTCAGGGTGCCGAGGAGCCTCCCGCAGCCCTGGGCTGCAGCAGAGCGGGTTGGGGTGTGTCAGGTGAACAGTGCTCCCTCCCACTCTTCAGTCGGGTCTACAAACCCCGCAGCTGGTGTGGAATTCCTGCACTGTCATCCCCCCCCCCCCCCATCAGGCTGAGCGGCGGTCACCCGCCTATACCGGTACTTCCCCTGCGCTAAGAGGGAAATGGGCCGCCCCGCCGCCAAAGAGGCTTTGTGCAGCCCGAGTCCAGAGTGTAACCTGGGTCCGGGAGTTCTGGGCTCTCTACTTTGCATTCTCACGTGGTGCCGTGTTCCTCAGTCTTGGCCCCACATCTGAAGCAGGTTCCCCCGGCCACTAAGAGCTGCGTGACAGAAAAAGCATTGACGGGGCTTGCTTAAATAAGAGCCTCGATGTATTCGAGTGTGATGCCCCGCTTGAGATTTGACAAGACCCGCTAGGTGAGTCATCCATACAGCCAGTCAACAGACGTTTTATTCAGCGCTTATTATAGCAGGCACAGTTGGCACTGGGCATACACAGATGGCAAAGAACCTAAAGTAGCCCTAAAATAACTCCCCTTCTGTCAAAACTTGATGGTGTGGCCCTTTTGTACATCATTGCTGTCATATTTGAAGATCACTTGCTAATATGTGATCTGATCGTTGTTAGGCGAGTGAGAAAATCCACAGCTAAAGACTGTCTTAGTTACAGGTTAACAGTGCTGTTAGTAGCCTAGGGTTTTGGAGGCAAATCTGAGTTGAGATTCAACTCCATCAGCAACCACAGGCCATTTTCTTCACCTCTCCCGAGTCTCAGTGTCCTTACCTGTAAGACGGGGATAAAAGGACCTAGAATTTTTATGGAGATTAAATGGGATGATCCATGTAAAATGGCTTAGAACAGTGACTGACAAATCTTGAATACCGGACACATGTTTATTTTTAATGACTAATGTTTTCCTTTATGGTTCAAACCATTTACATCTCACCAACCCCTGGAGCTGATAGGCCTAATGAATTCTTGCAGTTCAAACTCTTCATTTTTTGTTAGTTTGTTTATACGATTAGGAAAGGAACCAGAACCCAGTCTTGGGATCCCAGGCTTTCTATGGTGACAAGCAGGACAAGGACTTCTGCGGGAACCTGAGTGTTTAAGTCACTGATGTGAAGGAGGGCTGTTTACTGCACTGGGCCCCACTGAGAGTTGATTCACTCTCTGTACTTTACTCCCTCAGTCATCTTTTGTTGTCAGGACATTGTTTCCCCCCAATTTTGTTGTAACAGAGTTGTTAGTTGTGTATCATATTTAGTTAACCTGGGAAGTATTAACTTTATAATGGTTTCAAGCTTCTAATGCCCCATGACTTCTAGATGCCCAGCTACCCACTTATACCGAGGTCAAAGTTGTATTCTGTGTAGTTTTATAATATCCCTATCCAGTGTTGTTCCATTAAGATGGCTAATAAGAGTGGTCATTTATGAGTACCTAGTATACTTCAGGCACATGTTTTATGGTTTTCAGTCCTCATACTTTGTAAAGAATTGGCAAAATTAAGTAATTTACCCCACAGGTAGGAGGTAGATAAATTGACATTTTGACTTTCTAACCCGTCAAATGGCCTATGTCAAATTACATTAGAATAAACGTCCTGGCAACTCTTGTTGCTGTTATGGTAAATATCTTCTATAGAAATCTCTACATAACAAAAATAGGGAAACTTTGTAGTATAAGGAAGTCTATAAAAGGGAAGAATCCAGCAGTGCCTTGGGATTTTTGTTATATAAATGCTATTTACAGTTGAGCTATTTCCTATACTATGATTACTTTTCTTTCTTCCCCAACTTTTTCGTACATCCAAAATTAATAATTCTCTTGGTTTTTCATTTGCTTAGATTTCTAGGCCCTTAACTGTAATTCAGTCTCGAATTCTTGTCCCAGTTGTTTAAAACTTCTCATTAGGTATTTGAACAACTTCATCTTAAACACATTTTTAAGAACTTTCTAAACTGCTTCAATTTGAATTGGTTGTTCTGTGTGCCATGTCATCATGGGATCGTCTCTCATCATTGTTGTGGGGGATTTCCTTTGCCTCATTCTCTTCTCTTATCTTATAGGAGAACATCCCCCCAAGAGTTTGGTAAGGAAAGATGTATGGATACATTTTTGGAGATATCCAGCCAGGGTCTGCCAGGGAAAAAAATGGCATTCTTGAGGTGGTGCTAGATGAAAGCTCAACAAAGGAACTATTTACAAAGGTGTGGACAGTATTGAGATGGGGCTAGGAGGAGCAGGAAGATTTAGGCTTGAATGAGAAAGAGGAAGAGTGTTTACTAGAATCCAGAGAGAGCTGAAGTTGTAGGAAAGAATTTCTCAATAAGGTCTGTGACTTCAGTAAAGAAACACAGCACTGACTTCTCTCTTTCTGGCCCCTCATATCTTGCCAGTTGGCCATGTTGGCCAAACCCAACCAGAAGCTGGAGGACAAGAGAATTCAAGTGAAGCAATACATGCAAGTCTACGCCCCAGAGCACAAAGAAGGACAGAGAAGGGTGGAAGGTGGATCTGGAGGGACAAACGAATGATATCCAGCACACCTTATATGTTTGAAAATGCATTTAGTCTATGCTCACTTAATGATAGTTTGGCTTGTATAGAATTCTTTTGTTGCAAATTACCTTCCCTTAGGTTTTTAAAGGCCTTGATGCCTTGTCTGCTAGATTCTAATATTGCCACTGAGAAGTTCTAAGACATTCTGATTCCTAATCTTTTGTTATATGTTCTTCTTTTCTGCTCTTTGGAGGCCTCTAGAACTTCCACAGATTTGCACTAACACATTCACTCCAATTTCCACTCTCTATACTCTCGTACCAATTTTCTTCCCAATTATCACAGAATAATAATCTATACTCCTAAAGTAAAGCAATCTCTCCACTTACACGCTAGATTCCATCCTTCTCAACTTTAGGACATTGCTCCAACAATTCTCCCCCCTTTCTTTATATAATCATTTATTGATTTCCACTGGATCATTTCCATTAACATATGAACATACTGGTCTCCCATTTAAAAAAAAAGGAAAGTGGGTGGCTCAGTGGGTTAAGCCTCTGCCTTCAGCTCAGGTCATGGTCTCAGGGTCCTGGGATGAGCCCCACATCAGGCTCCCTGCTCAGTGGGGAGTCTGCTTCCCCCTCTCTCTCTCTGCCTGCCTGCCTCTCTGCCTGCTTGTCATCTCTGTCTGTCAAATAAATAAATAAATACAATCTTTTAAAAAAGGAAAGAAACCTCTCTCAACCCTCTCTCCTTCTTCACCAGCTACTGCTTCATTTCTTCCATTTCTTCCATATTTGTTTAACAGCGAAACTCTTTAAAATAGTTGTCTCTATTTGGTGTCTTCAATTCCTCCTCCCCCTTGCCCTTATAACCCACTTCAATTAGACTTTTACCTGTCTGACTCCACAGAGACTGCTTTTATACTTGTGATCAATAACCTCCTTTATGCTAAATCCAGTGTTAAATTCTCCATCCTTGTCTTTCTTAACCTGTCAGCAGCACATGGTACATTTGGTCACTCCTTGTGAGTGACCTCTTCCAGGTCACCATGTTCTCCTAGTTCTTTCCCTGCCTCACCAGCTGCTCCTTCTTAGTCTTCACCATTTCCTCATTTTCCTTATCACTTAATGTTAAAGGACTGCAGGGCTATGTCTTTGTTCCTCTTTTCCATCTATACTCCCTTGGTGATCTCATCTAGTCTCATTACTTTAAATCTCAAATGTATGATTAAAAACTCCCAGATTTACCTCTGGAGTCCAGAGCTCCATGTGGAACTCTAAGTTAATATATCCAACTGCTTATTCTACGTCTCCATTTGGAGTGGTGTCCAATAACATGTTTCCAAACTCAGCATGTTCCAAGCTGAACTTCTGCCCTTCCCAAGAAAAGACTCCTCAACCCAAGACCTTCCCGGTGGGTAGCAACTCCTTTTTGCCTGAGTCATTCTTGACTTCTCTATTTTTCTCACACCCCACATTGAATCCATTAGGAATCCTGTAGTCTCTACATTCCAAATATACCCACAATCCAACTTCTCATCACTCATCCACTGATGCCACCTTGGGCCAAGCTATTGTCTTTGCCTAAATTCCTTTAAAAAGCTCTTCGACATGGCAGCTAGAGGAATCCTTTAGAAATATAAGCTAGGTCAATACTTAGGGGCACCTGGGTGGCTTAGTCAGTTAAGCAACTGCCTGGGATCGAGCCCTGCACTGGGCTCCCTGCTCAGCACGGAATCTGCTTCTCTCTCTCCCTCTGTCCTTCCCCACCCTGTGCTCGTGCTCTCTCTCAAATAAATAAATAAAATCTTAAAACATGTATTTATGTATGTATACATATGCACATATATCCATATATGCACATATATATAATCCAGATTTTGCCATTCCTCTTCTCAAAATCCTGTAGTGACTCCTTATTTTAATCAGAGTAGAAGCCAATGTCCTTACAATGATCCATAAAGCTGGCCCCTACTTCCTCTTTAAACTTTTTTGCTCCATTCCCTCCATCGATTTCTCACATCTAGCCACACTGGCCCCACTGCTGTTCCTTAAACTGTTTATCCCTTTGCTTTAGCTGTTTCCTCTGCCTTGAAAGATGTAAGGAGCCGTGCAATCCAGTATCTTCCCCCAGACAGCCACTTGGCTCACTCCTACTCCTCCTCCAAGTCTTTGCTCAGATCTCAGCTTCTCGGTGAGGTCTGTCCTGACTTACCCATGTAACACAACAACTTGAACCTTCACGCCTGCAATTTCAGATTCTTCTTACCTTGCTTGCCTTTCTGTTTACCATATAACACTACCTTCTAGGATAGTATAATATTTGCTTATTATTATCTCCTAACATAGTATCAAATTTACTTATTTATCAGAACTGTAAGGACTTCATTAATGAACCGTAAGCACATTGTGCCTACAATATAGTAGACAATCAGTAAAAAGTTGTTGAAAGTATGAATAAATGAACAGATTTACTCCTTGTCGCAGGGTTCTAAAATTTCAGGATAATGATGATGTATATGTGTGATATGTGTGTGTGTGAAGAGGGTACAAAAAATTCTTTAATACTTGAAAGCAGGACCTCTCTTTTGCAATATTTTAATCATTTTTTGATACAACTCTTAAAATGTATTACACACTCCCTTGCTTTAACAGGTTATATGAGTACAGATTTGCCTTTTCTTGGAAGCTCTGGACTTCGTTAAATTCATCAATAACAGTACCCTGTATTTGTATGAGGAACTGCTTCAGTCTTACTGAGAATTCCCTGAGGTGTACCACAGATGTCTTTAGTCCGATTTCTAATTCAGCTGAGCCCTGGGGCCTGGAAGTGGGAAATGGAACACGAGTCAGAAGAGAGACCGCTCCTTCCTTCTCCATCTTTCTGTCTCCTGGGAGCTACATGCCTCTCTTCTCTCTGTCAACCGTCATCTCCCGCTCACTCATCAACTTCTTAAAGAACAAGGTTGGATATTCTTCATTTTAAGAAAAGGGATCGTTTGGCAGGCCTAAGAGCTCTGAAGAAAACCAGTTTGGGAGGGGAGCCTTCTGTGGGCTGAGGTGAGACAATACAGGCCACTTCCTCTTTTTGCTGGGGATGCCTTCCTCTGTTTTTGAGAACTGGGACAAAGCAGCTACCCCTTGAGCTGCTTCCTGTTGTACTAGCTCCCACAGGCTGCCTCCAACAGATTTTCAAATAAGACCTGCTTCACCCACTGTGCCAAATCCTGGCAATCACAGTTGATATAACTGCCATCTGAAAAGCCAAAATAGAAAAAAAAAAAAGGAGAGAGAGAGAGAGAAAGAAAGAAAAGAAAAGAAAAGAAAAAAAGGAAAAATAATTAAGCAAGGCGAGTGGACCCTTGAAGTTTGACTCTGTGAGCAACTCGAATAATAAAATAGTGTTGGAAAGAACTTCAGTGATTAAATAGTCCCCACACACTACTCAATACATGTTTTTGTTGTTGTTTGTTTTTTGGTTGGCTATTTTTTTTTTTTTTTTTTTTTTGGTAATAGAATGGTAAAGTTAGAATTGGCAGATTCCTTGTTTACTAACTTTGCCAGCAGCAGATCCAGGGATTCAATTACAGGGAAAACAGATGCCCAGTGTTGCTTATTTTTGCTTTCCTTCAAGTCATACTTATCTCATTCTAAGTACCTACATAGAATGAATGAAATAAAGGGCATCTAATTCATTTTTCAGTCACCAGTCCCTTGAATTACAGACCTAACCCCTCTCCTACTACTACCTTGTCAGGTAGCCCTCACAGAACTTCCTATCTTAAACAAAGAAGGAGTGGGGCAAACAAATACTCAACAGGAGGAATAGGCTTTCTTGTTTTGTTTTGTTTTTTTTTTTTTTTTTTTTTGCTTTTCCTTCATAGAAAATAGTAGGAAGAGAATCTCTTCTATTTCTAGGTCTAAAAAATTTTTTTCTTCATTTGCTTAGAAATATATCATTGAAAAAGAATACCTCCTGAATATTTTTTAAATTCCAGGATAGGATAATAGTTAGAATTACCTTCTCATTTCAGAATCAGCTCCTAATCACAATATCTGTATGCATTCCTGGAAAATGGGTGATGAACGAAAGGGGAGCAGCATATAAATCATGTTCACCGATAGTGCAATGCACAGGGAAAACAACAAGATTTATCTTTTAGGCTGTAAGAATATTTCTTCTTCATCTAAGTGTTGTAATTATCTGCTTATACATTTTAAAATATAGAATAGAGGGGCGCCTGGGTGGCTCAGTGGATTAAGCCGCTGCCTTCGGTTCAGGTCATGATCTCAGGGTCCTGGGATCGAGCCCCGTGTCGGGCTCTCTGCTCCGCAGGGAGCCTGCTTCCTCCTCTCTCTGCCTGCCTCTCTGCCTACTTGTGATCTCTCTCTCTGTCAAATAAATAAAATAAAATTTAAAAAAATAAAAAATAAAAATATAGAATAGATAGGATTTTTAGAATGTTTAGCTGTCATTGTTATTTTAATCTGTTCTTTACCACTGAGAAGACGAAAGAAAGGTTCACTGATTATACTTAGTTGGATATTTATTACATAGATTTTTGGAGAATCTCATTTCCTTGTAATTAAATTCTCTGAAGTTCAAGTCCATTACTTTTTTTTTTCTTTAAAGAGAGAGAGAACACGAGCAGGGGTGAGGCACAGGGCAAGAGAGAGGCAGATTCCCTGCTAAGCAGGAAGCCTTGCATGGGGCTCTATCCCTGGACCCTGGGATCATTAACTGGCTGAGCCACCTAGGCGCTCCCAAAGTCCATACCTTTTTTCAAAAAAGTACTGATTTTAATGTCACTTACTTCTTAGATTTCCAGTGTTACACTGCCACTCTCTTTCCTAAAAGAGAAGATAACTATTAATTGATTTTATAGATCAAGATCTGCAAACATTAGGTCATTAAGTTTTTTTAAGGTCACAAAGGTCATTAAGTTTTTCTGCTTTGGGTGCTCTACATGAGGCAAAATGGAAAAAAATATGAAATTCCCTGGGATTTTTAGAAATGTGCTATCTTTTGTAACTGCAGGTGCTATCATATTCATAACAACTTAGTCTGCTTTTGTCTAGAGCTAATTATGGTCTCATTGCTTTTACTAAAAGTAAGCCTAGAATTATAACCCATTATATTGTGCACCAACAAAAGCATTATATATGTCTTTTTTTCCCCACATGGCAGAGGATGAAAGAGTTGCTCAGTGGGAGATTTCTTTCAAGAAAAACAAATCAGCTATTTGACACTATATAAGATCAAAGAGTTGTTTACCTGAAGATGTTTAAGGAGAGTCTAATGATCCTAAACTTTTTACTAGTAGAAAACATAGAGTTGCCTAGTAATGTAAAAGTGAAATGAGGAAGCAGAATGTCCTTCTGATCCTTCCTCAGTAAATCTCATTTAGCTTCATCTTACATTTCAGTTCATCCATTGGTAGATGAGCAATAGCCAGATAACCCACCGAAATTTACACCTTGATATGTGTGTGTGTGTGTGTGTATGCGCACAAATATATATATATTTTTATATACTAGCTCTAGTCTAGAAATCTAGAAATGTATTAACCATATGATCTCACAATACCATATTGAGTCTGACATTTTGGACTCTATCCATACCATCAAGCCTAAGTAGTAGATTAAACAATGTTAATTATAAATGGAGTGATATAGACAGCTAATTTGCATCACTTAGATGAAATAAAACGTTTGGACTCAGTGTTTGGAGTGAGGCAGATGGAATAATGGGTCACAGTCAAGGCTCCAGAATCTGACCAACCTGAGTTCACATCTCAAATCTGCCTCTTCCTGTGTGACCTTGAAGTTGTTTAAACTTGGAAGCCTCAGTTTGCTCAACTCTAATAGAGTTGTCATGAAGAGTAAACACAATCTGACATAGAGTGAGGACTCCATAAATGTTCGTGGGAATATTTACTCTTATTTGAGATATAAGGTTTTTATAGAACAGAGTTTTTCTGTTCAAATGGTTTAAATGTTCCCTAATTCCCCAGGAACCTTGTTGAAATGCAGATTCTGGTTTAATAAGCCCAGGGTGGGGTCCATGAGCCCGCATTTCTAACAAGCTTCCAGGTTGGTATCCTTATTGCTGTATCACAAACCAAGGGTATGCAGGAGAAAGAACACAGGCTTTGGATTTATCCATCCATGGCCTGGAATCCTGGCTCCACACATGGTAGCAATATGACCTTGGCAAGGTCAAGCTTCCTTATTTCTGAGATGAAAAGAATAATATTTCTAATTAAATAGTTTTCATTTAAATACAAAAGGATGTATTCACACAATATGCAGGACATTGTAGGTGCTTCACAAATCTAAATTCAGTTCATATGAAATGCTTTAGTGGTCCCTCTAGTATGGGAGACTGATAGTTTCCCTCCTGAAAGAACTGAAAATTCCAATTGTCTTTGAAAACTTAATTAAAATTCTATTATTATGAAATCAACGTCAACATTGTTTTAAAAACTTGTCATTACATGGCAAGCAAGTCAATTCATACCAGATGGTATGGGAACAGATTGGGAAAATGCCCTAGGCAAGTAGTGGGCCTAAAGTCACAGTGGATAGAATTTCTGCAAGTGTAGGTAACTGAGAAAAGAACCTAGCTCATGAAGCATTGCATCTTGCTAGTATGACTTTTACTTTTTTTAAGTATGGAAAATTAAAAACGTATATCACAACAGAGAGGTTTAATGAACCCCACATACCCATTACTAAGCTTCAATAGTTATCAGCACATGGCCAGTCTTTTAGTTTGACTCTTACCCTCTTTCTCCATCTCTGAGTTGTTTTAAAGTGAATCCAAAATACAGCATTATGACATCCATAAATATTTCAACATATATCTTTAAAGATCTATTTTTTGGGGCATCTGGGTGGCTCAATTGGTTAAGTCACTGCCTTTGGCTCAGGTCATGATCCCAGAGTCCTGGGATTGAGTCCCATATTGGGCTTCCTCTGCTCTGCAAGGAGCCTGCTTCTCCCTCTCCCGTTGCCTGCCATTCCCCCTGTTTGTGCGCACTCTCTCTTTCTTTGTCTGTCAAATAAATAAATAAAATATATATAAAAAAAAAAGATCTATTTATTTGAGGGGTGGAGGGGCAGAGGGAGAGGAAGAGAATTTCAAGCAGACTCCCTGCTTATGGTGGAGCCCAATTCAGGACTGGAGCTCATGATCCTGAGATTATGACCTGAACCGAAATCAAGAATTGGCTCAACCAACTGAGCCACCCAGGTGCCCCTCAATGTATATCTTTAAAAATAAGGATCCTGGGGCGCTGGGTGGCTCAGTGGGTTAAAGCCTCTGCTTTCAGCTCAGGTCATGATCTCAGGGTCCTGGGATTGAGCCCTGCATCGGGCTTTCTGCTCAGTAGTGAACCTGCTTCCCCCTCTCTCTCTGCCTGCCTCTCTGCCTACTTGTGATCTCTGTCTGTCAAATAAATAAATAAATAAATAAAACCTTTAAAAATAAATAAAAATAGAAATAAGGATCCTTTTTCTTAAAAAGAAAACCCCTATAATAGCAATATAATAATTACTTCAAACAAAAATGCAACTATTGAATTTACATTTAAATTGCCATAAAATTTTTACTTTAGGCAATAAGAAATACATGTTACAATGAATTCAAAATAGCCCAACACTTAAGAACAAAGTAAATACACTTGTTCCCTAACAAACAAAAGAGGCAGAAAAATAATTGTCTCATCTACAGGACTGACCTTCTCAGCATCCCTCCTCTCAGGGCTCCCTCTGGGTCCTAAATGGTCTGCCAATTCTAGGTGTGGATTTCTGCTCCACATTGTCCTCTGTATCCTGAGGCTTCCCCACTTAATTCTTTCTAGCTGAGGAGAGAGTGACTGCTTCTCACTTTAGCCAGGAGTGGGGCACTTCTGACAAGCTGATCTGAGGTGTAGGCTCTCACAGAAAACATTAGAGCTGGAAGGGATTTCACAGTTCAGCCATTAGATAAGAAAACGGACAGGAGTGTTAAAGGACTAAACCTTGCAAAATTCAGGTGAATTATTGCACATCTAATCTGACCTTTCTGTGATGATAAAAGTTCCATTAAGGAGTTTGATCCTTATTTTACAACATTTGGTTAGTACCTCTGATTTCCTGCTAAGGGTCAAAATTTCTTTTTTGGTTTGGACATTCAAAAATATACATGATTAGAGTAAAAGTTATTAAAGAAGATGTAAGGCTTTTCAGTGTTATCTCACTGAAGTCTTCCTTGAACTCATGAAATTTCCATTTAATTTCTAATTATATTTCAAGTATATACATATCAAAAAATATATTGACATTAATATGCATTCATAATATACACATTAGATAAAATTAATGTAATGGCATCACAGAAATTTTCCCCTCTTAGAATTTTCTTTTATTGAATATATTTAACGTATAACATAGATATAAGGTGTATAATCCTCTTGGAATTTTTAAAAGAAAGCCCACTCTACTGTCCTACTTTTCCAATCCTTTCTTCGTTAGAGTTAGTCTTTGTCTTAAAAATAGGTGAACTTAATTCTCATGTAAATATCTTCATACAGTCAATTGTTTTGTGTGTTTTAAATTTTTACATGAATTATATACTACATGTACATTTTGCAAATTGCTTTTTTCACTCAGTATTGTATTTCCAAGATTGGGCCATGAAGATATATAGATGGGTTTTGAATTGTTCATTTTAATTGCCATATAGAATATGACTAAGCCACAGTTTATTAATTAACTAATTAATTAATTAATTTGCTGACATTAATTCCATGAATGAATGAATGAATGAATTCACTGTCTCTCTGAAGAACAGTTAGGTTGTTCTATTAGACCTCTTTTGTTAGAGTTATCAATAGGTGCTGTATAGTTTTTGCAAATAGGCCAAATGGCATCTTTGTCAATATATACTGATTCATTTACTATTTATTAGGATAATGATAAATTAAGGTTATGTAATTGTTGGTTATATATGTGGACATGCCATTGATTTTTTTTTTAATTAACATATAATGTATTATTTGCTTCAGGGGTACAGGTCTGTGAATCATCAGTCTTACACAGTTCATAGCGCTCACCATAGCACATACCCTCCCCAATGTCCCTCACCCAGCCACCCTCATCCCCCAGTAACCCTCAGTTTGTTTCCTGAGATTAAGAAGCTCTTATGCTATTGATCTTTATATATTGATCCTATATCCACCAATTTAGTGCTGAACTCTTATTCAAATAACTTATCTATAAGTAGATTTTCCTGTGGAGAATCAGGTTTTCTTAGCTCACTATTTTCCTTAACGTTTTTTACTGAACAAGATAGAGATTTTTTGATTTATCAGAATTCGAGGGGAGCTAGAGAAACAGATGGGTTGGTGGGGCTGTTTCCCTTGGGAAAAGCAGCCAGGGCTGGGGGACTAGTCACCAAAAGCTCCCTCATGGAGGGTGGAAGATTTTTTGAAAAGAGTGTGACCTGCAGAACTTGTTGGAGCCTCATGAGATGACAGATGGCTACGTAATCTGTGAGGTGATCCCTTCCTCTGTGTCTTAACAAATTTTTAGTAAAAATAAAAATAATCACATGTTTTGTCTCATTGATATTTTTGCAGGAACTTCTGAAAATGTGATGCAGGGACAGTAGGCCTGAAGCTGCCTTGTAACCACTAGAGCCAGGACTCAAACACCATGAGGAGGTGGAGCCTGAAATCCTGGGGAGGGACTGCTCAGCCTCCAAAAGGAGAACCTAAGCCAAGTTTCTTCATCTTTTAGGGTAGGAAAGCTCCAAGTGATATTTGGGTTTTCACTGACAGTACCTGAACTGCGTGTTCCCCACACACTGTCAAAAGACACGGTTCAGATTCCCCCTCAGATTTCGTCTTTCACGTTTTGAGTTTGCTGCTTTTATGGCTTTCATTGAAATGAGAGTGTTTGTGATCTGTGGAGCATGAGAAAAACATGTCACCCTCAAATTATCTCCTTAATGGCTTGTCATAAGGGCAAAATTCCATCATTAGATTCATTTCCTCAGGGCCCTCTATTCATGTAATGAATTATGTCCTTTTATTAGCTGGGAAGTAATAAGCTAGTATTAGATAACAAATTAATGTTAATGTATATTAGTTTATCCATTTAACTCATCGCTATGGGAAAAGGAGAAGACAATGAGGAAAGAGCGTGGAGCCTAAGGGCAAACCACCTGAGTTAACTTCCCTCTTCCACTTCTAACTCTGTTATTTAAGGCCATTACTTAACTGCTGTGTGCCTCAGTTTATTCATCTATGAAGTGGAGATATCAATAGTACTTACCACATAGGGTGGCTGTGAAAATTGATGAGTTCAATTTTGTCAAGCACTTAGAGCAGTCCTGCCACATATAAAGTACTATTTATTATTAGCTTTAATTATTACAGTGATCAGAGAGAAAGCAAAACCCTAAAGGAATGGCCCAAAGGACAGGAATAATGAGACAGGGAAAAACCACCTACAGTGTATGATTGAAACTAAACAGTTGGGGGCAATGAAGGGAGGGGCATCTAGAGTAACACTGGGGGCTTTGAAGAAGAGGTACCAAATAGAAATGTTTTATCTTTTGAAGCTTTACACAGAACAATGTCTAGATACCTGGTTCTGGCATTTGGAAGATTAGAAAAGTTCTTCACCATATATACCACCCATAGTGGCAAGCAATACTGCAATAATGCAGCATAAAAAAATACCCCCAAACTCAGTGTTATACAACACAAGGCACATATTTATTGCTGGGAGTCTGCATGTCAACGGGAATTGGCTCTAGACTGTGCGTCTGCTCCGTGGGGCTTATTCAGTGGTCCAGGCTGAGGGCTAGTGGCCACCTGGACCATGTTCTTCTGGTGGAGGTCAGAAGCTTCCAGAGGCCACGTTCCATTGCCAAAACAAGCCAGGTGGCCAAGTCTGACATTCAAAGGACAGGGAAGGACTATTTTCCTATGGAGGTGGCGGGGAAAGATGGGGGGAATTTTTACTGAAGAATAGCCTTACCTTCCCCACCTTCCATCTAAGACTTCATAGTTTTGATCATGTCTTTTTTCCGCCTTTGTTTTTTCAGACTGAGGAATTCAAATCTCTTTCTTCTCCCCTGATAAAGGAGTCACTTTCCTGCTTTGCTTTCCCCTCTAATCTCCCTACCTTGTTGGAAAAGACCCAGTTTGTTCGTCTTCTTGATTACACGTACATATTGAACTGTTGGGCTTTAAAGTTGAAAATTGACCCCAATACTCTTTTCTGTGAGCAAGATGAATAAACTAAGTGAAAGCAAACTAACATTTTTGGAGTCAGCTACATGCCAGGCACCAAGCTATATATTCTTTATACCATGTTAGATATTCTTCCTGTTTTGTCCTTTTCAGTCCTCAAAGTCAGATGCTTCTAGGGACTAGGCAGGCAAATGAGTGAAGCAAGTGGGATATAATTTTCTTATTTCATATGTAACTATATTTAACAGTAGTACTGTTTATTTTATTTTACTCTCAATTAAAAAGAACGCCTGTTGAAATTTAAGCCTATTTTTTAGTTAATACATTTTCAGCAGGCTTTTTTCTCTATACCCAGCTTTTCCTGTGGGCCACTTCAGAATAGCCCATTCAATTGCCTTCTTTTGACATGGACACACTTTGCACACTAAACACCTAGAAATATTCTTCTCTTCCACAAAGAACACTGCTCTCTTTTAACTTTATTTAAATACATAGCCATCATGATCTATATTTAATTTTTCCATTTTTTTGTTATGGATATCCATACAGAGATATTTCACTTTCCTTTTGAGATAAAAAAGTGACTCCACAAGAGGGATGTCAAGTGGCAACTGACATTCAGCTGTATTGTTGGGGTTTATGAAAGGAAGTGTATTCTACAGGACATGTTGAGGACAGTGGTGAAATAAAGAGTGCGAGATGGGGAAGCATCACTCCTCTCTAGACTATTATTGCCATTTAGGAACTGAAGCCCAGCATTGCCAGATCTTCTCTTTCTTTAGACAAGTCAGGAATCTAGATTTTTTCATGGAAAATTTCCCAATTTTTAAATGCCACCAACCACCCAAAATATCATTGGTTTAGTAAATCAGATGTAGGTGGGCAGGATTCTCCTCCATCTGGTGACTCAGGGAACCGGGATCCCTCTATCTTGTGAGGCTGCCACCTCAACACCTGGTTTCCCAGGTCACCACTGCAGAGGAAGAAAGAGATGAAGAAGCATACCGACTCTTAAATGCTTTGTCCAGGAAATGACACACATTATTTCTTTTCACAGTCCATTGATGAGATGGAGTGGCTTGATTCCAAAGAAGGCAGGGAAATGAAAGGGAGAAGTTGGATATTTGATAACTGCTCACCACTCTTATCATAGCAGTTAATTCAAAACAAGCAGACAAACCAGCAAAATCTCTGGGCAGATCTGACAAAATACAAGTGCAGTCTGGATTCAATTGAGGAGCTAACATACGGCAGTCATTTTACAATTGGAAACAGCTAGGGCTCACAGAGGTAGAATGCATTCATTGTCCAAACTATAGCTAATGAATGGCAGAACTAATTTTATATTCTTTCCCACACCATTCTATTGCTGGGTATTTTTTAATTGGTTGACTAATATAGATAGACATTCATACTTCCTATGTATATCTTAAAACTGTCTGATATTACATAAAATTTCACAATTAACAAGAACTTTATGAACTGTGGTATTTGATTTATAGACTTTGGTATAGTCCAGTGTCCCAAACTTGAGTGAGCATGAGAATTAGCTAGAGAGCATGTTCATTACTGAGTCCCACCCCAGAGTTTCTGATTCAGTGGGTAGGAGCCAGGGGTAGATAAGAATTTGTATTTCTTTAAAAAAATTTTTTTAAATTTTAATTTTTAAACTTTTTAAAAAAATATTTTATTTCTTCATTTGACAGACAGAGATCACAAGTAGGCAGAGAAGCAGGGAGAGAGAGAGGAAGGGAAGCAGGCTCCCCGCTGCTTCCCCCCCCCCATGTGGGGCTTGATCCCAGAACCCTGGGATCATGACCTGAGCCGAAGGCAGAGGCTTTAACCCACTGAGCCATCCAGGCACCCCAATTTTTAAACTTTTTAAAAAAAGTTTTATTTATTTGAGAGAGAGAAAGAGTATGAGCAGGGGGAGCTGGGCAGGTAGCTGGAAGTGGGGCTCAATCCCAGGATCCTGAGGTCACGACCTGAACTGAAGGCACATAATTAACTGACTGAACTACCCAGGTGCCCCATGAATTTGCATTTTTAATAAGTTTTTTTTTTTAAGATTTATTTATTTATTTGAGAGAGAGAGAGAGAGTGAGAGAGAGTGAGAGGGGAGAGGGGAGAGGGGAGAAGGTCAGAGGGAGAAGCAGACTCCCTGCGGAGCTGGGAGCCGGATGTGGGACTTAATCCTGGCACTTTGGGATCCTGACCTGAGCAGAAGGCAGTGGCTTAACCAACTGAGCCACCCAGGTGCCCCACATTTCTAGCTAGTTTTCAGGTAATGTTATCCTGCTGGCCTGGGGGACACACTTTAAGAGCCTTTGGACTAGAATTAGATTCTAGAATTAGGTTCTAAATATTATCTTCACTGCAGTTTGGAAGATAAGATATCAGACAACAAATTAATCACCCTGGGAGGATGGCTTGGCCTCTGAGTTCCATTGTGTGATTAGCACAGTAAGCATTTTGAATCAGTTCTACCCATTTATGAGTCCGTGATTAGGAACTATCTTTAAAAAAAGCCAAACCAACAAACTCTAACATACCTGGAGTTGGTGAAGTGGTGCGTATTGACTGGAAAGAAGCCAGAGGAAGATGCTGGGAATGTGCTAGTTCTTGATCTGGGTGGTAGTTAAAGTCAGTGCTTAGGTAAAAACTCACTAAGGTGTACATTTAAGATTAACGGACATTATACATTCATATGCATATTAACCTCATTAAAAAGGTTAAGAATATGCTTATCAAAAATAAAATTTAGGGGGTGGGAGGTTGGGGGAACCAGGTGGTGGGTGATAGGGAGGGCACGTATTGTATGGAGCACTGGGTGTTGTGCAAAAACAATGAATACTGTTACGCTGAAAAAATAAATAAATAAATTCAAAAATAAAATTTAAATGCTTTTACACTAATTCTGATTTTTTTTTTACTAATTCTGAATTTTATTTTTAGTGTGATACAGCTAATATTTCTCTCTATTGCCTTGCATAAATAATACCCACCAACATAATAAAAAGTGATGGAAAATAAAGTTTCAACATCCACACATTTGTACAGGTAGGGAGTATTAAAATTGCTGCCAGTATGCACCTGACTCCATATTCTGTGTACCTACAGAGACCAAGATAGTAAGGAATCTAGGAATATTGCAGAGGTTGAGGTGGAGATGGGAGGGCACATTCTTCTGTGTTTCATAAGTTCAGCCTGGCCATCAAGGAACTTTTGGTCCCCCAGTGACCTGGGTGAATATCATTCAAGAGGTCAACTTGGAGCATGAAAGTCTAAAGGATTTTACCTGTTTTCAACTAAGGGAGAGAAAGATCCGAAGTACATTTCACTTGCATTGACTCACTTAAAGAATTTGACCAAAAAATAAAACACAGAAAGAACAAAAATGTTGAATAGCGTAGCCAATTGTGTCTGATAATCTGGACATGAAGCATATGCCCCTGAACAAGAGAGAAGCGACTGATCTCCCAGTCTGTCTTGGTCCTTGCCTCTCAGGGCGCTGAAGCAAATGTGCACACCTCTTCCCACCTTGGTGTTCAGTGATACTATGTTAGTAGCTTGAAACTGGCTGTGTATCAGCAAGTTAGTAGCTTGAAACTGGCTGTGTATCAGCAGCAAATGGGGATGATTTAATTTTTATTTTATTTTTTAAAAAAGATTTTATTTCTGTATTTGAGAGAGAGAACTAGTGGAGAGGAGGGGCAGAGGGAGAGAGAGAGAGAAGCAGACTCCCTGCTGAGCAGGAAGCCCGATGCTCTGGTGACCCAGCGATCACCACCTGAACTGAAGGCAGATGCTTAACTGACTGAGCCACCCAGGCCCCCAGAGGATGCTTTATTTTAGCTAGCTGCCTGACCAGCAAGCACATCATTGCTTAACCTGCCTCTTGTAGGGGGGACATCTGGCCACACTGAAGATGCTTCTGGTCTCTGAAGGTATGGATTTCTCTTCCTACAGTGTGAAGCCTAATTGCAAGTTAGTTTCCTCATCTGGTGTTTGGTTGAAGAAACAGCTGGATGTTCCTATACTACAAGAAAAGCTGGCTGATTTGTATCTATATCTCTGTAGAGTAATATTTATGACTAAAGCTATGTAGTGACTGATTTTAGGCATTTTTTTCAAATTTAAACTCTAGTTAGTTCAAAGGTAATCGTATTGGCCCCTGGGTGGCTCAGTCGGCTAAGTTTCTGCCTTCAGCTCAGGTTTTGATCCCAGGGTCCTGGGATCAAGTCTCGGATTGGGCTCCCTGCTCAGTGGGGAGTCTGCTTCTCTCTCTATCCCTCCTCCCCGATCACGTTCTCTCTCTCTCTTTCTCTTTCTTGCATGTGCAAAAATAAATAAATGAAATCTTAAAAAAAAAAACCCACAATAACAAAGGTAATCATGTGCTGATTTAAGACCATAGCTGTGTTGTAAGCGGCAGCTTCTAAGTGGATTAATTCTCGTATTAATATGCATGTCCCAGATCAGCAAATGATTCATTTTGGTGTTAATCAGTGCAAGTCTGGGCCAGATTTAGCTAGCAACCAGAGCTGCATCTTGATACACTAAACCAAGCATACTTCTTTATTTTGGCCAAAACATTATCATAGCAAAGTAGGTCAACTCAGAATTTACCGAAACTCATGGGGATGTTTTTGTAGGAGCATTCACTTTCCTGGAGGTAAGGAGTTTTGTGGCATAGTCTAGGCCCTGTATCTAACTCTAGGATCTAATATAAATTATTTCATTTCTCTGGGCTTTGGAATCTTCATCTGAGGGATGAGTTGTGTAATAACAGATAATTTCATATGCCTTCCAGCTCAGGAAGAAAGGAAAAATTAAACCAGCTTACAGCTAGTGGTATATAGTATAGAGTGTATATAAATATGCAAAGTCTATATGGTGTGATTGAAGAGGATACTTTCTGCCATTTCTGCAATATATCTCCTGCACTTATCTTCTGGTCCCATTGAGTCCCTGCATAGGATTAGAGTACATGGCACTGTGGCAAGGAGACTGATGAAATAATTATTTCTTCCGACCTGTGTGTCTTGGGGCACATTACTTAGCCTCTCTGAGTCTTAGTTTCCTCATCTATAAATGTGTGGATTGAATACCTTTTTCCAGAGCTGCTGAAGATTAAGTAAAACTAAGTATGTGAATGGGCTTTGTAAGATAGAAAGCATAAAACAAATATTATCTTCACTGCAGTTTGGAAGATAAGATATCAAAAGTACAGTGAAGTTCTCCTGGATTAATAATAAGAATAGAATGGTAGTTCTCTCTAGAACACTGAGGTACATACAAAAATCAATTAACTCTTTATAACCCAGAAAACAATTAATAAATACATGGGTTCTTAAGAGGTTGAAGAGTGGATTTTTCAGTCTGGAATGGTTCTCTGGAAGGGGACCAGGTAGCCGCCTGGTGGTCCTCCTCAACTAGCACCCTCACAGCCCTGCCCTCAACTCTCAGTCACCAGATCATTTCTCAGGGACAAAGTCACATTGTCAGAGCTCAGACAGACTGGCGTATAAGGCAGAATTTCATTGTATTAAGAGACTGAACTGCTGAGGGGCTGAATATTTACTTTTTTTTTCCTTTTTTGGTCAGCAAGTTCTAGACCCTTACACAAATAACAGCAGTATATAACAGAAAACCCCAAAGTACAGTGGCTTAAACAAGATAGAGTTTCTCTTTCCCATAAAAGAAGTCTGCACATACGCAGCTCCAGGCTGACATAGTGGTTTCAGTGTGTCGTCTGGGATAGAAGCCTTTGTTTTTTTATTCTGCCGTCCTCAGCCTGTGCCTTCCATACTCGAGATCATCTCGTGTCCCAAATGACTGCTGATGGCCCATCGTAATATCCATGTGCCAAGAACAGTTAGGAGGAAAGAAGAAAAAATGAAATACCACATGTTTTTTAGACTCACCATTAGGCCCATAAATATTTCCACTTGCCTGTGATTGGTGAGAATCTAGTCTCATAGCCTCCTCTAGCTGCAAGGGCAGTTGGTAAGTGTGGTCTTTTAGGAAGGTACATTGTTTCCCCCAAATAAAATTGAGGTTATTTTATTAAAGAGGCAAGGAAAAGGATGTTGGGGTAGTCATTTCACTGCAGCAGCCAAATTATAATCATAAAGTGGCTGAATGAATGAGCAGAGAGGGTAGATTTATGATTTGTGATTTAAGGTGCTAATGTTTAAGGCTGGACTTCTCAAACTTCACTGTGAACTAGGAACACCAGGGTTCTTGCTGAAAGTCAGATTCTTATGCAGAATATCAGAGGTCAGGATGGAAATTCTGCATTTCTAATTAGCTCCCAGATGATGCTGGTCTATGGACCACACTTTGGGTGGAAGAGCCTAAAACATTATTCCTAACATTGTTGGAGTTTTCTCTAACAATTGGAGGACAGCAGCTGATGCAACCAGAGTATTACATGGGGATTCATCAGCTAGGGGTGACTTTGGTGTCCAGATTTGGAGTAAGAACTTGCTAAAGCTGAATGCACAGTTTACTTGAACTGAACCTCCTACAGCAACTTTTGCATCCAGAGCACCTGCCCTCTAAGCAGACAGGCTGAAATTCCCTAAAGGAAAGAGCTGAGGAAGATGGAGGGGTGAGAGCTGTTGGGGGAAAGTGGGCACCCCAGATGTCATGGTCTTGACTCAGAATTCAGCTTATTGTCTATTGCCTGCCTAAGAGAACAGACCATGGCTTGACTGAAGCAGGAATTTAATTTTGCACTGCCTTGGGAAGTGTCTGTGGAAGTCCTTTGGGTAGGGTCAAGGCCACCAAAATGAATATCCACATTTCACCACCCACGGGAAAGATCAAAACTACAACATCAAATATCCCTTGCTCTGCCTTTCTCCTACTTAGCCCAAACAGACTTCTCCAGATTACATAAGGTAGTTCTTTTTGTTGTATGTGAGGGCCCATATTTCCATCAACTGCCCATTATTACTCGTTAAACCAGTGCAACAAAGCTAGAAAATGTGAGACATCAGGAATAGTTCTATATTTTAAACTCCCGTTAACATTTTTTTGTGTGCAAAGAAAAGTCAAACGAGAATTGTAAAAACTCTACTCTTTATCTTATTTATTTTTAATAAAGTTAGAGTTTAGACATATATAGATAACTCTTGAACAACACAGGGTTAAGGGCACTGACACACCCCCCCACACACAGTTGAAAAACCATGTATAACTTTTGACTCCCCCAAAACTTAACTACTAACAGCCTACTGTTGATAGGAAGCCTTACCCATAACATAACAGATGATTAGCACGTATTCTGTATGCTATGTGTGTTTTATATATTCTTACAAACAAGTAAACTAGAGAACAGAAAGGGTTAAGAAAATCTTAAGAGAAAGTACATTTACTTTAATGTAAATAATCACCGTATGAGTGGACCTGCACAGTTCAAACCCCTGTCAACTGTGTACAAAATGCAACGATTGGACTATATAAGGTCAAAAGACAAAATTTGAGGCCCCTTGTGACTGTGAGGCCAAAGCCAATGGCCCTCGTTGCTCCCTGTGATAAGCCTCGGGCTTTGGGACCAGATACTCACCCTCACTCCCCATTCCCAGTGTGCTTAGGTGGGCTCTGTGGCATCAGTTACTAATTGTCTATTGGATATCCAGTACTCTCTTCTACCTCACTAACAAAACTGCCATTTTGCCTGATGATCATCATGCCAGTTAAAATATGTAGTCTCCTAGTCTTCCTTACACTTGGGAAAGGCCTTATGGCCCACTCCTGGCTGATAGGATTTAGACAGAAATCTGCTGGGTGGGGCTTCAGGAACATTATTATTTTAATGATAGAAAGGGAGACACTCTCCTGGCTTGTGGATTTTGCCCTTCTTGCTTCCTTCTTTGAGTACTGATGTGCGGCCTGGAGGTAGAATAGTCATTTTGCCATCAAGAGTATAAAAGTCAAATGCCAAGGTTGGAAGGGCAGAAAGATGCAATAGATCTGGGTTCCTAATGGCGTTGTGGATTTGTCATATTAGGCTTGAACTACCTACCTTTGGACTTCCTGATATTTGAGAAAAATAATTCCTTATTTGGGACACGTACTCTTTGAGCTCCACTTTTTCTTCTCCACTCTTTATTCTTTCCCCCTCTACCTTCCCCAATATTGGTATACTATAAGATCAGTCCTGATGAAAACATGTGAAGGCAGACATGACTGAGGAATTAGTAACCAAAAGGCAAGAGAGGAGCCACGGATTCTAACAATGGTAATGAGTCTTAGGCTGGTTGCACTTTTAAGAGTGGCTTGATTAGTAAACTCCAGATGCTCTGGACAAGCAGTCTAGAGAAGCACTTCTCACACTTTAACATACAAATAAATCACCAAGGGATCTGGTTCAAATGCAGTGTTCAATTCAGCAGGTTGTTGGGACAAGTAAGGTGCCATGCGTCCTGAGTGCCCTTGCATGTATTCTTGCTGGGTATGCTAAAAATGCAAGGGCCTTGACTCTTTATTACCAGGGCCATTTCTTCGGGTTGTTTTTGCAGCGAGGGAGAAGGTAACATCCCTCCGGAACCCCCCAAAAGAAAAAAAGCAGGCTTGCTTACTGCTCACTCTAAAAGCAGTGAATTCCCTAAGCTAAATGTTCCTCAGCTTTGATGCAAACACTGTCCCCGGGCCTCCCCATGTCTCCCCGATGGAACCTGGAGGGGTGAGGGGAACCAATGCAAAACAACAGCATGCTCATGCCGCTTACTATGCTGTGAGTAATAAAATCCTTCGACTCAGGAGTCTTGTGTCCTCTGTTAGTTTTTATGAGACAGTAACAAACTCATTTATTAGTTTGAGAGTAGGGTAAAACCTCCAGTCCTTCACAGACCTTAATATGACTTTTGGGTGGGACCCGAAAGTCTGCCTTTCTGATAAGCGAACGGGTACTTCTGTTGCCACTAGTCTACCCACTACATTTTGCATAGTAATAATCTTGAGATTTCAAGTCAGCAAGCTACTTTACAGGTTTTTTTAAAAAAAAAGATTTTATTTATTTGTCAGAGAGGAAGAGAATGCAAGTGCAAGAAGAGACAGGCAGAGGGAGAAGCAGGCTCCCGGATGAGCAGAGAGCCCAATGCAGCCCTCGATCCCGGGACCCTGGGATCACGACCTGAGCTGAAGGCAGACACTTAGCCAACTGAGTGACCCAGGCATCTGCTACTTTACAGTTCTAAGACTGACCTTCCTCACCTACAAAATAAGATGAGTTTGAAGGTCTCTTCCCATTCTAACTCAGTGATTCCAGGTCCCAGTTAGCATCAGCAGGTGGGGCTTCTTCTCATTCATTCATTCCTTCAACCATCGTCTTTATCCATTATTTGCAAGGCACCAGGAAGAAGAAGGATGAGCAATTTCTGGATGTGCTCACAAAGTTGGGCAATGAGCAGTAGAGGCTACCCCAGAGATACATATATGGATAGTACCAAATAAGTCAGTTGCCTCTTTGAACTATCATTCTTAGGTTGAGTGTCCATACAATTGATTCCAAACCAGGACACTTTTGAGAGCGAAAGGGAATGCTATTAATAGTTACACTGGGATGACAGGTGTAAATTTGCTCAGTCCTGGGTCATCATATTCTCAGGGACTCAGAAAGCTATAGTTCTATCCAGATTTTGTTTCTTCTTTTTCTTTTTTCAATTAAAATGAACATTTATCAAGTCCATATTAAATGGGAAATGGTTAAGAAGGGCCCCTCCCCCATCTGTGTACAATTCCCTTCACCCTGCTGTTTCTTTTCATTTGGGTACATTGTATGTCCACTAATTTTTTAAAGTTATGCAGCCTGTAATTATGCAGTCCTATAATGTAATGGCATCCTTGTTCAGAAGATCAGAATCTTTTTAGAAAGTGATGGATAGCAGAGTGATGGTCACAGCTAGTGGCAATGTGTTTCATTTTAAAGTTTTTTTTCTTTGTTTGTTTTGAGAGAGACAGAGAGTGAATGAGAGAGCAACAAGCCAGGAAGAGAGGCAGAGGGAGAAGCAGACTCCTCTTTGAGCTGGGAGCCCAATGTGGGGCTTGATCCCATGACCCCGGGATCATGACCTGAGCCAAAGGCAGACGCTTAACCAACTGAGCCACCCAGGTGCCCTGGCAATGTGTTTCATTTTAAACAAGTATTGCGAAGGACTCATTACTTCCCATGGAGATGCTGGTCTGGTCTGCATGCTCCAGTCATGATAAACATCAGTGACAGCTGCATATTTGTCACTCAAAAATTGAATTGGAATCCACCGTGGCCTCTGGCTTCTTCCGCAAAGCTGAGTGTGTTTGATTCCCTGTCAGTAAACATTTTGAAAGTCTGTGTGTTCTCTGGATACCTGTCAGGGATTGACTCTAGACCAGTGGTGAACTCCAGGTCAGTGGTCAATTCTAGATCAGCAGTCAGTATCAGACATAGTGTGGGGAAATTCTCAGCCGGGAAGAGCCAGTCAGAGAGGATCAGGGCCTTCTGGAACATGGTGCAGGTGGGGAGTGCAGGAGACTCCCCAACTCAAGGAGGGAGGTAGGCAGGCCCTTCTGCGATCCAGACTTTCTAATCCTCTCTTCCCTCTTCACCCCTTTCCTTCCCTCCTGCTAGATCCTTAAATGTCCTGTTGCATTACCCTGAAAGTCCCTCACAGAAGAGTGAGTTGCTCTGCCCAGTTGAAGACAGCACCAAGTCATTACATAATCCCTCTCAATGCTCAGAACTCTGAGCAGCTTCTCTGGAGGTGGGTGGAAATAACCCACCATTTCAGTTTTTATAACCCATGCAGGAGTGAGACTGTTATTTTTAGGGCACAGTAATTTAAAAGCTCTTGCTGGCCTGGGGGGAAATGTCTTCAGTGCTTCAGGGAAACGAAGTGGGTTCTGTCTTTTCTTTTGCAGCCTGTGTCCAGGATGAGTTCTTTCTTTGTAGTAACAGGAAACAATGCTGGCACCTCGGGTTTTAATGGGTGCTAAACATAGCCCATGTAGGGACCTTCAAATTGTTGGAATTCAGGGCAGCCTTCTGCTTTATGGCCTATGCAGTAGATAAACTTAGTATCCTTAATTCCACTTTGGTTTTGGGGGGAGGGATCAGGATGATGTCTTTTGTTCCAAATGACCCATTGTCAGGTACATAAAGTTTGGTTTCCCCCAAAAGCAGACTCTGAGGCAAGGGTGCAAATAGTATATTCAGTTTATTCAGGACCATAGTGAGGGAAGGGAGAAGGAAAGGGTGAGGAGCCAATAAGACAGATGTTAATCAGCAGGTCTCTGTTGTCCGCAAATGGGGCTTGATCCTGCCCAGGCCGATGTGAGAGTGTGCTGGGATGTTCCTACAAATTGTCCTGCTGAGAGCGAGAGAATGGGGGTATTTATACATGTATCCCTCGGTGCCTTGGTTTGCTCCAGCTCCAGTGTATTATTCTCTGACAGTTCAGGCCTGTCCTAGAGTGGGCCCAACAACGCCCACTCCCCAAGGTCAGAAAACGTCCTCAAACAGAGGGACATGAGCAGTCCTCCAGGGAGGCAAAGGACATTGGGGTGGGGCACTCACAGACTCTGCCACAAGAGTCAGAGTCCTATTCATGAATGGGCTGTGTGTTCCTTACTTAAAATATACAGTACAGTCTTTTGAAAGACCCACTTTTTGCCTTGCAGGATCTGTTTGCCTTTAAAGTAAAGTAGCAGAAAATCCAGCCATAGCTATCAGCTCTGAAGCAAATGCAAATTGGCACTGAAGCCTTCACCATTTGCAGTTCCCAACCCCCTTCTACGACTGTACCCAGAGCAAATGAGGTCACCCTCTCCCTGTAGAGTCAGCACAAGTCTGGGCAGAAGATGACGCCGTTGACACTCAGCTGAAAACTGAGACAGCAGCATCTGCAAGACATAGGAAAGAATGGGGCCTCAGACTCCCTCATCTGTACGTAGACAATGCAGGTAACATTTTTAAATACCTATGATGGCCATGACAATTAAATCCAGTGAGGAATGGATGCCCAGCAGAGTACGTGCCCATATTAGAGCTCTTGCAGACAACGAAGAAGGCTCAAATATGTTGTTTTAATGCTGAAAAGAGAACACTTTTTTCTTCTTCTTGTTCATAAAAATAATACATACTTCTGATAATGGCAGAAAACAGAAAATACAGGAAAAGATAAGGAAGAGAAAGACCTACAGTAGTTCCATGTTCCTCTCTTTACACATATGTAAACAAAATGGATTAACTTATAAGTATGTAATTACAATACAGATCTTTTATAATATAATCATATTGGAACCAGTTGGGACCCTTCCACATACATGATTTGGTATCTGTTTCTCATATAGTGTATCATGGGCTGTATGATTCTGCGTGTTACTGACAATTCTTCAAAATGTTTCTGTCACCTGAGGGGCACCTGGGTGGCTCAGTGGGTTAAAGCCTCTGCCTACGGCTCGGGCATGATCCTAGGGTCCTGGGATCAAGTCCTGCATCAGGCTCTCTGCTCAGCAGGGAACTTGCTTCCCCTCCTCTCTGCCTGCCTCTCTGCCTACTTGTGATCTCTGTCTGTCAAATAAATAAATAAAATCTTTAAAAGAAAAAAAAAGAAAAAATATTTCTGTTACCTGAATCATATTCCATCACCTGGATATGCTATAAACTGTTTTGCCATTCTTCTATGAATTTGTGGTGAACACCTTCGTACTGACCACTTGACCTCTGGGTATTTCATTGGGATATTCTCTCAGGTGTGGGATTGCAGAGTCAAATGGGAATGAGACCAGAAGTCTGAGGACAGAGTTGAGGGGAAGCCTCCTAACAGCAGTCCCTGATGGAAATCTGTGACGTACGAAGATGGCTCTCCTTGGCTGTGGAGTTGCAGACCAGGCTTGCCAACATAGAGATCAGAGTCCTTAGGCTTGCAAGAACCCTAGAGATAACCTTTGCCCACACCCTCTTTGTTGTTTTTCAGATAAGGAAACTGAGTCGCAAAGATTTGCCAGATTTGGCCAGGCCATCAGACTCCAGACTTGGGCTGATTTTAGAAATTAAATTACATCACAGCACTGAAAATGGAATGGCCAGAGGGCTAGCTGCCCAGCCAGAAGTGAAGCTATGTTCTTCTGGTGCTTGGGAACCTCAAAGAGCACCGCCTTCCCCATCAGCTGATTACACATAATAGGATAAAATATCTCTTCCTACGCTTGGAAGAACCACAAGGGTTGGTGAAGTGCCTGGGAACAAAAATAAACCAGAAGGCACATAGTCCATTGAATCAGGACAAGTCAATGAAAGCCACACTGGGAAAGGCAAAGCACTTTGGAGAGAGCAGATAATTCTTTCCTTGTTTGTTGAATGGATACTGGGGCTCCAGGAATGAAGTATATCACAGACATTGTCCGAGTCCTGCTCATATTCCCTCAGCACAGAGCATTCTCAGATATGTCAACCACTTCCTACTGCATGCACCTGAGAAGTTTTCCCTGAGGGCTTTCCCTAGCTAAGGGAGACTTGTTCAGGCTTGTCTGGACAGGCAGCCTAGAAGTGCAAGAAGATACCTTCTGAAGCAATGCTCAACCAATGACCTATGGGAGTCAGTGTCTAAATAGCCCTGTTTACTTGTCCCTTGGGTGGCAAATCTTTATTCTATACCATTTACCAGGTCCCCAGTGGAATAAGGTCCCAGATGCTATGGCAGTAATCTGCTCATTATTATCACATTCTGTACTGAGTTCACTTTCCTTCCCTGTCTCCCTTTCCTAGTCCCCTCCCAGTCTGGCTTCACCCCCAGTGCAAATCCTTGTATCAGTGTCTGCTTCTGGGGAACCCAACCTAAGGCAATGCGGCCCTTTCAGAATTAGTTAGGAAATCCTAAAAAGGGAAACTTCAGTTAGTGGAGTAGACACAAAGTGATACAAATGTTAGAATTAGCAGAAAAGGACATTAAAACCATTATTATAACTGTATTTTATATTTTCCAAAAAATGGAGGAAAAACTGAACATACTAAGATGAGACATGGAAGATATTATAAAGCCCAATAAAACTTCTAGAAATAGAAGCACCCCAAGATACATATGGGTGATGGATGCAGTGGAGGAGGATCCCAGGGTGACAGGCAGAGGCCAAATTATAGTTAGGATTAAATTCAGATACATAAAACAGGTTGTGTCTGTGTGGGGAGGGATAATTAGCAGTACCTTAAACAAGAGAGAAGCTTATTCTTGTCTCATGTAAAAGAAATCTGGAGGTAGGCAGTGCATAGCTGAAAGGGAAGCTCCACTCTGTCATCAGAGATTCAGTCTCCTCTTCAGTTGTACTAGTCTTTGTGAATAGATTTCAGCTTCAAAGTCATCTCATAGATGGCAGCTAGAGTTGCCAAGGTGGCAGCTAGAGCTCCAGCCATTACGTCTACATTCCAGGCAGCACACAGAAGGAAGAACAGTAGAGCAAAAAGGGACCCTTCTTAGCAGGTTAATTCCATTTAAGCAGTGTGTCTGGAAATCCCACAGAACTCTACCACTTAGATCTCATTGCTTAGAACTTCTTCATGTGGCAGGCCCTTGCTGCAAGGCTTAAAAATATACTGTCCTGGGGTGCCTGGGTGGCTCAGTCAGTCAAGTATGACTTTGGCTCAGATCATGACCTTACATGTCAGATCATGACCTAAATTCCTGGGAATGAGCCTCCCACTCAATGGGAAGTCTGTGTCTTTCTCTCCTGCTACCCCTCCCTCCGTTCATGCTCTCTCTTTCTCAAATAAATCATCTTTAAAAATAGAGGAACAGACCATCTTAGCTGAATACATTGTTAAAATCAGAGTTGTGTTACTAAGTAGGGAGGGGAGAATGGTTGTTTGGTCAGGTGACCAGCAATCTCTACTTTACCAAGAAAGATTCAAGGGTTAGAGATGTTAGGGGTGAAGGCTGGAATGAGAAAGACAGAAAACAAGGGTTAGTTGATTTTATGGTTTTGGAATGACTGAACCAATTAGATCTCTACTTTGTATCTACCTCACACATGCAGAGCACAGGCAATCCAGACAAAAACAAAAACAATTTTTTTTAAAAGCTCTGCATCAGTTATCATGACTGCATGACAAACTGCCCCAGATTTTAGTGGCTGAAAATAGAAAAATTGTTTATCTTGCACAATTTTATGGGTTGGCTGGACTCTCACCTAGACTCACATATGCAGCTGCAGTCAATTGGCAGCTTCATTGGGTCTGGAGCATCTAAGATGGCCTGGGGCCTTAGTTCTGACTCATCTGAGCCCCTCTCCCCAGGGTCTGTCCTCATTCAGTCATCCAGCTCAGTCTTTCTTACATTGTGGTAGGAATATTCTAAGACAAGGAAGGAAGAAGCTGCAAGGCTGCTTGTGGTCAAGGCTCCAGAACTTGCATATTGTCACTTCTCCTGCATTTCATTAGGCAAAGCAAGTGACAGGCCAGACCAGATTTAAGATGTGAGACATAGACTTCACCTTTGATGGGTTGCTACAAAGCTGTTGTTAAAGGGGCATGAACACAGGGAGATGTGATTCACTGGGAACCATACTATTAACAATCTACCATAGACTCTCTAAAGAAACTAAATTAACTGCTTGGAGGGCTCCAGGAATGAAGTCTTCTCCTTTCTGGGATCTTCGGCTCTTATAACCTCAAACTTAGTCCCTTTTTGTTCATTCTAAAGAAAAGTCTGCTGATAAATAAGCCCTGGCCACCTAAACAGAACTCTCAGTTGAGAGAGAGGCCAAAAGAAAGAGACCAATACATACACTACCAGAGAAAATCAGTTTAAACTATCTTGAAAAATCTATCCAGTCTTTTTTTTTTTTTAATAGTTTATTTATTTGACAGAGAGAAATCACAACTAGGCAGAGAGGCAGGCAGAGAGAGAGGCAGAGAGAGAGGAGGAAGCAGGCTCTCTGTGGAGCAGAGAGCCCGATGTGGGGCTCGATCCCAGGACCCTGGGATCATGACCTGAGCCGAAGGCAGAGGCTTTAACCCACTGAGCCACCCAGGCGCCCCAAAAAATCTATCCAGTCTTTTAATCTTAGGTATGTACAGCTAACAAAGGACTATCAAAAATACTAAGAAAGTTTGAATCATGAAAAAGAAATACCAAATCAAAGGAAAAATTAACCCCAGAGGACATGGAGATAAATCAGAGAACAGAAGGAGGCATGATCAAATACATAAACAAACAAACAAACAAAAACTTAGAGGACTTCAAAGGGATTTGAGAAGCTATTACATTTATAAAACAAAAACAGAATACTATTGGTGGGAGGAAACAGAAGCACAAGAAAAGAAACATAATGGCAGTTTAAAAAATCAATAGAGAGCTTGGGGGAAAAAGGAAGTCACCTAGGAAATGGAGCAAAATCAAAGAAATGGAAAATAGAAAAAATGGTGAACATAGAAAACCACTCTACAAGGTTTAATCTCTAAATAATAGGAGGTCAGTGAAGAGAGAATTTGGAAACCAAAGGAAGGAAGTTATTAAAGAAATATGGAACAATATTTTCTATAGCAGTCCATAGTTTGAAAGAAACTTCTGAGTGCCTGGTATAATATGTGTTTTAATAAAAAGACCCAAGTCTAGAGTGAAACAGTAGAACATCATGGATTAAGAGAACCTACAGGGGTGCCTGGGTGGCTCAGCGGGTTAAAGCCTCTGCCTTCAGCTCAGGTCATGATCCCAGGGTCCTGGGATCGAGCCCCGCATCGGGCTCTCTGCTTGGCTGGGAGCCTGCTTCCTCCTCTCTCTCTCTGCCTGCCTCTCTGCCTACTTGTAATCTCTATCTGTCAAATAAATAAATCTTTAAAAAAAAAAAAAAAAAAGAGAACCTACAAGTTTCTTAGGAGGATAAGAAACAGCAGGTAATCAATAAAGGAACAAGATTAAGGCATCAAACTTATTATCGGACATGAAAGAGCTTAGAAATTTTGTCTCTCAAGTATCCTTTCTGTAGAAAGAAGATGTGATATGTACGACACAGTAGAACTCCCCAAGGAGCGCTGCAAAAAGGCATTCTAGCATATCAACTGTTTAACTAGCCTAAAAACAGTCAGTTCACATTAGACCAAAACTCAGTGGGCTTTCACAGAATTTTTTTTTAAAGATTTTTATTTATTTATTTGACAGAGAGAGAGAGATCACAAGTAGGCAGTGGGTGGGGGGGGGGGGCAAGCAGGCTCCCCACCAAGCAGAGAGCCTGATGCGGGACTCCATCCAAGGACCTTGAGATCATAACCTGAGCCGAAGGTGGAGGCTTAACCCCCTGAGCCACCCAAGCGCCCCAACACAAGAATGTTTTTAAGAAGCATGAAATAAATTTCAAACAATAGGGAAAAGGAATAAGAAGCTAAATAATATTAGTCATGTAGTGAAAAAAGCATATGTTTCTTTTTTCAATAGCAAAAAAAGAAAAAGGAAAATAAGGAAAATAAAAAAATAAAAAAAGGAAATAAATATTCAAATGAAGCAAAGGAAAATATGGTATACTTTTGAGGCAGGGATAGTGTAAGTGTGGCAGACTTAGTGACTTGCATTAATGGCCCAATTAAAAATGGCTATCCTGTATCCACCTTTTCTGTACACTCCCTACCAACACCCCAACTCTGCCATAGGACTCGACTTAGTTCATCATAGCACAGTAGCAAATGATCCAAGAAGAAACATGAAAGGTTCTACATGTTTTAGCTCTTTCTCTTGAAGCCCTGCCACCACCATGAGAACAAACCCAGTTAACCTGTTAGAAAGATATGAAAAATACATAGAAGAAAACTTAAGTCATCAAAGCAAAGGCAATTCTAGACCAGCCAGCTCCCAGCCTAATCCAGCAACCAAATTCAGCCATGACAGTGAGTCCTTTGGAGACTGACCAAGTCCAGTCAGATGAGCAGAACCACTTAACTGACCTATACTCTCATAAGAACGGATCATTATTGTTTTAAAGGACTAAGTTTAGGAGTGATTTGTTATGCAGCAATAGCTAACTAATACGTAAATAAAAGATTATTTATTTGACTTAGATGCTAAGAATATTCTTCAAGTGATAAAGAGAGCATGACATTGGCCCTGTTGTCAGGAAACAGGGATGGCTGAATTTGTATCCATCCCACTTGACTCAGCCAGCAGCAATATTTATACCATCACAATAAAGTAAACTTTGTTTCTTAGATTTCAACATTTAGGAATAACTTAAAACCCAGAAGATTCATTATGGTTATAGAAGAGAATGTAACTTTTATTGATCTAAGACATGTAAAGGAGAGCTGAAAACAAGTGGGAGGAGAAAGAAGGGTTGGAGAAGAAAGGGGAGTAAGAATAGTAGTCCCAATATGTTCATCTTACTTGATAAAAGCAAGAACTATTGACAGAAGTTTATGGAACAAAAACCAGAGGTTTAAGTATATTATTTAAAATTGCAAAATTAGGGACATCTGAGTGGCTCAGTGGGTTAAGCCTCTGCCTTTGGCTCAGGTTATGATCCCAGAGTCCTGGGATCAAGCCCCACATCGGGGTCTCTGCTCAGCAGACAGCCTGCTTCCCCCTCTCTCTCTGCCTGCCTCCCCGCCTACTTGTGATCTCTCTCTTTCTCTCTCTGTCAAATAAATAAATGAAATCTTTAAAAATAAATAAATAAATAAGTTAAATTGCAAAAGTAATCAGTGATGAGTAAGAGGGGTAAAAGCTGAACTAAACTAACACTACCTCTTTTCTGTTCTTCTAGCATGAGAAGCTGATTTTTTAAACTGAGGTATAAAATACATACAGAGAGGGGCACCTGGGTGTCTCTGTTGGTTAACTGTCTGCCTTTGGCTCAGGTCGTGATTCTGGCGTCCTGGGATCGAGTCCTGTGTTGGGCTCCCTGTTCAGCAGTGAGCCTGTTTCTCCCTCTGCTTCTCATCCTGCTTGTGTTCTCTCTCTCTTTTAATTTTTAATTTTTTTTTAAGTAAGCTCTATGCCCAGCATGGGACTTGAACTCACAACCCTGAGATTAAGAGTCACATGCTCCACTGACTAAGCTAGCCAGACATCCCCAGTGACTCTCATTTTTCACTCAGGTCATTTTTACTCCCTGTTTCCTCTACCTGGACTGCTTTGCTTCCAGATTTTTGCAAGGCTGACTCTCTCACCATTCAAGACTCAGCTCTCAGAGGCTTAAGGGGGAGCCTAGGGGTTGGAACACTTGGGAGCTGACTGGTTACCCCTCTATCTTCTTGTAGTTATAGGACCTCTCTCTCTGGTTCCTTTCTGTGTGCTCGTTTGAGCTTCCTCACAGCATGGCAATTTCAGGGCAGCTGGACTGTTTTCTATGGCGACTGAAAGTTTCAAGAGAGTATTCTAGCAAACCGGAAATTTTATCACCTTTTATGACCTAGCCTTGGAAATCACAAGTATTGCTTCTGCTGACGTATTGTGTAAGACACCAATCCACCCAGATTTAAAGGTCAGGAAAATATACTCTACTTCTTGATAAGTGAATGGTAAGATTCTAGATGAGCATGTGGAATGGAAGATTGTGGCCAATTCTTGGAAAATATACTCAACCATACTGCCCCACCCTTTATGTGGTTTTCTCCATAGTACTTTGTATTATCAGATATTATTTCTTTGCTTTTGATCAGCCACCTCCCTTTACTAGAATATGTGCCATAAAAGGGCAGCATCTGAATGGTGTTGGCACATAGTAGGTATTCAATGCATTTGTTCAATAAAATAATAAGACTTTTGTAATAGGGGACCTATCGATGTCTCAGGTTAATAAACCAAGTAATGAAGTGTAAGCACATTATTTAAGGATGTGGACCTAACCACTCAAAGTACTAAAACAGAAATCATTAAAGGAATTACCTGTGGGGTGCAAGATGGGGAGAAGTGGAGGATGGATAATGAAGTGCTTTTCTGTAGCACTGGAGGGGGGGAGTTAAAAGCCATGTACTTTTATCTCTTTGATATTAAGGTTTCGAAAAAAATTAAATGGAAAACAATCATTGTAGAAAATATGGAAGAATTGGAAGAGAGCAAAAAGCTAACTTATGAAGGCTTTTTTGTGATACCACTACCCAGAGAAAGCTGTTATGAACATTTTGATCTATTACATTGTTGTTGAAAATAGGCAGTTATGAATCTTGCCTTTTAATCTTCCTTGCATTAATTCTATTGTGAGGATTTCTCTGGGGCAGAAATACTGTCTGGCAAAGGTATATGACCTAAAGATTCTGTTACTTCTTATTTCCGCTACTTAGAGGTCTGCATAATTATGCCCCCTTTTTTTTTCTTTCCACCCCTGGCAATTGTCTTGTACTCACTCTTTTCCTGCCCATATTTCTCTCTTGTTCAAGGACTTCATAAATTTGTCACTGTCTCTATCTCCTCTGCCACAGGACAGAGGTGTGTCTTGGTTACCTATTGATACATAACAGACTACTCAAAACTTAGGGACTTAAAATAACCACCATTTTTATCATTTTTTTAAAAAGATTTTATTTATTTATTTGACACACAGAGATGACAAGCAGGCAGAGAGGCAGGCAGAGAGAGAGGGGGGAAGCAGGTTCCTTGCTGAGCAGAGAGCCCGGTGTGGGGCTCGATCCCAGGACCCTGGGATCATGACCTGAGGCAAAGGCAAAGGCTTTAACCCACTGAGCCACTCAGGTGCCCCCCATTTTTATCACTTTGCACAGTTCTATTGGTCAGCAATTTGAACAAAGCAAAGCCCTGTCATCTCTGTTCCACAGGATGTCTGCTGGGGCATAGTGTTCATCATGTCTGATGGCTCCTCTAGGATCACGGTCAAGGGTGTGGGGTGAGTGCCGATGGGAACGGTTTAATTGGGATCATATGCCTGGGACTTCACCTTAACTCTGGCTGCTGGGTGCCTAGCTTCTCCATGTGGTGTCAGAGCTTTTCCCTCTCCATGGGTTCTCTCCAGGGCCATAGTCAGCCCTCTTGCATGGCAGCTCAGGGATCCCAGGAACCGGGACCTGGAACTCTACCTGCATTCTGTTGGCTAAAGCAAGTCACAGGCCCAGTCCAGATTCAAGGGGAAGGGAACACACAGGCATGAATACGAGGAGGCATGGGTCACTAGGGCCACCAATGTAACAGATTGCCAGTGAATTAGATGGATGTGAATTCAGATCCTATCTCCTTGGCTTGCTAACTATATTTCTTGGCCTGATTTCTTTCTGCTTTTTGTTGTTGTTGTTTGTTTGTTTGTTTGTTTGTTTTTGAAGATGAAAACATTTATTGAATTTAAACATCATCTATAAAGTCAAGTATTGTACTGGGTACAATCATTGCATGGTGTTTCATAGAAAGGACCTGAGTGTTAGAAAGATGTGGAGAGTGGTAGTGGGGTCGTGTTTGTCACCAAGGCTACAGCACTCATAATGAACATAATTCAGATTGTTTGTGACCACCAGTTACATTTGCTTGTGCCTGTGGGCTTTGTCCTTGGATGTTACCTAGACAAAGAATGATGAAAAGCTAACTGCCTTCTGGAACAAGAGTGTATTGTTTAAGAGGGAATTGAGATGCAGTGAAGGAGTCACCTGGAAGTAAAGGCTGTGACTGAATTCCAGAATGTTCACATTTTAAAAATGAGGAGAGAAATAAAAACTCATTCATTACAAAAAAAAAAAAAAAAAGAACAGATGTGCAAACTGTAAACCTGATGGACCCAGGGAGAAATGAACTCCTGGTAACCTGAAGACACCTTCGGGAGGGTTTTAGGTTTCCAAGGATCCAAAAGTTGGAGCCAATGGTATTTCGATCTTAAAAAAAAAAAAAAAAGTGATATCAGCAAAAAAAATAGATATTATTGTATGGTTCTAGTAGTGAAGAATTTCTTCTCTCTCTTCCATCTTGAATTACTTTCTTTTATTTACCAACCTCTTCACTCTATTTCAAGTTTACTTGCTCTTTTCTTGTCTCCCTAATTTCCTCTGCCTAGTAACCCTTTATTTTATCCAAACCCTGGAGCCTCAAGAAGCCCTTCCCATTCATTTGTTCATTTGCTTTGTTTTTCAGATTCTACATGTAAGTGAAATCGCACTGTACTTGTCTTTCTCTGTCTGACTTATTTCACTTAGATCCACCCTCCCCTATAGAAGAGAAGTCCCTTTAAGCGTAGTCACCATAACTGGTTACCACCCACACTGGAGAAACAGAACTCAGACCCCGCAAGACCCTAGGCAAGAGGCCCTAGAAACACAGACCTTCCTCCTGGCCTCCTGTCTTGTTGCTTTAAGTATGAGGCTCCTCCCCAAGGACTGTTTGAGTCTCCTTTGCCCTGAGATTTGTAAGCAAATGACCTTTAACCCAGTGAGACTGTCCTCCTGCAATCCCCACTAATCTTCTTAGGTGTTAATATTTAGCATTACCTTGTACTCTCCAGGTGCCAGGGAATGCAGCTGCCCACAGCCTTATCAGCAAAACCTGATGAAACGCTTCCCTTGCCTCTTTCCTGTTCTTGTTTGATGGAGATCTCTGCTCTGGCAAGGGGTCCATAGAAGTGACACCCCTTTCTCAGTGAAAGGAACACACTGCAAAAGGTTTGATGAAATGCACAGAAACTGTTTCTCGGAGTTGCTCTCTGCCACAGAATAAGAAGTCTGTTATTAAAGGCCTGTAATGAGGGTACCTGGAAGAAAGGTGATCTGTTCTCTTCCAACTTTAGAGAGTGGATTCTGGCTTAGTAGGTCTGGGGTGGAGCCTGAGTTTCAGCATGTCTAAGATGCTTCCAGAAGATACTGGGCTGATATGCTCATCTGGAGACCATGCTTAGCAAGGAAATGCTACTAAGTCTAAAGGAAGGTGAGGGACAGGCTATGAACATCTTTCTGCCACTCAGAGGGACAGCAAACAACTCTCAGTTTTTCCAGGCATTTCCTTGTAGCAAAAGAACCTGGGCTGTGGGGACAGACAAAGAAAACTCTGTTCTAATCTTGGCTTTCCACCCACTGGGTGGTCATGGGCAAGTCACTTAGCCTCTCTGAGACCCAGTTTCCTCTTTGGTAAAACAGAGAGTGGAGGCAATGTGTGCCTTACTAAGTTACCCAGGAGACTTTGCGACACAATGGGTATGACGGTCTTGCGGAATGCTTGGCGCATTTAGACCGTCTGTAAATGGTGCCATGTCTCACTACTGCAAAGATGCAACCGAGAGACCTGAACCAGAGCCTGCTCTCTTCTTTTGTCCTGTATTCAAGGTGAGGACTTGGCTTTGTTTTCACGGGCCCAAAGTTAATAAACAGCGGTTTAGTGGGTGTGCTCCCCATGTTCAGACAGTTTCTCTGCTTTGATGGATACACTCAAGTCACCTTAGGGCAAAATGAAGTAATGCTTAGGAATTGTGATGAGCAGGACTTTTTCTTATTAGGTGTCACACCCTCAGATGTTAAGGTATCTTTCATAGACTTTTCTGTTAAGTTCCTGTGACAACTTTGTCATGGATCTTTCTCAAGTGACAGAAAATGAAAATATTTCATAGTTCCTATGGGTTCAAGTTCATTTTCTTGCTCTATACACACAAAAAGCATTTTCTTTGGGTCCATGTGCTCCATTCCTAAGCCTCTGGCTTGCTCCGACTTCCCAGTTAAGCAACAAAACCTGCAAATCTTTTAAAGTTCTGTTTGCTGGAACTTTCATATAACTTCAAAATAACGACAGACTGGGTCTGCTGACAAGCAGGAGGTAGAACTCCACTTTTTCCCTCTCCCTTTTTGCCTGTTTTGACTGCTGCTGTTGGCACCCACATGTTGTCGGACTGTTACTGATGACTCAGCAGAAGCCACCAGGAGCAAAACCAGTTGTTTTGTGCCCGAGAACACCCTCTTGCTGGCCTGATTCTCTGGCAGTGATGATGACAACAACCTGATTTCTGGAGGTGAAACTTCTGGTTTTCTCTCTCCAGATGTGAGTAGCAGCAACATAGACTTCTCCTTACTTCAAGGACTAGTTCATGTTAGCAGAGTGAAAAAGACTGTATCTTTTTTTTGTTTGTTTGTTTACTTTCAGCGTAACAGTGTTCATTGTTTTTGCACCACACCCAGTACTCCATGCAGTACACCCTCCCTATTACCCACCACCTGGTTCCTCAACCTCCCACCCCCCCCGCCCCTTCAAAACCCTCTGGTTGTTTTTCAGAGTCCATAGTCTCTCATGGTTCATCTACCCTTCCAGTTTCCCTCAACTCCCTTCTCCTCTCCATCTCCCCATGTCCTCCATGTTGTTATGCTCCACAAATAAGTGAGACCATATGATACTTGACTCTCTCTGCTTGACTTATTTCGCTCAGCATAATCTCTTCCAGTCCTATCCATGTTGCTACAAAAGTTGGGTATTCATCCTTTCTGATGGAGGCACAATACTCCATTGTGTATATGGACCACATCTTCCTTATCCATTCGTCTGTTGAAGGGCATCTTGGTTCTTTCCAGTTTGGCGACCGTGGCCATTGCTGCAATAAACATTGGGGTACAGATGGCTCTTCTTTTCACTACATCTGTATCTTTGGGGTAAATACCCAGCAGTGCAATTGCAGGGTCATAGGGAAGCTCTATTCTTAATTTCTTCGGGAATCTCCACACTGTTCTCCAAAGTGGTTGCACCAACTTGCATTCCTACCAACAGTGTAAGAGGGTTCCCCTTCTCCACATCCTCTCCAACACACGTTGTTTCCTGTCTTGCTAATTTTGGCCATTCTAACTGGTGTTAGGTGGTATCTCAATGTAGTTTTAATTTGAATCTCCCTGATGGCTAGTGATAATGAACATGAAAAAGACTATATCTTGAGCACAGTCATTTTCTCTAAATTCCTAACCTGCAGTTGCTACAATTTCTGACTTAGGAGATCAAAATGGAGTAGTGGGAGGTATAGGATATAGAGTGAGCAAAGGAAGAAAATAAATGGAGTGACACTGAATAGTGACTTGGGGAAATCAGAGACGCTGCCCAAATGCTTTACTTCAGTAGCAGTGAGTAACATGTTCACCAACCTGACAGGGATTTCAGGGACCTCCTAAATTCAAGTTCAGATTTTTAACTTTAAACCTTTTTAACACTAATCAGTTTTTAAACTATGTTACATTTAAGAAACAAAGATAGGCCATGAGATAGGCTAATTAGTTGAAGGAAAACTTGATGAAGAAAAAGTATGAACACAAGCAGGAGATTAGAGGGGGAAGGTCAGAGGGAGAAGTTGATTCCCTGTTGAACAGGGAGCCTGATGCGGACTCAGTCCCAGGAGTCTGGGATTATGACCTGAGCTGAAGATAGTCGCTTAACCAGATGAGCCACCCAGGCACCCTTTAATTTTTAAATTTTTATTTTCTTATTTTTAAAAGATTTTATTTATTCATTTGAGAGAAAGAAAACAAGCAGGGGGAGCAGCAGAGGGAGAGGGAGAAGCAGGCTCCCCACTCAGCAGAGAGCCCAATGCCTGGCTCAGTCCCAGGACTCTGATATTGTGACCTGAGCTAATGGCCAACGCTTAACCATCTGAGCCCACGGCTCCTCACACGTGCTCATCTGATCTGGTGAAATTTTCCACTTTCAAGCCTGTATATTTACATGTACACAAAGTGCTCTTCTCTTTCCTACAGAAGTAATAGTAAAATAAATAGAGACCTGTATATAGAGGCAGCAAATATGTATGAGGTTAGTACCTAACCCATGCTGCACTATGCTCAGTGCTGAAGGCGACACACAAGACAAACAAACTGCGCTTGTTCAGATGTTACTATAAGCTATTTGGTAAGAGTTTTCTTTTTTATTAAAAGCTACTCTAGCAAATGTAAGCAAAAACGGTGGTGTACTGGAAAGCTACTCCTGGAAAAGTTCAACATTGAAGCCCTGGATGGGACAAGACTAAGTGTTCATGGACCTTCCCCTTAGGGGGATGATGCCGTGATGGTGACTCAGCCCCAACAAATATCAACTCTCTGTCCCTCTGTTCAAGTTTCAAGTTTCTAGGGGAGAGAACCTGCTTAGCCCAGCTTGGGTTTAACCATGATATAATCAATCATGGCCAGAATGGCAGGCTCATGTGGCTCAAACATGACTAGGAGGACCTCCCCTATATATTAAGTTTATCTGAAAACTAAGAGGGTTTATGAATGCAGCAGACACTCTGGTTAGTTTTTATGTTATATAACCCTAACACTTAAATAGGCTCAGGGTAAGTATTCAAAATACTCAACTACTGCCCTGGACCAGGCAATGATTATGCAGAGCAAATGCTGGTCATAGCCCAGGGACAGGGTCCAGGAGGACCCCTGCTAGATCAAGCATTAACCCTGCAATTACTAGATCATGGGGAAATGTGTGGCGTCCTATGGGAGGGGCCAGGGCATTCAAAAAGCGGAGGCTTTGGGGAATTATCCTAGAAGGTCAGGTACCCTAGAGCAGACTCTGAGATGGGTATTCATGTAGAAGTGATTTATTAAGGAAATGTTTCCAGGGAAGATCATTTAGAAAATGAATGAAGCAGGACAGGGAAGAAGAGGAAGCCAAGCAAGGATGCTGTATTGGGGTTTTCCAGAAACACAGAATTAATATCTATAGATAGGTAGATAAATAGGTATCTGAAGTTAGAAACACAGAATCAATATCTATATCTGAAGTTGGAAATTTGTTATAAGGAGTTGGTTCACATGATTTTGGAGGCTGAAAAGTACTGTGATATGCTGTCTGTAAGCTGAAGACCCAGAAAAGCCAGTGGTATAGTTCTAGTCCATGTCCGAAGATCTGAGAACCAGAAAACTAGCTGGATAACAGTATAACAGTAGAAGTTCACAGTCACCTAAGGCATAAATTCCCTTAACTATAAAATAAAAGGTTTGAGGTAGGTGATTTTACCTCCAATCTTCCATTGATACTTTCTCCCCTAATAACTAAGAATTGTCCTCATTATGGCTAGACTGTATCTAGATTTTGAGATTAAATGGTAAATAATACATGTAGCGGACACTTGGATTTTTTCTTTGTTTCTAGAATCAAATCTTATTTTCTTATTCATTAATCACTGTTTGAAGGAATTCCACATATGTGGTCTTGGTAGAAAATAGTGGCAGCTTCCCAAAGGGCCCAACTCCCCCTCCTCCATCAGGCCCAATACAGGCAGAGGGCCTGAACGTTCTAGGTCATCTGGGTACTCTCCCCTGAGTTTAAAATTTGGAGTAAGTAACACCTGCAGGTGGAGATGGTTTGGAGGACATTCCTTGCAGACAGCAGTGTTTACTGACTACACTCTTCTACATATGGCCTCCAGCTGGGTTCCTGATGCCTAGTCCCCTCCCCCACCACACACAACACACACCGGAGCCCCTGAGACTGCAACTTTTTCATGCCTGGCCATGCAGACTTGATTCCCTGACACCTTCTTCTACATTCTTTTTCCGTTTAGTTAGTTTCCACTGTTTGCAGCCAAGAGCCCTGAGAAAACACAATAGGCTCACACTATAAATAATATAGTTCATAACTCTGAAAGGCGGTAGGTAATAGGCCACTGTAATGGCACAGACGGTAGATCCTACTATTTCATTCCTATATCACGGAGGTCAAGAGTTGTCAACATGCCTCTCTCCATTTCTAGAAAGGGTGCACCTTGAAGGCTAGGACTATGGACTCTGCTGCTGGGGTAGACTCATATGTGGCAGAAAACCTTGCACAAATTAGGCTTTTAGTAGTAAGAAAATGAGTAAAAAGTAGCATATCATAGTACAGATAAAAAGAAAATGGAAAATTAGTATTGAATTTTTTCCAAACTCAATTCTGAGATTTTATACACAAGTCCTTGAACAGACAATTGTGTCACTGGAAGGATTTCTTTCAAATATTGATAAAAAGGGGCGCCTGGGTGGCTCAGTGGGTTAAAACCTCTGCCTTTCGCTCAGGTCATGATCCCAGGGTCCTGGGATCGAGCCCTGCATCGGGCTCTCTGCTTGGTGGGGAGCCTGCTTCCTCCTCTCTCAGCCTGCTTCTCTGCCTACTTGTACTCTCTGTCTGTCAAATAAATAAACAAAAACAAAAAAAAAAATAAATCAAATATTGATAAAAACACTTTTCCATGTGCCTGTGTCTGTCTAGCTCTTTATCCAACAATAGCTTGTTTCCTTACATGCAGGGGCCCTGTATCTAGGTATAAAGCTGAGTTTCCAAGGACTGTTGTTTTGGGTGATGTTTATGTGCAATTTTTTCTTTTGTTTCTTATGGATAAAACATGTTACTGACTGTAAGATCAGAATCTGAAGCAAGTAGAAATCAGTTATCTTGAGTAGTCTTCCATTCATCCCTACTCTCACCAGGATCCAACAAAACCATCCCGAACAGATGAAAGTCTGTTGGCACACAACTTTGAAGGCTACACAGCAAAGAAACTGTGAAACAAACAACCAAACAGACAGGCAAGCAATGGAACATGTGTGCCAAGGGGGAGAGAGGTTTCTGCTTATACTTTTTAAAACATAAAGATAAATTATTATGGTTCCAAGATATCTTGAATCAGAAATTCAAGTACCTGATTATTCTATAACATCAAAATGATCCTTGGAGAGACAGTTGCCTGGTAACTCAGACCAGAGGGTTGTCTTCAGATTCCTCTGGAATCATGTGTGTCTATTTTGGTTTTTCTGTTGAGCTCATTTCCTTCCTATAATCCAAAACCCGAACAATTTCGGGGGAAAATTCCATTCACAAGAAAAACTTTTCATCCAGAAGATATTTTCGTTAGGGAGTACAGCTGTCTTCATACCATTGAATTCCTCTATTTTCAGGATTGTTGTATGAACATATAAGAAAAGAAATGGAAAAAATGCACAAACATATAAGAAAAGGAAAAATGTCAACAGAGGGGAGGTTTCAGATTGAGGTATGTGTTTATTTGGATCTTGAAAGCCAGACAATGACTTTCTAAGACAAGAGACTATTTCAGCATCTCACACAGGATCAAAGTATAATTTACCCAGTTGAGAAATGCTTTGTTTACACCTACTTCTTCCTTGAAGCCAGGAGAGTTGTCCAGGTAGGCTGTTATTCACCAAGCTCAGAAGCCCTGTGTCTGCCCTATTCTGAATCAGTGGTTCTGTCCCAGATCCAATCTCACTCTGTGCTTAGATGAAAGACAGTAAGAATCACATTACTTATCATTCTTTTGGTAATAAGCAAGAGAGCCTGGGTGAGAGACTTTACACAAGAGGGACATCACTGGAAGGATTTGGAGCACTCACAAAAGCCTAGCCAAGTAGATTGAAAATGGGCAGGAACCAAGGCTTTTGACACTAAAAGGCCCAGAGAGGTTGAGAAGGAGAAGCAGACTAGCAGAAGTCTGTAATGGAATACATGAACCTCAAAGAACCATTCTATCTTTGTATTACTCACTTAAGACTCATAATCCCAGGACAGAATGTCATGTTGGCTGAATTTAGGTCACATGCCTGGGCCTGCTATACCAAGGCAGTGAGAGGAGGGATTTAATGGAAGGGAACTTCACAAGCTCCTACAGCTTCCATGATGGCAGAACACACACCCAGATTCGGTCCCATCAAGACTGTTCAAAAGGTGTGGGAGATCATTTCCCAAAGGAAACTCTCGTGCTATTAGGAAGGGAGAATGCATGCTGAGAAGCCAAAAAATGTCTGATGTTCACCATCATCTTTGATTGGGTTTCTAGAAACAGAGACTGAGGCTGAATGCTTATTTAAGAGACACACTGAAATTCTGCTTTCAGGAGAAACTTGGAAGAAGATAAGGGAAGCAAAGCAAGATAGAGCAGGGGAAGTGGCTAAACAAAGATGAAGTTTCAGTTGAAGTATAACTTAAACCTGACCCCATGAAGAGTTTTGGAGTGTGAGTGACACCACAGAGTTGTCCTCTTTGAGGCAAGGGGTCTCGGCTTTTGTATCCCCATATCAGTCACTGGCTGCACGGTGCATGGAGGTGAGATATAGCCTCCCAGGCATTTCGCGGTAAGGTGGCTCTCATTGACCAAGAATCTCCAGGGAAGGGCATATGTTTGAGCCATTAGCAGCAACACTACAATAGCTGAGGATGAGGCACCAGCACAGTACAAGGGATCAGGGCAGGACACCAGCAACGTCAACTACTACCACAGTAATACAGGCAAGACATTTGGATTTGCTTTGCTAAGTCCAGGGCTTCTCATCTGTAGACTGGCGCAAGTATCCTGGGACTACCACTAATTCTGAGACAGGTCAGATGAAAGGGATTGATTGTTTATTGTGTGGCTGTTTCACCAGGGAAAATAGTGTAATTAACAAATACCAACAGACAGTGTAAGCAGAGGTAAAATTTCTTTAAAAGGAAAAGATATGGAAACTTGTGAATATATTCAAAGAATATATATAAGGAAAGAGGATTACGAGAAAGAGATCACTAAAAAGAAAAAAAGAAAATGGATAGATTTTCTAATGCATTTGAAGAAAGTAGAGTAGTGAGGGAAGTGGCTATCAACTAGAGTTTGATCCCCATCTTCCATAATGGAAAGGTGTGCTGGTAATTGGCCCATTTGCTCTCTAGCTCATACACTGCCTTCTCCTCTTGGGCTCCTATTGCAAGGGCTATGCTTCCCAGACCTGGGTGACTGGCTTCTGGCTAAGTTTAGCCAATGGCAGTGCCAGGGGATTGGAGGGTGAGAGTCAAGGAGAAGCCAGGATATTTCTCTTTCCCATTCTCTCTGCTTTGGGCAACATCTCTGGTAGTAGCTCCTTCTCCTCTATGTCCTCAGTTTCCTCCGAACATTTCCTGGTAGTACCAGGCCATCCTACTGGGTTTATTGCTTCCTGTGATGGTCTTTGTTAGCACTGCCTTCTCACACTGACCCACTGGCTCTGAAAGTCATAGTGGCTTTCTGCAGTTGCGGATCCTAGTGTTGCCTCCCCTTCCCCCAGTTCTTTCCAGTTCTTCCAGTCTAAGTTTTCTTGTCAACTTTAACACTATTGATACTGTGCGCTGGATGATTCTTTGTTTCAGGGGCTGCCCTATGTGTTTTAATATGATTAGCGGCACCCATGGACCGACTCTGCCCACTAGATACCAGTAGCCTTTACCCAGCTGTGACGATAATGTCTCCAGACATTGTCAGAACATTGCCAAATGTTTCCTGGGGGGTGGAATCACCCCAAATTGGGAATGACAATTCCAATCCCTTTATAGCTGAATCACATTTTCTTTACTAAGTACTCTGATGAGGGTTTTATTTTTCTAACTTGAAACTAACTGATTCAGAAAGCTATCAATGGTGTCTAAATATGATAAATATTAATGTAATAAGCACATTGTTTAGAAATAGGCAACTAATAAACAGATAAACAAAAGTATTGAATGCAGTTGGTTCTAGAGAGTAGGATTGGAAGGCAAGGAGTGGTGATTCTGAACTCTTTAATATAATTTCATTTTTAAGATTTATGTATGTATATAGCCAATTAAAAGTAATACAGGAAAAGAGAACATGGAAGACTCAGTTATTCTATTATCACATAGAAATTTCCAGAGAGAGGCTTAAATTCTTATTTTCACGAGAAGAAAGAAGTGCTTATTCTGATCTTTTCTTTCTAATCTCATCTAAACCATTTTCTCTTATATTTTACCCGAGGTAAGTATGGCAGTCACCTAAGCTTAAATCATATATATATGTTTTTTCAAAGTAACTCCAGGCTGCCGCCTCTGTAATGGTTCTGGGTGGAGAACTGGCTTACCTGGTTTTAATTATGTAGTAGTCAGAGAAGACAGGAAAAACACTATTGTAAAGATTTTATGAACACTGAAATAACATTTGAGTCTTTAGGTCCTAATGGACTGTCTCCCTCCCAAAACAGGAGTGGGGGGAGAGGAGGCTGTTTCAGACTTTGCTGTGCTGATGTGTGTCAGTGCTCCTTATTTTACTAGCATATCTTTCCGCAGTCTCCACCCACCCCCATCTCCTATGCACTGTAATCTCCTCCTCCACCTCTAACTCATCCTCACCTAACCCCCACCCTAACAACTGAAAAAAAGTCTTAGGATTGAATTCTTGATTTACTCAATTGACTAGTCATGATTGTGTTCCAATTATTTTGGAAATGCATCATTCTGATAGACGACCATGTAAAAGAAGACAGTTTTCAACCCTCTAAAACATAAAAAGATGGAAATATATATTTGTGTATGTCCATATGTATATACATGATATACACACACAAATGTGATATATATGCATTTTTATATCTATATTTATGTATTACATTCATATATGTATGTTTAGTACATACGTTAATATCACTATACATTTATTTACATATAAATAGTTTTTTTCTCACATAAGATAATAAATGCTAATAAGGCAAAACCAGGTAATACAAAAAATATTTTAAAAAGTAAAAACAACTAATATTCCTACAATCCAATGGTAGGTACCATCTGGGTCAGAATTAATTTCAGCTGCAATTATTAGGGGGAAAATATTAAAAGTAATAGGCAGAAAAATATTTATCTAATATATCTGGAAACAGGCTGTTGAGAGCTTGTATGGTGGCTCCAAAATCATCGTGAGGCATCTATTTATAGCTCTCCACCACACCATTCTTAGGGTATGGCCCTCATTCTCAGGGTCCAAGATAGCTGCCAGAGCTCTAAACTTAATATTCATACTCCAGGAAATATGGATAAGGGAATAGGAAGGGAGCAAAGGGCACAGCACAGCTGTCTTTTATTTTTTCCCCTAGATTTATTTATCAGGAAGAGAGCAGCGAGGAGAGGCAGAGTAAAAGGAAGAGAGAGACTTCAGTAGACTTCTGTGCTGAGTGTGGAGCCCAATGCAGAGCTTGATTCCAGGACCCTGAGATCACAAACTGAGCCAAAACCAAGAGGCAAAGGCTCAACCACCCAGGTGCCCCAACAGCTGTCTTTTAAGTTGGTTTCCTCAGAAGCTGCCACATAATACCTTTTATAACTCATTGGCCAAAATTTAGTCACACTAAATGTTGTGATTTAAATCACGATAGTTACCAGGAAAGATAGGGAATACAGAACTTTTAGCTAGGCATTAGAGTGACATTAGTGGGAATAGCAAAAAAAAGATCTCCAAAAATCCATTCCTCCATAAAAGTAATGAGAACATAGGCAAAAATTGTTAAAATCTTTTTCAGAATGCTGGATATAAAACAAAGACTTGCAATAATCCAAGAAACAATTATCCAAGAAAAGTTAGTGAATCATGGTAAGAACAATGACTTTGTGGCATTTTAACTTACCCTATTTACATCTCCCTTTTCCTACATGAAGAAATAAAGACCACTGGTGAAGGCAACACAAAGCTAAATATAAAAGACTATAAATGGGGGCGCCTGGGTGGCTCATTTGGTTAAGACTGCCTTCAGTCAGGTCATGATCCTGGAGTCCTGGGATCGAGTCTCACAATGGGCTCCCAGCTCCACAGAGAGTCTCCTTCTCCCTCTGACCTTCTCCTCGCTCATGCTCTCTCTCACTGTCTCTCTCTCTCTCTCTCAAATAAATAAATAAATAAATAAATTTTAAAAAGACTATAAATGTAACTTTTGTTTGAAACCCCTTTCTTTTCTTTCTGTTTTAAAAGACAATTGCATAAAGCAATACTTATAAATATGTCATTGGGCATATAATGTATAACAAGGTACTTTGTATGTCAATAATAGCACAAAGGAGGAGGGAAGGAATAAACTTATATTGGAGAAAAGTTTCTATATATTATTGAAAGTAAGTTTGTACTAGTACAAACTAGATTATTAGATGTTTAGATGTTGATTATAGTCTCCAAGGCAATCACTAATAGAACAACTAATATATATATTTATTATATAAATATATAATATATAAATATTATTATATTATATTATATTATAATATTATATTTATTATATCAATAGATATATATTTTTAAAAGTACAAGGGAATAAAAATGGTACAGTAAAAACATTTAGCACAAGATAAAACAATAGGAGAACTAAATAAAAATACATGAGACAAATCAAAAAGCAATGGTAAAATGAGACACAAATTCTATCTTACTAATAATTTTATTAAATGTAAATGGTTTAAATACTCCATCAAAGGCAGAGATTAGCAGGATAGTTTAAAAAAAGATCCAACTATGTTGTATTTGCAAGAGACAATTTAGTTTCAAAGACTCAAATAGGTTTAAAGCAAAAGGATGGGAAAAGATATACCATGCAAAGAGTAACCAAAAGAAAGCTACAATGGCTATACTAGTCTCAGACAAAATGGACTTTAAGATAAAAATTGTTACTAGAAACGAGGAAAGACATTTCCTAAAGATCAAAGAATCAATCCCTCAATATGTAGTGATTATAAATATGTATTCACCTCATAACAGGGCCAAAAAATTAAATGAATGAAAAACTGACAGAATTGAAGGGGGAAAACAGACAATTCAACAATAATAGCTGGAGACATCAACACCTTACTTTCAATAGCAAATAAAACAACTAGACAGAAGATCAACAAGAAAATAGAAGACTTAAGGTCAGAAAAAAAAGTAAAAGACTTAACACTATAAACCAACTAGGCCTAATAGACATCTATAGAACACTCTGTCCAACAACAACAGAATACACATTCTTCATACATGCACCATTCTCTAGGATAGAACATATATTAGGCCATAAAACACATCTCAATAAATTTTAAAGGATTGACATCATACAAAGTATCATCTCCAACCACAATGGAATGAAATTAAATCCAATAACAGAAGAACTTGTGGAATTCACAAATATGTGGAAATTTAAAAACATAAAGAAGAAATCACTGGTGAAATTAGAAAATACTTTGAGATGAGTGAAAATGTAAACACAGTATTCTAAAACTTATATGATTCAAATAAAGCAGTGCTCAAAGGGAAGTTTATAGTTGTAAATGCCTACATTTTCAAACAGGAGTGATAACAAATCTGTTGCTTATCTTTTTATCTTAGGAAACTAGAAAAAGAAGAGCAAATTAAACCCAAAGCAATCAGGAGGAGGGAAATAATAAGAATTAACATATAAATAATATAGAATAGAAAAATAATGTAAAATAGAAAAATAGAAGAGAAAAATAATATAGACAATCACCAAATCTAAACTTTGGTTTTTTGAGAAGACCAACAAAACTGACAATTCTTTAGCTAGACTGAGAAAAAAAGAAGACTCAGGTTACTAAAATCAGAAATAAAAGAGAGGACATTACTACATACCTAACATAAATAAAAAGTATTGGAAATTCTGTGGGCAATTGTATCCAACAAATTAGATAGCCTAGATGAAATGGAAAAGTTCCTGGAAAGACACAAACTATTGAAAATAGCTCTAGAAGAAATAGAAAATTTGAGTAGAACTCTAGTAATAAAGTTCTATGGGACTGAAATAGTAATTTGGGCCCCAGTGTGCAAAGCAAAACATCAGGCTTCCTATTACTAAGGAAGACAAAGAAGAGAAAGATTGCAGGGAATTCCCAACACTATCTGCCACAGCCACTATTAACACTTGGGTAGACTCAGAATAACATATATGTAATTTATCACATGGACCATTTGGTAGCCTAGGCAATTAGGTTTATTGGAAATTAAAAGCATAATTAAAAGCATAACATTTCAAAGAGAATACAACTAACTCACCAAGTTTACTGTCTTGCCAAGTTGGTAATTTGTGTATCTAGAGAAAATTGATTTTTGTTTTTTTTTTAACCTTCTTTTTTCAACAGGGTCATGTGAAGGCTGTCTCTGAAAAAGTTCACACATAGCTCCAGTTACCAAATCTGTGCTGATTTCTCTAGAACTTATTCTTTTTTTTAATTGTTAATTTTTTTATTAACATATAATGTATTATTAGCTCCAGGGGTATAGGTCTTTGAATCACCAGGTTTATACACTTCACAGCACTCACCATAGCACTTACCTTTCCCAATGTCCATAACCCCACCACTCTCTACCTACCCCCTCCCCCTGGCAACCCTCAGTTTGTTTTATCAGATTAAGAGTCTCTTATGGTATGTCTCCCTCCTGATCCCATCTTGTTTCATTTTTTCCTTCCTTACCCCTCAAACCCCCCACTTTGCCTCTCAACTCCTCATATCAAGGAGATCATATGGTAATTGTCTTTCTCTGATTGACTCATTTTGCTCAGCATAATACCCTCTAGTTCCATCCACATCAAGGCAAATGGCAAGATTTCATTTCTTTTGATGACTGCATAGTATTACATTGTGTATATATACCATATATGTATATATATGTGCATATACGTATATATACGTATATGGTATATATATGTGTGTATATATGTATATATGTGTATATATGTATGTATATGTGTGTATATATGTATGTATATGTGTATATATATATGTATGTGTATATATGTATATATGTGTGTATATATGTATATATACATATATGGTATACATATATATATGGATATGGTATATACCATACGTATATATCATACATGTATGGTATATATATGTATATATACGTATATACACATATATACACATACATATATGTATATATACCATATACGTATATATACATATATACACATAAATACATATATACACATACATGCATATATATGTATATACATACATATATACACATATATACATATACACACACATATATACATATATAGATAGATACATATATACACATATATATATACATATGTACATATATATGTGTGTGTATATATATGTATATATATATATCACATCTTCTCTATCTATTCCTCTGTTGATGGACATCTAGGTTCTTTCCATAGTTTGGCTATGATGAACATTCCTGCTATAAACATTCAGGTGCATGTGACCCTTTGGATCACTACATTTGTATCTTTATGGTAAATACCCAGGACTGCGATTGCTAGGTCATAGGGTAGCTCTATTTTCAACATTTTGAGGAACCTTCATGCTGTTTTCCAGAGTGGCTGCACCAGGTTGTGTTTCCCACCAACAGTGTAAGAGGGTTCCCCTTTCTCTGCATCCTCGCCAGCATCTGTCATTTCCTGACTTGTTCATTTTAGCCATTCTGACTTGTGTGAGGTGGTATCTCACTGTGGTTTTGATTTGTATTTCCCTGATGCCCAGTGATGTGGAGCACTTTTTCAAGTGTCTTTTGGCCATCTGGATGTCTTCTTTGTAGAAATGTCTGTTCATGCCTTCTGCCCATTTCTTGATTGGATTTTTTGTTCTTTGGGTGTTGAGTTTGATAAGTTCTTTATAGATTTTGGATACTAGCCCTTTATCTGATATGTCATTTCAAATATCTTCTCCCATTCTGTCAGTTGTCTTTTGGTTCTGTTGACTGTTTCCTTTGTTGTGCAAAAGATTTGATCTTGATGAAGTCCCAATAGTTCATTTTTGCCCTTGCTTCCCTTGCCTTTGGTGATGTTCCTAGGAAGAAGTTGCTGCAGCTGAGGTCGAAAAGGTTACTGCCTGTGTTCTCCTCAAGGATTTTGATGGGTTCCTTTCTCACATTGATGTCCTTCATCTATTTTGAGTCTATTTTCGTGTGTGGTGTAAGGAAATGGTCCAGTTTCATTTTTCTGCATGTGGCTGTCCAATTTTCCAAACACCATTTGTTGAAGAGACTGTCTTTTTTCCATTGGACATTCTTTCCTGCTTTGTTGAAGATCAGTTGACCATAGAGTTGAGGGTCTGTTTCTGGGCTCTCTATTCTGTTCCATTGATCTATGTGTCTCTTTTTGTGCCAGTACCATGCTGTCTTGATGATGACAGCTTTGTAATAGAGCTTGAAGTCTGAAATTGTGATGCCACCAACTTTGGCTTTCTTTTTCAATATTCCTCTGGCTATTTGGGGCATTTTCTGGTTCCATATACATTTTAGGATTGTTTGATCCATTTCTTTGGGAAAAAAAAGGATGGTATTTTGGTAGGGATTGCATTAAATATGTAGATTGCTTTAGGCAGCATAGACATTTTCACAATATTGGTTCTTCCAATCCATGAGCCTGGAACATTTTTCCATTTCTTTGTGTCTTCCTCTGTTTCTTTCATGAGTACTTTATAGTTTTCTGAGTACAGCTTCTTTGCCTCTTTGGTTTATTCCTAGGTATCTTATGGTTTTGGGTGCAATTGTAAATGGGATCGACTCCTTAATTTCTCTTTCTTCTGTCTTGTTGGTGTATAGAAATGCAGCTGATTTCTGTGCATTGATTTTTTATCCTGACACTTTACTGAATTCCTGTACGAGTTCTAGCAGATTTGGAGTGGAGTCTTTTGGGTTTTCCACATAAAGTATCATATGATCTGCAAAGAGTAATAGTTTGACTTCTTCTTTTCCAATTTGGATGCCTTTAATTTCTTTTTGTTGTCTGATTGCTGAGGCTAGGACTTCTAGTACCATGTTGAATAGCAGTGGTGATAATGGACATCCCTGCTGTGTTCCTGACCTTAGTGGAAAAGCTCTCCGTTTTTCTGAGATATTCTGAATGATATTCACGGTGGGTTTTTCATAGATGGCTTTGATGATATTGAGGTATGTACCCTCTATCCCTACACTTTGAAGAGTTTTGATCAGGAAAGGATGATGTACTTTGTCAAATGCTTTTTCAGCATCTATTGAGAGTATCATATAGTTCTTGCTCTTTCTTTTATTAATGTATTGTATCACATTGATTGATTTGCAGATGCTGAACCAACCTTGCAGCCCTGGAATAAATCCCACTTTTTCGTGGTGAATAATCCTTTTTTTTTTGTTTTTGTTTTTTTATTTTATTTTATTATTTTATTTATTTGACAGAGAGAAATCACAAGCAGGCAGAGAGGCAGGCAGAGAGAGAGGAGGAAGCAGGTTCCCTGCGGAGCAGAGAGCCCGATGCAGGGCTCGATCCCAGAACCCTGAGATCATGACCTGAGCTGAAGGCAGAGGCTTTAACCCACTGAGCCACCCAGGTGCCCTGTGAATAATCCTTTTAATGTATTGTTGGATCCTATTGACTAGTATTTTGGTGAGAATTTTCACATCTGTGTTCATCAAGGATATTGGTCTATAACTCTCTTTTTTGATGAGGTCTTTGTCTTGTTTTGGGATCAAGGTAATGCTGGCCTCATAAAATAAGTTTGGAAGTTTCCTTCCATTTCTATTTTTTGGAACAGTTTCAGGAGAATAGGAATTAATTCTTCTTTAAATGCTGGTAGAATTCCCCTGGGAAGCCATCTGGCCCTGGGCTTTTGTTTGTTAGGAGATTTTTGATGACTGCTTCAATCTCCTTACTGGTTATGGGTCTGTTCAGGTTTTCTATTTCTTCCTGGTTCTGTTGTAGTTTATATGTCTCTGGGAATGCATCCATTTCTTCCAAATTGTCAGATTTGCTAGCATACAGTTGTTCATAATATGTTCTTATAATTGTTTGTATTTCTTTGGTGTTGGTTTTGATCTCTCTGCTTTCATTCATGATTTTATTTATTTGGGTCCTTTCTCTTTTCTTTTTGATAAGTTTGGCCAGGGGTTTGTCTATCTTATTCGTTCTTTCAAAGAACCAGTTCCTATTTCGTTGATCTGTTCTACTGTTCTTTTGGTTTCTATTTCATTGATTTCTGCTCTGATCTTTATTATTTCTCTTCTCCTGCTGGGTTTAGGCTTTCTTTGTTGTTCTCCAGCTCCTTTAGGTGTAAGGTTGGGTTGTGTATTTGAGACCTTTCTTGTTTCTTGAGAAAGGCTATATATTTTCCTGTCAGGACTGCCTTTGTTGTGTCCCACAGATTTTTGAACCGTTGTGTTTTTCATTATCATTTGTTTCCATGAATTTTTCCAATTCTTCTTTAATTTCCTGGTTGACCTATTCATTCTTTAGCTTCCAGGTATTTGGGTTCTTTCCAAATTTCCTCTTGTGATTGAGTTCTAGCTTCAGAGCATTGTGGTCTGAAAATATGCAGGGAATGATCCCAATCTTTTGGTACTGGTTGAGACCTGATTTGTGACCCAGGATGTGATCTATTCTGGAGAATGTTCCATGTGCACTAGAGAAGACTGTGTATTCTGTTGCTTTGGGATTGAATGTTCTGAATATATCTGTGAAGTCCATATGGTCCAGTGTGTTATTTAAGGCCTTTATTTCCTTGTTGATCTTTTGCTTGGATGATCTGTCCATTTCAGTGAGGGGAGTGTTAAAGTCCCCTACTATTATTGTATTATTGTCGATGTGTTTCTTTGATTTTGTTATTAATTAGTTTATGAAGTGGACTGCTCCTATGATAGGGGCATAGATATTTAAAATTTAAATATTTAAAATTGTTAGATCTTTTTGTTGGACAGACACTTTAGGTATGATATAGTGTCCTTTTTCATCTCTTATTATAGTCTTTGGCTTAAAATCTAATTTATCTGATATAAGGATTGCCACCCAAGCTTTCTTTTGATTTCCATTAGCATGGTAAATTTTTTCCCACCACCTCACTTTAAATCTGGAGGTGTCTTTGGTTCTAAAATGAGTTTCTTATAGACAACATATTTATGGGTTTTGTTTTTTTTTTTTTTATCAATCCTGATACCCTGTGTCTTTTGATTGGGGACATTTAGCTCGTTTACATTCAGGGTGACTTTTGAGAGATATGAATTTATTGCCATTGTATTGCCTGTAAGGTGACCGTTACTGTATATTGTGTCTGTTCCTTTCTGGTCTACTACTTCTGGCTCTCTCTTTGTTTAGAGGACCCCTTTCAATATTTCCTATAGAGCTGGTTTGGTGTTTACAAACTATTTTAGTTTTTGTTTGTCCTGGAAGCTTTTTATCTCTCCTATTTTCAATGATAGCCCAGCTGGATATAGTATTTTTGGCTGCATGTTTTTCTCATTTGGTGCTCCAAATATATCATGCCAGCTCTTTCTGGCCTGCCAGGTCTCTGTGGATAAGTCTGCTGCCAATCTAATATTTTTACCATTGTATGTTACAGACTTCTTGTCCTGGGCTGCTTTCAGGATTTCTCTTTGTTAGTAAGACTTGTAAGTTTTACTATTAGATGACAGGGTGTGAACCTATTCTTACTGATTTTGAGGGGGTTCTCTGTGCCTCCTGGATTTTGATGCTCATTCTCTTTGCCATATTAGGGAAATTCTCTACAATAATTTGCTCCAATATACCCTCTCCCCCCCCCACCCTTCTTCTTCTGGAATCCCACTCATGCTAATATTGTTTCGTCTTATGGTATAATTTATCTCTTGAATTCTTCCCTCATGGTCCAGTAGTTGTTTGTTTCTCTTTTGCTCAGCTTCTTTATTCTCTGTCATTTGGTCTTCTATATCACTAATCCTCTCTTCTGCCTCATTTATCCTAGCAGTAAGAGCCTCCATTTTTTATTGTACCTCATTAATAGCTTTTAAAAATTTAGCTTGGTTAGATTTTAGTTCTTTTATTTCTCCAGAAACAGCTTTTATTTCTCCAGACAGGGTTTTTCTAATATCTTCCATGCCTTTTTTGAGCCCAGCTAGCACCTTGAGAAACGTCATTCTGAACTCCAGATCTGACATATTACCAATGTCCGTATTGATTAGGTCCCTAGCCTTTGGTACTACCTCTTGTCCTTTTTTTTGTGGTGAGTTTTTCCACCTTGACATTTTATCCAGATAAGAATATATGAATGAGAGAATAAAATACTAAAACGGTGGCAAAGTCCCCAGAAGAATGTGCATTAACCAAATTAGAAGAGACCCCAAATCGTGGGGAGAAGAAAGGGGGTAAAAAATAGTTCAAAAAATTAAAAAAAAAAAAAGAAAGAAAAAAGAAATATATGTATATTAGACCGGTGACTAGAACAGAGCCACCCACTTGATTCTGGAGTATTTTGGTGTCTTACAAGAAATTACCTCCCAAAATTGTAAAGAAAGAAAACACACACACACACACACACACACACACAAATAAGGGTAAACACGATGAAGGGATGGAATATGACTATAAATATGAAAATTTTTAAAAAATTCTAAAAAATGAGTTGATAAGTTGGTTGGGAAAAGAAAGAAAAAGAAAGTGGAGAGAATTTGCTCATGCTGGAGACTAGGACAAACCCTGTGCTAGATTTAAGGTTTATTTTGATCTTAGAAGAAGTTGTATCCCAAAGTTTTCTAGAAGAAAAAAACCCTAGTGTATACAAAAGATAAAGTTAGATACAATGAAGGATAAAATATGACTATAATAATAAAGGTTCAAAAAGATTTTTTTAAAGAAAGATATTGTTAAGATAAACTAGTTAGAAAATGTTAAAAGAGGAAAGAGTAAAAGTTAAAAATTTTAGAATAAGAAAAAAATAAAATTAGAAAAAATCTATTTAACTTTGTAAGACTAAAGAATCATGGGGAGAAAGCCATGAATTCCATACTTTGCTTTCCACTCTGGAGTTCCACTGTTCTCCTTGATAAGTGAGATTGTTCTTGGCTGGATTTCTTGTTGATCTTTTGGGAGAGGGGCCTGTTGTAGTGATTCTCAAGTGTCTTTGCTGGAGGCAGAATTGCGCTGCCCTTGCCAGGGTCCAGGCTAAGTAACCTGCTCAGGTTCCCTCGGGAGCTTTTTTTCCCTGAATGCTTTCTGCAGAACCCTGGAGGATGGGAATGAAAATGGTGGCCTCCCAATGTTCAGCCCAGAGGGCAAAGAGCTTGGGGCCCCTCTTCTCAGTGCACCCTCAGAAAAAAGTGCTCAATCACTCCTGTCTCCCTGGTCTCCAGCCATGCTCTGAGCTCACCTGGCCTGTGACCAAGCATTTCTGTCTCTGGCACACAGCCCCATTTGGAACCTCCAAACCCAGCAGGTCCCTGCCACTCTTCCAGGGGAGTCTTCCCGGGTCTGCCACTAGTGGGGTCCCTGCTCAAAGAGCAGTGGCCTGACTGTTCCACAGATCACAGTTTAAGGTCACCCTGAGTTGAGAGCTCACTCCTCAGCTCCGTCTCTGTAGCCAGTTTCCCTGCTCTGATACCTGCGAGCTCTGTGACTCTCAGACACCCCCGATCCTTCAGTGACCCTTCGGGACCTGAGACCACGCTGTCCCCCTGAGGGCTCCACCCTCGCTTAGCCTCTGGAGCCTTGTCCCTCTGTGGAGCAGACTTGTAAAATTTCTGATTTTGTGCTCCGTTGTTCCACCTCTTGCCGGGAGCCTGCCCCTCCCCTCCGCGGTCTATCTTCCCGTTGCTTCGAATTCACTACTACCTTTCAGAAAGTGGTCGATTTTCTGTTTCTAGGATTGCTGCTCTTCTTCTCTTAGATCTCCTTTTGGATTTGTAGGTGTTCGGAATGATTTGATAACTATCTAGCTGAACTCCTGCTACTGTTGTCATATCAGCCTGCTACTCCTCCACCATCTTTCACAATGTTTAGAACTCGTTCTTCAGCCTAAATCTTTCTCTTAGCTTCAGAGCCTTATACCCAATGACTTCCTGAACATCCACTTGGATATTCTGCACATACTTCCAACCCAACATATATAAAACTAAACTCACTAAGTGTGGACTTTCTGTTTAAATAATTGCCTTTCTGAGGTATGACTAAGGCTAACTCCCTCCATGTGTTGTAGATCAAAGATAATGCATATAGTTATTAGGTCTGACGATGTGAAATGGCAAAACTTGTAGGACAAAACCTTGAGTACTTGCCATTTTTTATGGCTCTACCTGATATATCACACCATAGGTCACAGCATTTTATTTATTTTATTTTATTTTACTTTTTTATTTTATTTTATTTGTTAAAGACTTTATTTATTTATTTGAGAGACAGAGTGTGAGAGAGAGCAAGGGAGAACAGGATAGAGGGGTAGAGGGAGAAGCAGATTCCCTTTTGAGCAGGGAGCCTGATGCAGGACTCGATCCTAGGACCCTTGGATCATGACCTGAGCTGAAATTGCTGAATCATATGATAATTCTATGATTAATTTTTTTTGAGGAACTACCAGATTGTTTTCCACAGCAACTGTACCATTTTACATTTTCACCATTAGTGCACAAGGGTTCCAATTTCTATCCTCACCACTTGCTATCTGTGTTTTGTTTTGCTTTTTATAATAGCCATCCTAATGGGTGTGAAGTGGCATGATATTGCAGTTTTGATTTTCACTTTCCTAATTATTAATACTATTGAACATCTTTTCATGAGCTTATTGGTCATACATCTTCTTTAGAGAAATGTTTGAGTCCTTTGACCATTTTAAAATCAGGATTTCAGAACACCTGAGTGGCTTAATCAGTTAAGCAGCTGCCTTCTGCTCAGGTCATGATCCCAGGTTCATAGGATCGAGTCCCATACTGGGCTCCTTGCTCTGTGGGGAGTCTGCTTATCCCTCTGCCTGCCTCTCCCCCTGCTTATGCTTTCTCTCTCTGCCCCTCTCTCTGTGTCAAATAAATAAATAAAATCTTTAAAAGAAAGAAAGAAATTGTAAACAAAAAGAAAAAATTAAAAATAAATAAATAAAATCAGGATTTTGTGTTGTTCAGTTGTAGGGTTTCTTCATATATTCTGGATACTAATCTACTATGAAATATTGATTTACAGATATTTTCTCCCATTCAATTAGGTTTCCTTTTCACTCTGTTGACAGTGTCCTTTGATATATGAAGATTTTAATTTAATGAAGTCCAGTTTATTTATTTTTTCCTTTTGTTGTTTGTGCTTTTGATGTTATATCCAATTGTCATGAAGCCTTTCCACTATGTTTTCTTCTAAGAGTTTCATAGTTTTAGCCCTTACATTTAGATCTTTGATCCATTTTGACTTAATTAAGGTAAAGACCTAGCTTCATTCTTTTGCATGTAGATATCCAGTTTTCCTCTTCTACCCCTTTTTTTAAAACTGTGAATTAGAATACAATTTATTAAGAGTTCTTACAAATTTCTGGAAAGAAAGTATTGAACATAATTAAAAGTTAAAAATTATAAAAGGCACTGTATCACGTGGGTTTAGAATTTGGCCACATTTTACAGAAAACTCAGATAGGAGTGGCTTAAACATAAAAGTCCAGAGCTAAGTAGTTCCAGGTTGGTGTGGCAAATCTGTGGTCACAAAGTGTCCAGGATTCTCCTCACCTTCCTTTCTGCTGTCCTTAGTGCTGGCTTATAGATCAAAACTACCTTTTTGTTTTAACATTTTTCCTTAACTCTGGCTTATTTGGAAATGATTTTCTTTTCTTTCTTTTTAATCTTTTTTAAAAATGATTTTATTTATTTATTTGTCAGAGAGAGAGAACACAGGCAGGGAAGCAACAGGCAGAGGGAGAAGCAAGCTTCCCACTGAGCAGGGAGCCCCATGTGGAACTCGATCCTAGGACCCCAGGATCATGACACCTAACCAACTGAGCCACCCGAGCATCTCTGGAAATGATTTTCAAGTTTAATATTGATTAAAGATCTAAGCTAATTTTATTTTCAAGTTGCTAATCCACTTCCAAAGCAATATCTTTTTCTCAATTATCATTTTGTAGCACTTTTATGGAGATATAATTCACCTACCATATAATTCACATACTTAAGGTATACAACTCATTGGTTTTGAGTGTATTCATGAAGTTATATGACAATTACCACAATTTTGGAACATTCTCTTTCTTTTTTTTTTTTTAAAGATTTTATTTATTTATTTGACAGAGAGAGAGAGATCACAAGTAGGCAGAGAGAGGAGGAAGCAGGCTCCCTGCTGATTAGAGAGGCTGATGTGGGGCTCAATCCCAAGACCCTGATATCATGACCTGAGCCAAAGGCAGAGGCTTAACCCACTGAGCCACCCGGGCACCCCTTGGAACATTTTCATTACCCCCAGAATAAACCCACATCTTCTGAGAAACTAAATCTGGTCAGCTCAACATCTATGCCTTTTAATCAAGGCACCAAAGCATCCCTTTTGCTTAACCCAACTGGAAGTGCAACCCTAAGAATCTTGAGTTATAGGGTATCAGGAAACCCTTTATCTCCCAACCACCCAGCTTCAACCAACTGCTGATCTACTTTCTGTTTCCATAGATTTGTGTATTCTGGACATTTCATGTAAAAATTACACAATAAGTGGGGGGGTTGTTTGTTTTTTTTAATTTTTTAAGATTTTATTTATTTATTTGACAGAGAGAGAGAGATCACAAGTAGACAGAGAGGCAGGCAAAGAGAGAGGAAGGAAGGAGGCTCCCTGCTGAGCAGAGAGCCCGATATGGGGCTCGATCCCAGGACCCTGGGATCATGACCCAAGCCGAAGGCAGAGGCTTTAACCCACTGAGCCACCCAGGCGCCCCAATAAGTGGTTTTTTGATAACTGATTTCTTCTACTTAGCATAATGTTTTCAAGGTTCACCCATGTGGTAGTATGCATTAGTATTATATTTACTTTATTCCTTTTTTAGACTAATAATACTCCATTATATATATGGCACATTTTATTTATCCATCCATTAGTTGATGGATATTTGGGTTATTATGAATAATGCTGCTATGAACATTCGTGTACAAATTTTTATGTGGACATATGTTTTTAGTTCATTTGTAATTCCAGGAGTAGAATTACTGGGTCAAAAAGTTATATTTAACATTTTGAAGGACTGCCAGACTTTTTTCTAAACAGGTTGCATCATTTACATTCCCACTAACAGTGTTATGATTTTATCCACATCCTTGCCAATACACATCTTTTTTATTATAGACTTCCAATTGGGTGTGAAATGGTATTTCATACTGGTTTTGATTTTCCTGGACACTGGTGATGAACATCTTTGTATGTACTTATTGGTCATTTGTATATCTTCTTTAACCAGTTAACTCCATGTCTTTATTTTTTTTTTTAAATCAAGCCTGATTACCTGTTCTATTCCATTTGGCTGCCCGTTCTTTCATCAGAGCCACACATTTCTCTTTTTATTTTACATGTTTTAGTTTCTAATAGGACTACTCTCTGGACTTTGCCCTTCTTCCATTTGCTTCTTCTGAATGATCTTGGGTATTCTCTCTTATCAATTTATTGGGAAGAACTTTAGAAATTTACATATTGCTTACATGTTAACAAAATAAAGACACCTTGGTTTGCAACCGTTCTTTCTATATTTGTTACAGTATTCTGATGCAGTTCATATGCATTCTAAACATCCAGTGATGGTTTATACTGGAAATGGTATGCGTCTAACTTGTGATTTTAATGAAATATTATTGCAATATCTTTAGAAAAGCAGTTGACACATGTGAAAGTATTAACTTGAGTCAGTTGATGCCAGGGGATAAATGCTTCATTTGTAGTAACAGGTTTCATCTAAATATTTTTCCTAGTTGTCCCTTAGCATAGGTAATTGCTTACTATGCTAGTCTCTTTGCATAAATTTCAATTTTCCAGCATTTGATTAATCTTGACAGTTGGGATTCTCCATGGAAACGGTGGAGCAAGACGCTATACCTTCCAAAAAAAAAAAAAAAAAACCAAACATAAAAATAAAGCTCTTACTTGTTGCCTGGCAACAGTACTCTTTGTTTTTATTCACAGGAAGATTTATTTTTGCTGATTGGTGCAACTTTGGCAGGGAAAGATAGGAGAAAATAGTTCTCTCTACATTCAAAAATTGATAGGGCAGCTTAATCTTTTTCTTTATTAAAGACCCAAGTGCATAGTTCTAAACAGCATGAAGAGCATAGATCGAAGAGTATAGAGCATATAAAACGTAAAGGCAGAGTGAGTACGATCAGAGAGGACCCTTCATTATGGATCTCTGATGACAAAGCGTTTTTAATTAAGGGGTATACTAGACAAACTGTTGTGATTCTCAAGCAGTATGAGTTCAAACTACATTTAGAAGGTTCAAGAGTAGATCTCAGTCTAAATGTCATTCCATCATGAAAGGTGGTACAATTTTACTCATGACTCTTTCTTCCTTTTCCACCTTTGCCATGGTTTACTGCAGATAAAGGGCAGTTCTCTAGCTCATTTGCTTTTGACTTTTGGTCCGTAGAATGTGTGTGGATGTAACATATGCCATATCCGACCATTCGCATATCTGTATGTGAATTTGTGAGATTTGGCTTAACCTTCTGCATTTCTGGCAGGTAGCCATCACCCCTTCAGCCTGGCTGCTGGAAGGGAATCAGGTAGAACAGACCAGAATCTAAGGCCAAGAGGAGCCTGGCCAACCTACATGCAGCACACAGACCAGTGAGAGAAAAACAAATGTCTGTTGTTATGAATCCCTGACTCTTGGGAGCGGTTTGTTATATAACATTATTGCAGCAAAACCTGACCAATAGAATCATTGAGAAACTAATTGTTCTTACTAATGCCTACCATGAGCAATCACATAGACTTTAGAATTTGCACTCCAGATTCCAGTTAGGGGGCCCCCCTCTTTCCAGTCACCAATCAGATGGAATGAAGTCTGTTTAAGAGACGAGCAAGCTTATCTTGAAGATGCTAAGGATGTTCTGGAAGGTGAGAGATCTATTTTTTCAAATCTGTATTTGTAAACTAGAAACAGATATTCTAGGATTACTATTAGTGGAAAAAACCAATTTACAGAACAACTTGGATGTTCTTATTTAGGAAAATTTCAAGCATGCACTGTGGCAGCTCCAGAATTTCCATATAGAATTTCTAGGTATGTGAGCTGAATGACAATCTGATTGGAAGGGAGTTGGGGTGAACAAAAAGGCTTGACACTGCATTTGTATAGCACTTTCATATGACTGAAGAAACTCCCAACTGGCTACATTAAAGAACTGGTTGGAGGGAAGCTGATGAAGAGTATATGTGAATTCTAAAGCTCCACACTCCCAGGCCTTCCCTGGCCCATACAGTGCCTATATTAAGTATATCTATAAATACACAGAGAGAGGGCTGGAAGGACATATATCAAAATGTAAATGGAAGTTATACGTGAAAGTAGAATCTTGGGAATCTTTTTCTTCTTCTTTTTATTTTTCTGTATTGTTTGAATCTTTTGCACTGAACATATATTATTTCCCAAAAATATAATGAAGGTATTTTTCACAAGGAAAAGAATCCTAAGACCTCTACTTTCCCCCATACCTCATTTTAATCATCTCAGTGATGTCTCACATCCCCAGATTTTGGTTCTCCCACTATGGCTTGTCTGTCTTCAGCTCCAGTCCTTCTCTGAAAACAACCAAATGTAAAAACAAACAACACAAGATATGGAAATGGAGCCCTGGCCTGAGGGTAGGGATTCCATGCCAACTCTCAATTTCTCTGTAGGACTTCAGCCTCCACATCGGAGAAAGGAAGGGCTGGACTAATGCCTGGAGGAGCCAAAGAGAGACAGAGAAGAGAAGCAGGTGCACTGGGGTGGTGGGATCTGTTCTGGACTGGTAAACATCAGCCCAGCCTTAAGGAAGCCACTGCAGGCCCAGACTTGCCAGATCTTCCAATTTATTGAGAGGCTGGAAATCAGTTTTTTGTAGGAAATCTGATTTTTGAGGGAATATTTGCAAATACATTTTGAAACGTTCTGTGAACTCCTTACAGTATACGTTAACCTCATCTAAGAATCCATCTGGCGGCTCGTAAGCGGATGCTGGGTCAGATGCTCTTTCAGACTCCTTGTTTCACTCGCCTAGAGTGTCACTAGGTGCCACCTAGTGACAGGGACTGTTACAGTTCCCAAGAAGGCCCTTGTGGAAAAGGACAGCTTTTTATTTTTATTTTTTTTTATTCGTTTATTTGTTTATTTACAGCATAACAGTGTTCATTGTTTTGGCATCACACCCAGTGCTCCATGCAGTACGTGCCCTCTCTATTACCCACCACCTGGTTCCTCAACCTCCCACCCCCGCCCCCCGCCCCTTCAAAACCCTCTGGTTGTTTTTCAGAGTCCATAGTCTCTCATGGTTCATCTCCCCTTCCAGTTTCCCTCAACTCCCTCTCCTCTCCATCTCCCCATGTCCTCCGTGTTATTTGTTATGCTCCACAAATAAGTGAGACCATATGATACTTGACTCTCTCTGCTTGACTTATTTCGCTCAGCATAATCTCTTCCAGTCCCGTTCATGTTGCTACAAAAGTTGGGTATTCATCCTTTCTGATGGAGGCACAATACTCCATTGTGTATATGTACCACATCTAAAGGACAGCTTTTTAAAAATTAAACAGATCGGCTAAGATGTCATTTATTTGTATCCCAAATGTATCTTACTAAATAGCCTCTCAGGTGTAATTAAAATATGCCAAAACATGATTTACTCGCTGCTCATTGGGAATAGAGGATTAGGAAAAGTGAAGAACATGTATTGTCAACCGCATTCTAGGCTATGTTCTGTTCTAAAGTATTATTTTATTTAATTTAATCCTCATGATAATCCTATGGATTAAGTATGATTACTACCTTGTTTTTATCAGATGGGGAACCTGAAGCCCAGAGAGACTGTGTAATTTATACAAAATAACATGGCTAATTTATGGTGGAGCTGGGTTTCCAAACCCAGCAGCCTTAAACGAGAAGGTATGCTCTTAAAGGAATTACTCGAAACTGAAATTAGCCTCTTCTCCTAAGTCCTCAGAAGAATGCAGAATTGGTCCCAATTCTGAAGCAGGACGTCATGGTTAGAATTTTATAAAACTCAGCTTTTTACTAAAGAAAATCCCCCCAAACCCAATCTGGCTATCAGAACTAACTTGAAACTTGAACTATGTAAGATTTTCTGGATTCTGAACCGAATAGCAAAGATATCTAAAATTTGTGAAGTTTCCCTAAGTATTTCATCTTTATTGTAATATAGATTAATAAAAGGCTTATAGGGGTAGGGAGGGATAGGGCCCAAGTGCTCCATTGGATGTGCTCTTATTTCTTTAACTTAAAAATCCCTCTCAAGGACTCTTCCCCTTCAGCTGTTGTCCCAATTCACTGCCTCCCCTTTACAGAAGGGCATTGAATCAATTCCTCTCCCTTCATTCTCTCTTAGACTCTGTCTTAAGCCCATAGATTATTACTTCCACCACATTGCTTTTGTCAGGGTCACAGTGACCTCCACATTGTCAGCCCAATGGCCATTCTTGGTCTTTACCTTTCTTGACCTGTCGGCATCATTGGATCCAGTTGATTACTACCTCCTGGAAACACTTGTTTCACTTGGCTTCTGTGACTCCATAGTGTCCAGGTCCTGCCCCACCCCCCCACGAAGCATCCTGTGGTTTGCTCCCTGGTCCTTTGCTTGTTCTTCCTCATCTCTCAAACCTTGTAACAATAGAGGGCTCCAGGGCTTGGATCTTGAACCACCCCTCTTTCCTACACTCGCTCTCACTCTTACAGCAAACTCATCCCCTCTCATAGCTTTCCATACCACTGTCTGCTGATGACTCTCCAAGTATCTCTAGCTGAGACCTCTCTCCTGAGCTCCAGAGCTTTGTGCCCAAATGCCACTGGACATCTGTATTTGAGACTAGTAGTGCATTTCAGTCTTATCAAGTTCAAATGGAGCTCCTTACCTTCTATTCCAAATCTACTTAGGCCTCCATCTTTCACCTCTTGGTCCTTGGTTTGGCATCTTCCTTGGCTCTTGTCTTTCTCTCATATGGCCACCATTCCCAGCCAGTCTGTCAGGAAATCCTGCTGGCTCTGCACTCAAAGCATGTCCTTCTACAACAATTTCTAACCATTTGTGCAGTTATCATCCTGCCCTAAGTTCCCATGATCTGTCACCTGGATTATTTAATTAGCCTTCTTTCTGGTTTTATTACTTTCATTCTTACCTCTTAAAATCTATTCTCATCATGAAAGCCAGAGTGTTCGCGTTAAAGTCACCCTTCTGCTCAAGTCCTTTGACTTCCTGTTTCTCTGAGTGAAAGCCTCTTGGTGCCCAGGAGGCTCTGTATCATCTGGGCCCCTCTATACCCCTTCCTTCATCTCCCAATACTCTCCCATGCACACACTCCTCTCCAGACATGGTCTTTTCTATATTCCTAAAATATGCCAGTGTGGTTACATGCTAGGGCCTTTGCAGCCTCTACTTGAAATCTGTGTCCTCTACTTGAAATGATTTCTCCCAGATATCCTGATGGCCCAGTTCCTTTTCTTCTTCAAGATTTTACTCAACTGTCACCTTCCCAAGGAGGCCTAACCTGTGTACCCCACTAAAATCGCAGTCTCTCCCCACTCTCCCCTAAACATTTTTTATCTTGCTCAACTTTTTTTCTCATGGAAACTTTTCACCTTTACCATACTGTAGAATTAGTGTATTTATTACATTTACTGTTTATTGTCTCTCCTCCTACCGAGAAGGCAAGTTCTGCGAGGGCAGGGATTTTTGTCTATTCTATTCACTAATGTGTTCACAAAATCAGGACAGTACTTTTATAGTCAGGAGGACATGCATTACGACTTTTGACATGATAGTGAATTGTACTGTTATATTGTTTGGGATTATTTTGTGTAAAATTATTATATTTGTTAAATGCAAAAACATAAAATACTTTACAAAATATGTCTTACAATATTTGTTACCCTGTTTGGGCATTTTAAAGATTTATTTATTTGAAAGAGAGCAAGGGGTTGGGGAGAGGGAGAGTGAGAATACCTAGCAGACTCCATACAGAGTGTGGAGCCCAACATGGGGCTCAATCTCAGGACCCTGGGATCATGACCTGAGCCGAAATCAAGAGCCAAATGCTTAGCTGACTGTGTTGCCCAGGCACCCCATGTTTGAGCATTTAAAAAATGTGTATCTATATATCTCTTCAAAAAATGGCAGCCTGGGTCTTTCTGGGTCTCCAAAGGACTCTCAAGGATTTTTTTTTTTTATTTTATTTATTTTTTAAATTTCTTTTCAGTGTTCCAGTATTCATTGTTTATGCACCACACCCAGGGTTCCATGAAAGATATGCTCTCCCTAATACCCACCACCAGGCTCACCCAACCTCCCACCCCAACCCCTTCAAAACCCTCAGATTGTTTTTCAGAGTCCACAGTCTCTCATGGTTCGTCTCCCTCTCCAATTTCCCCTAACTCCCTTCTCCTCTCCATCTCCCCATGTCCCCCCTATTATTTCTTATGTTCCACAAATAAGTGAAACCATATAATAATTGACTCTCTCTTGAGTTATTTCACTCAGCATAATCTCTTCCAGTCCTGTCCATGTTGCTACAAAAGTTGGATATTCATCTTTTCTGATGGAGGCATAATACTCCAGATGTATATGGATCACATCTGCCTTATCCATTCATCCATTGAAGGGCCTCTTGGTTCTTTCCACAGTTTGGTGACTGTGGCCATTGCTGCTATGAACATTGGGATACAGATGGCCCTTCTTTTCACTACATCTGTATCTTTGGGGTAAATAACCAGTAGTGCAATTGCAGGGTCATAGGAAGCTCTATTTTTAATTTCTTCAGGAATCTCCACACTGTTTTCCAAAGCGGCTGCACCAACGTGCATTCCCACCAACAGTGTAAGAGGGTTCACTTTTCTCCACATCCTCTCCAACACACGTTGTTTCCTGTCTTGCTAATTTTGGCCATTCTAACTGGTGTAAGGTGGTATCTCAATGTGGTTTAGACTTGAATCTCCCTGATGGCTAGTGATGATGAAAATTTTCCCAATCTGGCGAATGGAACCAGCGTTCATGTCCTAGAGGCAGAAAGGTCTTCCCCCAAGATCATAGAATCTAGAAAGACCTCAAGACACCTTATTGTGAAAATGATGAATCATAACTTTAGACAGGAGCTTTTGAAAGCAGCTAGGGGGAAGAAAGTCCTTACGTACAGAGGAAAGCCCATCAGAATAATGTCAGACCTGTCCACAGAAACCTGGCAAGCCAGAAAGGGCTGGCAAGATGTATTCAGGGCACTAAATGAGAAGAACATGCAGCCAAGAATACTTTATCCAGCAAGACTGACATTCAAAATGGATGGAGAAATAAAGAGCTTCCAAGACCGGCAAGGTTTAAAAGAGTATGTGACCACCAAGCCTACACTGCAGGAAATATTAAGGGAGGGTTCTATAAAAGAAGAAAAAAAACCCCAAGAATATCATTGAACAGAAATTTATGGAGACAATCTTAGAAGCAAAGACTTCACAGGTAACACGATGTCCATAAAAACGTATCTCTTAATAATCATCCTAACATGAATGGCCTAAATGCACCCATAAAATGGCACAGGGTTGCAGATTGGATAAAATGACAGGACCTATCCATATGTTGTCTACAAGAGACCCATTTTCAACTTAAAGATACACCCAGACTGAAAGTGAAGGGATGGAGAAGCATCTTTCATGCCAATGGGCCTCAAAAGAAGGCCGGGGTAGCGATTCTCATATCAGGTAAATTAGATTTTAAACTAAAGACTGTAGTCAGAGATACAGAAGGACACAACATAATTCTTAAAGGAACTATTCACCAAGATAATCTAACAATTGTAAATATCTACGCCCCCAATATGGGAGCAGCCAATTATATAAGTAAACTATTAATCAAGATAAAGAGTCATATTGATATGAATACATTAATAGTAGGAGATCTTAACATGCCTCTTTCAGTAATAGACAGATCATTGAAGCAGAAAATCAATAAAGAAACAAGAGCATTGAATGGCACATTGGACCAGATGGACCTCATAGATATATACAGAACATTCCACCCTAAAACAACAGAATACTCATTCTTCTCGAGTGCACATGGAACATTTTCCAGAATAGACCACATACTGGGTCACAAATCAGGACTCAACCGATACCAAAAGACTGAGATTATTCACTGCATATTCTCAGATCACAACGCTTTGAAACTGGAACTCAAGCACAAGGAAAAGTTTGGAAGGAACTCAAACACTGGAAGCTAAAGACCACCTCACTTAAGAATGCTTGGATCAACCAGGAGATCGAAGAAGAACTTAAACAATTCATGGAAACCAATGAGAATGAAGATACTTCAGTCCAAAACCTATGGGATACAGCAAAGGTGGTCCTAAGGGGGAAAGACTCTCAAGGATTCTTGTGAAAAAGAATTATTTTCTTGTAAGCCAAGTTTTTGTCCATTATAGCATTTTAGTTTCCTCAGCTTCACTTCAACCAGAGGGATTATTATTGCCAGAGAACCCAGGATAGTGTTAAAGTTATTTAATATGCTTTAGACCATTTGGATTGTACAGCATGTGTCTGAATTATCTGTTCAAAAAATAAATAGTAATTGTAAAAGTTTTACTTCCCCCTTTGAATTCTTAGTAATCTTCAAAGTTAACAAAGTAAGCCCAGTTGATGCTAATAAAATTGGTCACTTGATTCCTGGTAGACTTATTAACAATGTTGGATAGCTTCTTTGAAAACATAGTCTTCATGGAGAAATTAAATCTAGATATATGAGAGAAAACCTCAAGTCATAACAATGACTTTTAAAAATCTTTTAATCAAAGTATAACAGACATAAGAGGGCACATATTCTAAATGTTTACAGTTCAGTGAATCTTCACAAACTAAAGTCACTCACACAACCAGCATCCAGATCAAGAAACAAGATTTCTAGCATCCCGGAAAGACTTCTTCATACTCCCAGTCACTACACCCCCCCAATATACCCACTCTCCTAACTTCTAACTGAATAGTTTTGCCTGGTTTTATATTTTATACAGATAGAATCATACAGTATATACTGTTTCATTTTTTATTTATTTTGCTCAGCATTATGTTCATAAAATTCACCCATTTTGTTGTCTGTAGTTATAGGCTGTGAATTTTCATTGCTTTATGGGATCCCATGGCATGACTATACCATGATTTACTTATCTGTTTGTCTGTTGATAAACAGTTGAACAGTTTTCAATTTTATACTGTTACAAAGAGTCCTTTTATGAATATTCTAGCTCATGTATATTATGGATTGAATGGTATCCTCTAAAAAGATATGTGAGGTACCAACCCCTGGTTCCTGTGAATGTGACTCTATTTGGAAACAAAGTCTTTGCAGGTGTGATGTTAAGATGAGGTCATACTTGATTAAAGTGTTAAGAAGAGGAGAAGAAACACAAGCCAGAGCACATAGGGAGAAGATGGGCTTGTGAAGACACAAGCAGAGATTAGAGTAACACATCCGTGAGCCTAGGAAAGCTAAGGATTACCCACCATCTATCTATCTATCAGAAGCTAAAAGACGGGGAAGAGATTGTCCCTCACAGCCCTCAGAAGGAAGCAACACTGTCTACATCTTGATTTTGGACTTCTAGTTTCCAGAACTGTGAGAGAATAGATTTCTGTTCTTTTAAGCCACCTAGTTTGTGGCACTTTTCCCCCAGAACCCCTAGGAAATGAATACAATATCTTTTGGGGAATTTAGGTTAAACCGTTACCAGTGAGAGATTTTACCCTCACACTAGTAATGTATGAGAGTGGTGGGAGTGAGGGCTCCGCATCTTCACCAGCACTTGGCATCATCAGTCTTTTTATTTCAACCCTTCTGATGAATGTTTAGTAGCCTCACATTGTGGTCTTCAGATCTTTAGCCCTGTCATTGACCTTGCAAAACCAAATTTATGAAGACATAGCGAACATTGATTACTGAGTATCTCAACAAAATATTTTTATTTGATGCATTCTCTGGTACAGGAAGTAGGAAAAAAATTTAATTTTAAATGGACAGCAAAACCACATTTTGAACTGCCTTACTATTCTGCCACAAGTTCAGAGAGAACAAAAGAATCCAAGTAAACAAATCACAGATTCAATTAGTCGATACAAGTGAGAATCAATTATGCTGGCTGGAATTATCATTATCATTTGAATCTTAGCAGGATAGGATATTAACTTTTAGATAGTAGCTATATTAGGGTACCATGGTAGTACTAGTCATTTCAGTGACCAAAAAAAAAAACCCCCACATAAAAGCAGAAGTATTGGGGAGATTTCTGGCTTTAAAAATATCTGGGGCACAAACTGCAGCATCTTACCCCCCCCCTCAGTTCTTTTTCTTGCTTGTCCATAGTCTCAAAAAAGCTCTACCAAGTCATGATAAACATGGCAACTTCTGGCATCACAAAGCAATGGAGAAAGAGTGGTCTTGGAAAAACTGGCTTGCATTTTGAAGAGAAATAAAATTGGATCCCTCCATAATACTGAGACAGGGAAACTGAAGGGACTCCATGAAAAGAAATTTTTTTTTTTTCTTTGCTCTTTTTCCTGCTTCTGTTCCTGCTAGAACCTACACCCCTGCCTTATACATGCCTTAGTTTATGTCCCCCTTAAAAAGGTCAAGGAGTTAACGATTTCTTTGGAGTCTGCTAGAGCAATAGATACCATCTGAGGAGTGGCAGGGCACGGTGGTCATGAATGTTCTCTGAGACTTCTAACTCCAGATGCCTTGAACACCAAGACCCCTGGCTCTAGGTATAAGTGACTTATGGAGGGCACCTGAACACTCATCCTTGTTCAACCAGTTCCTGGATGCCAGAGAGGACATGTGCACAAGATCACCATCTTTAGTAAAAACTCCAGACCCCCCAGGGTGCATGGGCGGCTCAGTTGGTTGATTGGCTCAGCTCACAATCTCAGGGATCCCGGATTAGAGCCCCAAGTCAGGCTCCCTGCTCAGAGAGAGTCTGCTTCTTCCTCTCCCTCTGCACCCCCCACCCCTGCTCATGCTCTCTTTCTCTTGCTCACTCTCTCAAATAAATAAATAAATAAATAAATAAAATCTTAAAAAGAAACGAACAATTCCAGACCCCCAAGCAAAGATGAGACTCATCCTCCATTTCCTTTTTGAGTCTCCCAGATGCTCCCTCTGTATCTGGGCTCTCTATATCTTCAGTAAACTGCCCTCACTTCCTGCTGGCTTGCATTTGCATCAAGCCAACGATCCTCTTGGCTGGTTCTGCAGGACCCCCTCTGGATCCTTGGACTTCATCAATATCACATATACAGGGGAGCTCCAGATGCATGTGAAAATCAATATATACAGTTAAAATGAAAAAATGTGGGAGATAGTCCATGTTGAGACGGGCTTCAGTGAAACTCAGAAGTACACACCATAGGAAAAAAATTTGATACAACTGATTAAGTTCAGTGAAGGGGTAAAAAGCAGGAGGGGCGCAGGGCAGCTAAGGCAAGGTGGTGTGAGGTTGCACTCGCTCACAGCAGGGTTCTGTAGCAACTGCTGAAAGTGAGGATGGGTCAGGAGAGAGAACACAGGGCAGAAGGGCAGGGCAGCTGCTGCCTATGGTTGCCAGATTTAGCAAATGAAGTTGAGTTTGTTTTCATCTGAGAGAATGTACCAGAGCTGTGGACTTCTAAAGCTTTTATTTGCAAAGAAGGCACCCAGAGCCTTTTCCACCTCTGGGTGCACAAGCCTTCAGAGAAAAAGCAATGATGGGTGATGTCTGCTCGGAGACTCCAGCTTACACAAGCAAGCAGTCAGTGAGTTCCAGGACGCCAAGACCCTGTAGGAAGTTCATTTCCATAAACCAAGGCAGAGGGGCACCTGAGTGGCTCAGTGGGTCAAAGCCTCTGCCTTCAGCTCAGGTCATGGTCCCAGGGTCCTGGGATCGAGCCCCGCATCGGGCTCTCTGCTTGGCGGGGAGCCTGCTTCCCCCTCTCTCTCTCTCTGCCTGCCTCTCTCCCTGCTTGTGGTCTCTATCTGTCAAATAAATAAATAAAATCTAAAAAAAAAAAACAAAAAAAAAAAAAAAACAACCAAGGCAGAAGTGCCTGCCGACTGTGGTTAACAAGAAAATTCAACAAAGTGAATTTTAAAGATCCAGTTGGCTTTATTCACTGATTCGGGAATCAGGCGGCATCCCATCTAGCAAATAGGTACTCTAAGGAGCTGTGCAAAATGAAAGGCTTTCTTAGGCAGAAGAGGGTGGGACAAGGACATTCTTAGAGAAGAGTGGATTGTTTATGGCAAGGTCACCTTCCTTTGGGGGACAACAGGGGTCCCTCAGGCAGATTGTCTCACTAGCGCTGGCCAGGTAATTCCGATTGGCCATTTAACATTCCACTCCTAGAAGAGGCTGAAACTGTCGTTGATTTGGGCAGTAGGTCTCAGTTTGATGGCGTGGATTTAGCACGAGTGACTCCACTGGGGCCTATTATCTCCTTTTTAATACATCTATGATGCTCTAACTAGTGATGTTGGGTTCTCCCCTCCTTGGATTTCTGGATATTAAAAGCCAACCTGTTGATGAAAAGTGTGAATTTGCCTGAGCTGGAATCGGGTTTGCCTCTTACCAGCTACAGTCTCTTTTTCCCCGAGATATCTCATCTGTAAAGCAGAGAGGGTAATACAACCTACATCATAAGGCTTTGGAGGTGAGTCATGAGTTAATGCTGTGAAGTATTTAAACAGTGCCTGGCACTTAGTGAGAACTATAAAACATATTGGCCATTATTATCAAGGCCACGTGGGATGTCTGGGTCAACCCAGATCTATTTTACATCTCCTGGCAGCACTTGCCCTGGGTAAGAGTCTGGTTTCCTGCGTGCCCTGCAGTCAAGTCCGGCTACCCTCCTTGGATGGGAGGAAAGACTGTGTGCTTCTAGTTCCTGAGAACTTAACAAAGCTAGAAGCTGTTGTCTTTTCAAAATTCCCCATGGGCCAACATGTAAAAATGCCGTTATTAATATTGCTTTTTTCAAAAAATGGAGAAGCTGAGGCACCAAGGAGTGATTATAAATAATGAAACTCACACCACTGGTTCCTGGGAGGTGAGATTTAAACCCAGGCATTTTGGGCTTCTCCTCTTTCTGCAGCTGGCATTCTGTTGCCTGTGTCCCCATCCCTTCCAGGGCCCTGCTCTCTAAGGCAGGGCAGGGGGCTGAATGGCTCCTTGGGCCTTTGGTTTTTAATTGGCAACATCTGGAGCTACACCCCCCCCCCCCCCAAAGCCCACAGGGATGAAGCTATATGGATGGAAATAGTGGGCAGGGGCATGAAGTTTTTAGGCTTAAACACTCAGCCTGGCAATTTCTTAATCTTCCTCCTAAAAACACATTGTGACAGCAATTACCCTCCTCCCGCCAGTTAAGACTGCTCGATAATAATGATAATAAAAACAAACAGGACAGAATGCTTACTAGGTGCCAACCTTGTACCAAGTGCCTCACATGTAGTATCTCCTTTAATCAGCTATACACTCAATGGGGTCCTGTTATTACCCACACTCCCATTTTCCGGATGAGGAAACTGAGGCTTTAGAGGACAGAAATGAAGGTGGCTAGGAAGTTGCTGAAAGATCAGAGGAGCCCCGTCACGTGCTCCTGCAGCATTTTATCTCCGGGAAGCCTCCTGGGTTGCTCCCTTCGCCATGAGTCTGCACTCACCATCACGAAGGCCGCAACAAAAGGAAGCCAAATGATGGGCTTAATAAAGATATCGAACACATAATTTAACGTTTCCAGAGCTGTACTTGTTCTAATCTGTGCCAGAGTGAGAAGGAAGAAACAGTGTTAACCTTCATTAGTCAGTCCTCCCCCACCAGCCTGATTCAGCCCCATAAACAATAGATAATAATTACACCGAACAATTGGGTGTTTATTTCCATGTCTAGACACAGAGCTCACATTTGAAAACAAAGAACAGAAAAGAGAGGGCATCCTGCTGCTTTTTAATTCTTTGTGTCAAACTTTTCCTCAGCCTGGGTGCTTCTCTCGTGATGATAAGACTTTTTGAAAAAGTCTTTTTTTTTTTTTTTGGTAGAGGAATTAGCATTAGGAGTAAGACAGTAATATATTTAAAGAGCCTCTAGCCTGAGTAGAAACAAGTCATTTATAAACCATAGAGGATTTAGGAAACCATGCATGGATGCTAAAACTAGTGAGTGAAAGTTTGAAGAGGAATAGGTTATTTACACAGCATCGGAGTTGTCCCTGCAAATTATATAGTAATTGTAAAGGAGAATAGTAACTTGACTGTGGCAAGACCTGGCAGACGCTAACTTTATCACGTGATGCAAGTCAACATCACCGATATTGGGACAAACCGACATCAGGAAAACCCATCAGGTGCCTCCTGAAACGATGCACCGTGGGAGAAAACGTCATTTCTCCCAAGATGCATAATCGAATCATGAAGAAACTTCAGATAAACTCAGCTGGAGGGGGGGCATGTTTTACAAAATAACTGACCTCTATTCTTCAAAAGTGTCAGTGTCATGAAAGACAAAGACCGAAGAACTTTGAAGAAGTGAAAGAACTTTAAAGAAGAGTGAGGTACAATGGAGTGGTTTTTCGTGTATTCACAAGAGTGCACAGCCAACACACTATCTGATTCCAGAACATCTTCATCAAAAGAAGAAACTCTCATACCCCTTAGCTGTCACTCCCCATTCCCCCTCCTTCTCTCCCTGCCAGCGCTTGGCAACCACTGATCAACTTTCTGCATCTACGGATTTGCTATTCAGGACATTTCATATGAACAGTTATACAACAGGTGGTCTTTTCTGACCGGCTCCTTTCACTTAGCATGTTGTCATGAGTATCAGTATTTTCTTCTTCTTTATGACCAAATGATATTACGTTTTGTGGATAAATCACATCTGTTGTTTTTTTTTTCACATTTGTTTATCTGTTCATCGCTCGACAGACGTGTATGTTTTTTTCCATGTTTTGGCTATTACGAAGAATGCTGCTGTGAACATTTATATTTAAGTATTGGCTGGAAATTGTGTTTTCAGTTCTCTTGGGTATATATCTAGGATGTGCAACTGTTAGGTCATATGTTTTTGAGGAACTGCCAAACTGGTTTTGAAAGTGGCTACCCCATTTTACATTTCCACCCCAAATGTAGATTCCAGTTTCTCCATATCCTCGCCAACATTTGTCTTGTCCATCTTTTTATGATAGCCATCCTAGTGGGTGAGAAGTGTTATCCCATTATGGTTTGGATTTGTCTCTCTCTAATGCTTAATGTGTTTGTAGGGGATTTGAATATCTTTGGAGAAATTTCTGTTCAGGTGCTTTGTCATTTCTAAATGGAGTTGTCTTTTTATTGTTGTTCTATTGTTGAATTGTAACAGTTCTTTTCAGAAGTTTTTAGAACTTTATACTAGACCTTTCCCAGATAAATGATTGCAAATATTTTGTACCGTTCTGGAAGTGGTCTTTTCATTTTCTTGATAGTGTCTTTCCATGCACAAAAGCTTTTAGTTTTGATGAAGTTAAATGTATGTGTTTTTTTTTTTTCTTTGACTGTTGTGCTTTAAGTGTCATTTCTAAGAAATCATTGCCTAGGGGCACCTGGGTGGCTCAGTTGGTTAAGCATCTGCCTTTGGCTCAGGTCATGATCCCAAGGTCCTGGGATCAAGCCCTACATCAGGCTCCCTGCTCAATAGGGAGCCTGCTTCTCCCTCTCCCACTCCCCTGCTTGTCACCCTCTCTCTCTTTGTCAAATAAATCTTAAAAAAAAAAAAGAAAGAAATCATTGCCTAATCCAAGGTCCCAAAGATTTATGCCTACATTTTCACTTAAGAGTTTTATAGTTTTAGCCTCTATGGATTTTGAAGGCAAAATTATACCGTATCTGAGTGCTCTGCTCCAACCCCTGACCATAAAGAAGTCGGTTTTGAGTGTGCTCCCAGACTAATAAAACATAATATAGCAAACCCAGCCTGTGGTACAACACACCCACCCACCCCCACCATTGGTACTTTTTTGTTTGTTTGTTTAAGATTTTATTTATTTATTTGACAGACAGATCACAAGTAGTCAGAGAGGCAGCAGAGAGAGAGGAGGAAGCAGGCTCTCTGCTAAGCAGAGAGCCTGATGCGGAGCTTGATCCCAGGACCCTGGGGATCATGACCTGAGCCGAAGGTAGAGGCTTTAACCCACTGAGTCACTCAGGTGCCCCACCATTGGTACTTTTGACATAACATTCGAACTTTATAGCTATGTACATATACATGTACAAAAATATACATATGGTGAATAATAAAAATATAAATATTTAGACTCTGCCTTTGGTTCCTGACACAGAGCTCCTAAAACCCATATAATTTCCTGAGTGATGGGGTGACTGGAGTGTCTTTTACAGAGCTCTTTAATCTCCCAGCATTTCTTTTTTTTTTTTTTTTTTTTTTTTTAGATTTTATTTGTCTATTTGACAGAGAGAGAGAGACAGTGAGAGAGGGAACACAAGCAGGGGGAGTGGAGAGGGAGAAGCAAGCCTCCCACGGAGCAGAGAGCCCGATGTGGGGCTCCATCCGAGAACCCTGGGATCATAACCTGAGCTAAAGGCAGACACCCAATGACTGAACCACCCAGATGCCCCTCTCCCAGCATTTCTTGATAGGGGAGACTTGTATTAATGAGGCATTGTGTGGTGGGCTCCTAGATAGCTTCAGGATGGCGGCTGGTCACTAGAAAGACCAAGCCATGATTCAAAGCTTGGAACTTTCAGCCCCACCCCCTGTATCCTCTCTGGAGTATAGAGTGCATACTCTACACATTTTCTTATTTCTCTTTTTTGTGTGTATTATCATGTTTTAGCTATCACCTCCTAGCCCTTCTAGAAATATTTCTCATTCCTTTTTACAGCCACATAGCACTCCATCGTGTGGATTTATCGTGCCTTCTCTTCTACACATTGGGTGGTTTCTCATCTTTTGTTCTGCAATGAGTAGCTTCATGCATACGTCTGTTCACATTTTTGCCAAAGTATCTGAGACAGATTCACATCAATCAGGCCTCTGTGATGAAGTCTCCATAAAAATCCCTAAACTATGGGGATTGGAGGGCTTCCAGGTTGCAGAATACATCCACATGAGAGGAGGGTGGTACACCTCCAAATGAGGACAAGACGTTCCTGCACTCAGGACCCTTCCAGATCTCGTCCTTTGTGTGCCTTCCTCTGGCTGTTCATCTGTACACTTTATATCTTTTACAATAAACTGGTAAACACACTAAATGTTCTCTTGCATTTTGTGACCCATTACAGCAAATTAGCAAGCCTGAGGGGTTGGGACTGTGTCAACCCCTGACTTTGTAGCCAACTTGGACAGAAAGTAGATAGCCTGGAAACCCATCGCTTGGGACCAATATTTGAAGTGAGTCTTAAGTATGGGTAGTAAGTAGCAGAATGGAATTAAATTAAAACACGCCAAGTTGTAGTCTGAAGACTTGGAAAATTCATTGATGTGTGGGAAAACCCTCACATATTTGGTGTCAGAAATGTAGTAATTAGAGAAACAGTTTTTTCTAATGTGTTAGTACATAGTCAAAGATACCTGTATATGTCAGTATATAGTCAAATCTAGCAAAATACAAGGCTCCCTCATTTCAGACTGCTAAAATTACCGAGAAAGAGCACCTCTCTGCTGGGGACACCTTGTTGATAGCACAGAAACATGGAGTACATGTGGTTCACTTAGAGACAATGGGAGGAACAGACTGCCTGGGAAGGAAGCCTAAAGAGAAGAAATAATCAAAACATAGAGAAAATCCTCAATCTCATCTTTAAAAAAATTTTTTTATTAACATATAATGTATTATTAGCCCCAGGGGTACAGGTTTGTGAATCACCAGGTTTATACACTTCATAGCACTCACCATAGCACATACCTTCCCCAATGTCTATAACCCAACCACCCTTCCCTACCCGCCTCTCCCGGGCAACCCTTAGTTTGTGAGATTAAGAGTCTCTATGGTTTGTCTCCCTCCTGATCCCATCTTGCTTCATTTATTCTTTTCCTAACCCACAACCCCCCCCCCCCATCTTGCCTCTCAGCTTCCTCATATCAGGAAGATCATATGATAATTGTCTTTCTCTGATTGACTTATTTCGCTCAGCATTATACCCTCTAGTTCCATCCATGTAGCCGCAAATGACAAGATTTCATTTCTTTTGATGACTGTATAGTATTCCATTGTATACATATACCACATCTTCTTTATCCATTCATCTGTTGATGGACATCTAGGTTCTTTCCACAGTTTGGCTATGGTGTACATTGCTGTTATAAACATTCGAGTGCACGTGCCCCTTCGGATCACTACATTTGTATCTTTAGGGTAAATACCCAGTAGTGCAATTGCTGGGTCATAGCGTAGCTCTATTTTCAACTTTTTGAGGCACCTCCATGCTGTTTTCCAGAGTGGCTGCACCAGCTTGCATTCCCACCAACAGTGGAGGAGGGTTCCCCTTTCTCTGCATCCTCGCCAGCATCTGTCATTTCCTGACTTGTTAATTTTAGCCATTCTGACTGGTGTGAGGTGATATCTCATTTGGTTTTGATTTGTATTTCCCTGATGCCGAGTGATGTGGAGCACTTTTTCATGTGTCCTTTGGCCATCTGGATGTCTTCTTTGCAGAAATGTCTGTTCATGTCTTCTGCCCATTTCTTGATTGGATTTTTTGTTCTTTGGGTGTTGATTTTGCTAAGTTCCTTATAGATTTTGGACACTAGCCCTTTATCTGATATGTCATTTGCAAATATCTTCTCCCATTCTGTCCATTGTCTTTTGGTTCTGTTGACTGTTTCCTTTGCTGTGCAAAAGATTTGATCTTGATGAAGTCCCAATAGTTCATTTTTGCCCTTGCTTCCCTCGCCTTTGGTGATGTTCCTAGGAAGAAGTTGCTGCGGCTGAGGTCGAAGAGGTTGCTGCCTGCGTTCTCCTCAAGGATTTTGATGGGTTCCTTTCTCACATTGAGGTCCTTCATCTATTTTGAGTCATTTTCGTGTGTGGTGTAAGGAAATGGTCCAGTTTCATTTTTCTGCATGTGGCTGTCCAATTTTCCAAACACCATTTGTTGAAGAGACTGTCTTTTTTCCATTGGACATTCTTTCCTGCTTTGTTGAAGATCAGTTGACCATAGAGTTGAGGATCTGTTTCTGGGCTCTCTATTCTGTTCCATTGATATGTGTGTCTCTTTTTGTGCCAGTACCATGCTGTCTTGATGATGACAGCTTTGTAATAGAGCTTGAAGTCTGAAATTGTGATGCCACCAACTTTGGCTTTCTTTTTCAATATTCCTCTGGCTATTCGGGGCATTTTCTGGTTCCATATACATTTTAAGATTGTTTGATCCATTTCTTTGAAAAAAAAAAAAGGATGGTATTTTGATAGGGATTGCATTAAATATGTAGATTGCTTTAGGTAGCATAGACATTTTCACAATATTGGTTCTTCCAATCCATGAGCCTGGAACATTTTTCCATTTCTTTGTGTCTTCCTCTGTTTCTTTCATGAGTACTTTATAGTTTTCTGAGTACAGCTTCTTTGCCTCTTTGGTTAGGTTTATTCCTAGGTATCTTATGGTTTGGGGTGCAATTGTAAATGGGATCGACTCCTTAATTTCTCTTTCTTCTGTCTTGTTGGTGTATAGAAATACAGCTGATTTCTGTGCATTGATTTTATATCCTGACACTTTACTGAATTCCTGTACGAGTTCTAGCAGATTTGGAGTGGAGTCTTTTGGGTTTTCCACATAAAGTATCATATGATCTGCAAAGAGTAATAGTTTGACTTCTTCTTTTCCAATTTGGATGCCTTTAATTTCTTTTTGTTGTCTGATTGCTGAGGCTAGGACTTCTAGTACTATGTTGAATAGCAGTGGTGATAATGGACATCCCTGCCATGTTCCTGACCTTAGCCGAAAATCTCTCAGTTTTTCTCCATTGAGAATGATATCACTGTGGGTTTTTCATAGATGGCTTTGATGATATTGAGGTATGCGCCCTCTATCCCTACACTTTGAAGAGTTTTGATCAGGAAAGGATGATGTACTTTGTCAAATGCTTTTTCAGCATCTATTGAGAGTATCATATGGTTCTTGTTCTTTCTTTTATAAATTTATTGTATCACATTGATTTGCGGATGTTAAACCAACCTTGCAATCCTGGGATAAATCCCACTTGGTCGTCGTAAATAATCCCTTTAATGTACTGTTGGATCCTATTGGCTAAATACTAATTTAAGTGAGAATTTTTGCATCTGTGTTTATCAAGGATATTGGTCTGTAATTCTCTTTTTTGATGGGATCTCTGTCTGGCTCAACCACATCTTTTGAGAAACTAAATATGGTCGGCTCAACCTCTACACCTTTTAATCAACAGCACCAAGACATCTCTTTTTGCTTAAGCCAACTGGAGGTGCAACCATAAGAATATTGAGTAATAGGGTATCTAGAAAGCCTTCGGCCATGGAAGATTATGTCAGAGACATTCCAGATACAACTCCAGAAAAAAACACAATAAAGTAACTATCCTAATAAAGATGTCCAATGACCTATTTGGTTTCCCAGTAGAGATAAGAAGTTAATTTTGTAATATATGATGTGTTTTAAGTGTGCAATGTCATTGTTTAAAAAACAACAACAACAACAACAGGGTAGATACCTTAATTAAATACCTTATTCCTTGATTAAGGGTAACTATAACTGAACTTCCAGCTCTAGTACCACTGAGGACACATCACATTACAAATACAATATTAACAAAAAAGTTAGAAATGTTGCAAATTACCCAGAGTGTTACAAGAAACACAAAGTGAGCCATGCTCCTAGAAACATGGTGCAGACTTGATAGACATACATGAGACCCAAAACATATTTGTAGAAAACAATATCTCAGAATGGACAATAGGATTGGAGAAACCAGAATGACAGAGCGAGGGCTCTGAAGCGGAAGTTCAAGGTCCTTGAGTGCTCATAGTCATATATGTATTTGCTGTCAGCTGGTGTTGGTAGGGTCTTTTCCTGAGCTGCTGGGGCAGGTGCCATGTTTACACTGGAGTGGTGGGGCCAAGACACGATCCCTTAGAGTTTTAGAGAAGAGTGTGTGGTTGATAGTACCAAGCAGAGCCCTTTCCCTACTGGGTGTACTGGTCCTGCGGTGACCCACTCCCCCAAGTTTTGAGGTTCCCCCAATCCCCACCGTCATAGGAATGAGGTTAATTTCAACAGGTAGAAGGAGGCCGAAGTTTCCATACTTGCCGAGAGCCTCTGTCCTGCCTTGGGCATCAGTTACGTGTTTGATGGCCAGAAAAGCCACAGCGTCTGAGGGAGAGGAGGAGGCATATTGTATTTTTGTCAGGAATGTCCTGAGTGGGGTGGGCTGTTAAATTATCATCTATATGCAGTAGTCCAGTTTCCTTTTCCAGACTTAGCTCTTTTGGATCTTGTCCTAAGATTTCCCCAAAGACAGTGGGGGAGACTTTGGAATCCCTGGGGTAAAACAGTCCAACAGTATAGCTGTTTATGATGGGACCCAGGGTCTTCCCATTCCAAGGCAGATAATTCTTGAGATGCAGATTTAATGGGATACAGAAAAAGGCATCTTTTAAGTCTAGCATAGTGTAATATGTCTCATTAATTGGCAAATTGGCAAATAGGGTCTATAGATTGGGTCCTACAGGATGTATGTCTTGAACATCCTCATTAATGGCTCAGAGGTCTTGAACAAATCTGTATTCCTCACTCCCTGTTTTTTTTAACAGGTAAAATTGGGGTGTTGCATGGAGACCTACTTGGCCTGATGAACCCTTGCTCAAAGAGCTTATTTGTTACCAAGAGGATTCCTTTTACAGCTTCTGTTTTTGGGGTTATTGCTTGACCCAGAGCCAGTGATCTAACTGCTTTATTTCTATCTTCACGGGCATGGTGCTGACCACACTTCCCACTCATCCTTGCATCCAGTCCTCTCAATTAACTTGGTTTAAAACACTTTGTGGAATCTCATTTCCTTTAGGTATTGGCATATCTTGTACCTGGGGACTTGGATTTCTATAGTGTCCTGTTTCCAACTGATTGAGGCCCCCTAATTTGGATAAAATGTGTCATTCTAAGAGAGGAACAGGGTGGGCACTCTGGTACTAATAAAAAAGAGAGCTTTAGTAACTTGGACCCTATTTCACAGGTCAAAGACTCCAGAAAACTTGTGGTCTCTCCTTTTCCTGAGACTTCTTTTAGGTTACATTTTCTGTATAAAGTCTACACTTTTGGGTGTTCAATATACAGAAAGTGGCTCTAGTATCAAGCAAAAATTGAACCTCCTTTCCTCCCACTGCCAAGGTTTCCCTGAGCTCCTCATGGGAGATGAGGATCTGATTGTCTGAGACAAAGGAGGAGCCCTGTGGTCCTGCCACATCTCATCTGAAGTGAGGGGCAACTGGAATGACTTGGTTGTGCTTATCCCCTTCCTCTTTTGGGGGTGATTTGGGAAATCCCATTTCCAGTGCCCCTTTTGCTTACAGCATGTGCATTAGTTAGATCCTAACGTCGTTGGCTCTCTCCTGGTACCATGGGGGGAGGGCAGGGGCACTCACCCACAGTGTCTTCTTTTCCTCCCCTGGAGTACCACGTGTGGATGGGAGACCTCCATCACCTCCCTGTTACTGAACACCCTGAAGCCCACCTCTATAAGCTGAGTGGAGTTAGTGTCAAGACCCATGGAAAATTTTTGAGTTTCAGATGGTTATCTGGAGCACTTTGAGATATGAATTGGGTATTGAGGACCACTTACCTATCTTGGGCCTTGGGATTCCAACTTGTATTCCATTTCAGGCAATCCTGCAGCCTTTCTAAGAAAGTTGATGGGTTTTCATTAGTCGTCTCCAAATCTCCCTTCATTTGGACCAGTTCGTAGGAGGTCTACTTTCAAAAGCAGACTCCAGAAATGCCCTGATTTCTCCTTCCCTTCTAAAGAGTTAGGATCCCATTCAGGGTTGGTCCCTGGTACTGCCTCCTCACTTGGTCTTCTGGAACCTGACTTGGGATCATACTCCTTATTAGCCTCTTCTCTGGCTTTTGTAAATATGGCAGACTTTTCTTCTGCCATTAGGAGGGTGGTTAGCAAAGACTGGATGTCTGTGAAAGTTGGATTATGTGTAGAAAAGATGCCCTGTGTTAGGTTCAAAACCTCAGCCAGGAGAGCCCACAATCCTTTGATGCTTCCCAGTTGTGTACGTCTGAAGTTGTAAACCAGACGTGCGTATTGATGAGATGTCCTTCACCAGCAGGTACTTGCCTTCATGGAAATATTCCAGCCCCAGGTTTCAGATCAGTGCCATCTGGCAAGGGAGGGTAAAGGGACTCAAGAGAAATAAGAGACCTGTTGGTGTGTGGGGGGTTGGGGATTAATAAAGGATTTGGAGTTGGTACAGATGGGGCCAGAGGAGTTGGGTCTGAGTATCAGAGGAGTAAGTTGGGGACCCCTTAGAACTTGTGACCGACTTAGAGGTGGGGGAAGGGGTCTAGGTTTTCTCTAGCTTACAGTAGTTCTTCCTCATCAGATGGACCCTTTAATATTGGAAGCATTTTGGGGGTTTTAGATTCAACCTTCATTTTACACATGTGACATTTCCTCTGTAGACCCCTTATTCTGATCGAGTGTGATAAAACTTTGAATGTAACACTTCCCATTTCCGTGCTCTCTACAAAACAAGTCCAATTGTAACATGGTATTAAAATTCAAAGCTTCACTCTCCAGCCATTTGTCTTCATCTTCTAAGATATACTGTGGCCAGGCTATGTTACAGAAGAAGATTGTCTGCTTTTAGATTAAGGGGGAAAGCCTTCCAGGTATGGAGGATACAGTCCCATGGGCTCTCCTTGGGGATAAACTTGTCCTCATCTCCATATTCTGGATTTTTCCTTAGGTTCTCCTTCCAACTACCTCCCCACCACCACCACCAAGAGGTTTACAGGGGTCCAGTGCTTTCACTGCCAAAGTCAGGTTTGATTCCCAGTCAAGGAACAAGGCAGCCAGGATGGGGGTTCAGATGGAGAAAAAAGCCACACAGTTTAGTGAACAAAACCACACCACACAGACATTAGATCAGCCAGATCAGAGATGCCTTGCAACCTCCCAGACCCTAAGCACCAGATGCCAGAACTCGTGTCCGGCGTCCCTGGCAAGTAGAACAATCCACCTCCGGATCGGTCTCAGATAGATGGCTCCCGTTTTGCCGGGCTGGAATATGCGATCCCCTGAGTGGCCAGGTCGTGCAATCTTTTGCTGCCTCCTGCTCCCTGGGATTTCTTTGCTGGCTTACTCAGACTTGTGAAACAACTTGAATTGACGTCTACTAGCTGTGCCCCAGAGCTGGTGCGAGTCACTTCTGTGGAGATCCTTCCTTCTGAGAAAAAGCCTCCGTGGAGCCCAGGATTCTGCGGTGAGGTCAGAACCCTAGGTGCCGGTGGGGGTGGGTTTACAGGCACCAAGAAGGGAGAGTCCGCCGAGGAATCCGTCCCAGCCCTGGCAGCATGAACAGGTTAGCCTGGGATGAGCGGCCGCTGCCCACTGCTCTGTGCTTTGGAAACCAGGTAACCAGAGGATGGAGTCTCCGAAGGATGAGTGTCCCGTCCGGGTTGCCAAATCTGTGACCGAAATAAAGCGCACAGTTGCTTCTTGGTAAATTGCAGATACGGACTACACCAGATGGTGTTGTTACACACAGGAAACTTTATTCGCAGTAAATAAGGAGATCACCGGGAATCACTTCCCAAACCAGGACTCTCCAAACAGAGATGAACCGGATTCTGTTAATCCGGGTTTGGGATGAAGTTTCATCATTCTATGTAAAAGACGAGCATAGGTTTCTGCATATGAGTTTAGAAAACACACTTATATACGCATCGTCTGTTAGGTTGAGGAGGCTCCTGGGTTCCTCCCAGGGCGGGGATCCTAACATTATAATGAAGTCGACGCGAAGGTCTGGCTCTTTATGGCTCAGTTGTGCAGGCGCCCCCTGGTGGTTGAGCTCGAATTCGTCTAGGCCAGTTGGAGCTTGTTCCTTTTTCTGTTGCAGAAATGTTAGTTTCTAGAAGATAAAATTGATAGGGGGGCCTGAGTGTAGGGGGCCCTGCCAGTGACATTATCTGCCAATTTAAGCCCCAACTTATAAAAATGTGGATATTTCCTTCAAAGACAGGACTGGCGGGTGCTGGCCCAGTGAGTTTGGCTGGGGTACAATCCAGTAAGAGAATCTTGGGAGTCCTGGTTGCTGGAGGAACCCGGGACGCCTGCAGACAGCGAGTCCAAATAGGGACTAAGGTTGGCCAATCTGCAGCTTCCACCTCAGAGTGATTTTCTGGAGTGGGCCCCTTCCCCACTGTAACTGATGCAGGAGCTGGTGCCTGGCTGTGGCATCAGACCCTTGGACGTCCCTGGGCTGCTCAGTTCAGGCCAAGGGCACGAAGTACGCGTGCACGTGTAATGAAGCTTAGGGATCCAGGGACTTGGACAGGGCTGTCATCCTGAGAGACTGGGGATGTAAACCTTAGAAAGAAAGAAAGAGAGAGAGAGACAGAGAGAAAGGAAGAAAGAAAATAGCCAATTATTTTACCAGCAAAATACATTTATTTGAGAATTGCAAAGAAATTGTCATTTGGGACAAGCAAACTGTGCAAACCACATGCAACTCTGAAGAGATCAAGGAAAGGTCAGCTTTTATAAGGTTTCAAGAAGAAATTAAGGAGAGTTGTTTTGATCCGAAGTTTATTGGAGAAGAACAAGATTCAAGGTTATGATTTCTCATTGGCTGAAAGCCATGGTTAGCTGGTTGCTGCTGGGGCTGGGAGAGATCTTTTACTTAAAGACAGGAGGTACAATTCCTATGGGAAAAGTGTCCTCCCTTGTCCTTCAGCTGCATACACGAGAGCTCCCCCTTCAGGGCTTCCTGACTCCATTTTTATGAGGGTTCCTTGACCCATTTTCACACTTGCCCCACTTCATCAAGAGATTTCCTTAAAACCATCACTGATCCAGAGTAGGGTTTTGTGCATTTAGTGGTTTCCTCCTGGTTGTCATGCCCCTGGCTGGTGGGAAAGTGCGCTGACTGGGTACCACCGAGGCCATGTTTGAATAATGAGGAAGGGAAGGCAGGAGAACTCTCAGGCGTCTTCCACCTAAAGTTTGTGTGTGTGTGTGTGTGTGTGTGTGTGTGTGTGTGTGTGTGTGTGTTTAAGATTTTATTTATTTGAAAGAGCATGAGCATGAGTCAGGCCGGGCAAGGGATGGAGGAAGAGGGAGAAGCAGGAGTCCCATGAGCAGGGAGTCAGATGCGGAGTTCAATCCCAGGAACCTGAGATCATGACCTGAGCCAAAGGCAGACACTTACCCGACTGAGCCACATGGGCGTCCCTAAAGTCTGTGTCTTATTGAGATTGTAAGTATTAGAGATCATCTTGAAGCCATCTTGAACCAGCGTCATCCCATTTGGTACATCAGTTCCGCAGGGATCTGGCAGACAAGAGGTACAAAGTTTTAAAAGATTATACAAAATAACACAAAAAGCAGAGTAATGACCCAGTTTGCATAATAGTCCTAAACTAAGAGCCCAAAGCCAAAGGTAGCCAGCTAAATAGATCAAGGCTCACAGGTGAGGTGGTGCTTATTCTCTGATGTTGTGCAGGTCGGTATTTACTTCCCCAGGGGAAGTTACCCAGGCCTTCCCTACTGCACAAACGCCTGCCGGTTCAGCCAGGAGATGATCAGGGGCTACACAATTAACCAGAATTGCTGTAGCCAGTGAGGCAAGTGATGGTTGCTGGGCTGTTAGTGCTTTGGTTGGGGAGTCAGCTAGCTCTCTTAATGTTGGAGAGAGATTTCCGATCTTGCCTTTGTTGACATTTACTCTAATCCATGAGAGAAAGTCTCTGCCTAGGGAGGAAAACCAGAGTCATACATGCCTCCTGGAAGTTCCACTTAAGACAGTCATGGAGGCTCAATGGGGTGGACCAGTGGGGGGGCTTCTGACTTGTTATGCATGTTAAGAGGGACAGTGAAATGTTCCAGTACGCACTGCCCTCCAGCTGGCCAGCTGTCAACATTTGTGTGTCCCTGGGAAATGCTGTCCACCCCAAACACAAACGAAAGCAAGTGGACCTGGAGGACTCCAGGTAAAGTTACTGACAGATTCATTAGCAGAATGTCCTGATGGACCCTCTCAAGTTATGGGTCAGAGGCACTGAGGTGACATTCTAGAATGCAGAGGTTATCTCTTCCTAAAGGGGTCTTTTCTGAAAACCTCACAAAGAAGTATAGACCTCTCTTCGGTACAGGGAAACAGATTGTATTTTATTATATTATATTAAGGAAAAGGAGGGGGGCAGAGCGAGGGAAGTGGGATTGGCAGAGGTGGAAGTGTTTAGCTGAGCTGGGGGAAAGGTTGAAACAAGCATGGGAACTCCTGGTTGCAACAACCGAAACCCGCTAGGTAACCTCCAGAGGCTTGCAGGTAAATCAGCAGTGGCCCTGGAGACTAAAGAGAAAATAACAACAGGTAAGGCCAAGGGGCCTCTGACGTCATAAACAGACTGGAGTTCCGGGTAACAGATCCAACATTCAGACAGGTTTCTTTTTTTTGCACCAGACAGAGAAATGTGGAGAAGAGTACTGTGTCTTCAAGAGTAAGGGGGGGAAAAAACCAAAAGTGAGAAACAGCAGTGCCTGGCCTGGCCTGGCCGTCTTGGGAAAGCTATCTCCTTCTGTTGTCATTGGCTTCAGTTTCTGGAAATCTTTCCTTTCAGGTCACTGACTGGTGTGCAGGTCCAGTCGGGTTCGGTGCTTTCCTTAGATATGACAAGTGAATCCAAGGGTCTATTCCTTGAAGTGTGGTGGCCTAAACGTTGGTTAAGAGGAGCTGAGACGGGTCTTTCCAATGGAGTTGAAGAGAGTCTTTCTGGAGATGTCTTTTCCGGTAGATGACGTCCCTGGGTTATAAGGTGTGAAGTTGAAAGCCTTCAATTCCTGGGAGCAGCTGTGAGGCAACTGCTTGAAGTATTGAGGTGTATCTCCTGTTATCAGCCGTGGGTCAAAGTAGCAGAGTCCAGGTGCTGTGGGAGTTCTGTTACAAGGAGAACAGATTTTTTTTTTTTTTTTTTTTTTTTTAGATTTTATTTATTTGTTTGACAGAGAGAGACACAGGGATCCGGATGCATGGCTCGAACCCAGGACCGTGGGTGGGATCATGACCTGAGCCAAAGGCAGACACTTGACGACCGAGCCACCCAGGCGCCCCAGGTGAACAGATTCTTATTGAAATGATGCAAATACATACATCGTCATGAAAAATGAGAAAAATGCAGAAGAGTTTCAGAGTTCCAGAGGGATTAGGTAGGGAGAAAAAGATAAATGTCTCAATCTTTATTGTAAAGGTCCGAGTTTCCAAATTGCCCTAAGGTACAGATAGCTTAAAGGAGAAGTGAATAGCAGTCCTTTAACCCTGGGAAACAGAATACGAAAGCAGTTTCCCACTACAGCTTCAGAAATTCTCATGAGTTCAGTGTTATGATTTTCATTTGATCAAAACCTGTGTTCTAGAGTACTTCTCAAAGTCTTCTTCAGGAATCTCTTTGAAGATGAAACACTTGAAACAACTATTTGTCGCTGGCAAATACTTGCAAATAGCAATGGTTAGAGATCTGAGGGGAGTTCTTGTGTCATTGATGAAGAAATTTGGCTATTTCTGTGACACACATCTCAAGAAAACTAGAGTTATGACTGATAACGCTATATGAGGACATTGAAAATTTTGGAATTTAATTTTCAAAACACTATATGCAGCTATAAATACCACATAAAGAAGACTTGGTGTTCTTTATTTTAAAGATTTATTTATTTTAGGGGGAGAGACGGAGACAGAGTGCACACCTGAGTGGAGGGAGGGGCAGAGGGAGATATTCTCCCATCCAAGTACTAACCAGGCCCGACCCTGCTTAGCTTCCGAGATCAGACGAGATCGGGCGCGTTCAGGGTGGTATGGCGGTAGACCAGAGGGAGATATTCTCAAGCAGACTCCCCGCTGAGCATGAATCTGATACAGGCCGGATCCCATGATCCATGAGATCATGACCAGAGCCAAAATGAAGAGTCAGACGCTCAACCGACTGAGCCACCGAGGTGCCCCTTTTTTAAATTTTATTTTTTTAAAGATTTATTTATTTGAGAGAGAGAGAAAGAGAGGAGGCTTAATATTCTTATTTAACAATGCTGCCCATGTAATATAACATATCAAATAATGCTCATTACTGTAACATCTCCCCTTTTATATTCTCCAATTTACTTTCAGGTCAAAAAGACTATTTTAGAATTTGATTTTGGGAAGTTCATCAAAAATATCAAAAGGTTTTGGACACTTAACCAAACAGGATCACATTTTGAAACAATATTTACTTGTCTATTGTGACAATAAAAGATTTCAAAGGCAAATACAATGTGTTGTTACATCGTTGTAGGTAAACTTAGCTCTCTTAATGTCCAGAGGACTTTGTTTACTCGAGTAATCAAAGACCTGATGATAAAGATTAACGTGGAATACAAGAAATTATTTTGATAGAACACAAAATATTTGCTTTCTCATTAGATGACTTTAAAAAGTAAAACCTTCACAACTTTTTATAAAAAAACAAACCCAATAGTCCAAGAAAACTTTGTCTTTTTAACAGATAAATAATTTTTAGTTTTACATAAGTACATTATTGGTAGTAAGGCTTAATTCCTTAGAATAACAATTTAATTTTTAGCCAACTTGACCATATATAAAATTCCTTTCATGAGATTCTTTTTCCATAAAACTTCTACAACTTTCTATGTCTATTAGGTTTGCCCTAGCTTTCTCCTTATTCTGGAACAACGAATTTGCTTTCGGATAAAATTACCTTTTTTCCTTCTCCTCCCTCCCAAACACACACACACACACACACACACAATGATGTCCTTCATGCCATGCCTTATCCAATCCTATTTTCCCTACTTTTCATATATGACCATTTTCTTTGATCCTTATTATTTCTAGTAGTTCTTTGTTTTTTAAAGTTTTATTTATTTATTAGAGAGAGAGAGAGAGAGTGGGCGTGTGCAAGGAGGGGCAGAGGTAGAGGGAAAAGCAGACTCCCCACTGAGCCAGGAGCTGGATGTGGGGCTTCATCCCAGGACTATGAGACCATGACTTGAGCTGAAGGCAGCCGCCTAACCAACTGAGCCACCCATGCGTCCCTAGCGGTTTTGTTAAAAATGTTTTTTTGCTGACAATTTCAACATTTAAACTAAATGTTATTTTCTAAATTTCAAAAACTTATACAGCTTATCTAGAAATGATGTCCAGTTAGTTGTTACCGAATAATTACAAATTTACTCTTAGAAAATAGCTCAATTGCTTATGCATTATCTTAGATTAATAGAAACTTTTATATAGTTAAAAAAAAAAGCTGCATGCTTTTTGGAAATGACAGTTTGAGATTCACTGGTGTCTGTGGTCTCATCCTGACGGTGCTCTGTTAGGACGGGGATGATAGAACAGGCAAGGGCGACAGGATCCCCACATTGTTGCTGAAGAGGCTTCTCTAAGTTACGTAGGCAGAATGAAGATTGGAAAAATGGGACAACTTCTAAACCGGTGGCAGAACTATAAATAGTGGGGAAGCTGCCGACGGAACTCCCAGCTTTGTAAGTTGTTATAAGAAATGGGGGAAGTGCCTTTAAACAAAGATTGCTGCCTGGCTGCAAATCTGAAGAGACAGGACAACAAAGTCTGAGGCTCACAGACTGATGACCACACAGACCCTTTGTGGCTCAGCTTCCCGGGATGTAAGAGCAGGGCTTTCGAACACGTTGGGTCGTTCCATAGTGAGAAATGTGTCTGTTTTATGGTCTAGCACATTCCTATATAAAGAAAACCATCTAAATAACTGAAATAGGGGCGCCTCGGTAGCTCAGTTGGTTGGACATCTGACTCCTGGTTTTGGCTCTCAGGTCAGGATCCCAGGGTCGTGGGATGGAGCCCCTCCTGGGACTCGGCACTCAGTGGGGAGTTTGCTTGAGAATTCTCTCTCCCTCTCCCTCTGTCCCTCCCCACTTCCTGCAGCCCCCACACGCACTTGCTCTCACTCTCCCTCTTTAAAATAAATAAATATTTAAGTACCTAAAAGTTTAATAAACTGTATATATTTCCTATATTCAGTATACACCACAAATATATTCTGTGTTGCACTTTATGGAATTATATATAATCAATAATATTTATAAATTATAGATAAAATTGAAGATATATTTTCCATTTATCTGTATGGATATACATAATAATACATATATGTAGGGGCCTGATTAGCCAGAGGAACTGTAAACCCTGGGTGGGCCAGGCCAGATAGCCGTATCCAATCAGTGGGGTGCGCATATATTAACTGTGGTGAGTTGAAATCTCATTGGCCACCTGTGTGTGGGCCGGGCTCAACCACCTCTATAAAGGTTAGTCTGTGAGGCTGGGAGAGGGGAGAAGTAGGAGGAGTTAGAATAGCAGTTAGAGTAGCCGTTAGAGTAGCCGTTGGGAGCCCTTAGGGTAGTTATAGGAGTGATAGTGTCGGGGTCTTTGGGAGCGTCGGAGCTTCAGGATCATCGGGAGCAGCATTGCTGGGAGTGGCGCTGCCCCAAGCAGCAGCGCCGCTGCGACCGGCCTCGCTGCCTCGAGCTGCGGCCTTGCTGGAGTGGCCTCACCAGGGTGGCCTCGCTGGAGGGGTGTCATTCCGGGGAGCGGCCTCATTGGCGTGGGCCTCGTCGTTGAGTGGCCTCGTCCAGAGCGGCCTCTTCATCGTCAGGAGCAGCCTCGTCCGGGGAGTGGCCTTGTTGGACTGGCGTCATGGGGAGCAGAGTCTGTGTCTCGGGGTTGTCGTCCTCGTCATCCTTGCCTCTTCATCATCAGGAGCGGCCTCCTCCGGGGAGTGGCCTTGTTGGAGTGGCCTCATGGGGAGCAGAGTCTGTGTAATCAGGGTTGTCGTCCTCGTCCTCCTCCTCATCCTCACCTCTTTGTCATCGGGAGCGCGTCCTCATCGTCATCGTCTCTGTAAGAGATGGCCCCGACTGGTCGGTTTGGTTTCTGATGCTTGGCATGAAATAAAGCTTTGCTTGATTTTCACTTTGTGTCAGTCTCGTTCCTTTGATCACGGACCCTAACAATATATTTCCTACTTAAATAAATGTTAATCATAATTCATCAATGGCCTGTTTGAAAACGAAGAGGTTGGGGCGCCTGGGTGGGTCAGTCATGAAGTGTCTGCCTTTGGCTCGGGTCATAATCCCAGGGTCCTGGGATTGAGCCCCGCATTGGGCTCCCTGCTCAGTGGGGAGCCTGCTTCTCCCTCTCGCACTCCCTCTGCTTGTAATCCTTCTCTTATCATCTCTCTTTGTCAAATAAATAAAATCTTAAAAAAAACAAACCCCAACAAGATGTTATAATAGACTCTTCCATAGGAGGAGAAAGCTCTCATGGGAACACTGTTGTTTCTCGCCTTCCAAGGGGTACCTGCAGCGTTGCTGGCATTCCCTCAGTATCAATGCACACAGCACAGTTAATTTATGCTTATTACTGTGTGTTCTTTTGTTGTTCCTTGTGTATCCTCAGCTCTTCTGACATTATACAATATTTGTCATCGTGGTTTTTCAGTGAAAAGTGGGAAACAGGCAATTTTGCACAATCATATGTTAGCATCCTGCAGTAGATGAGCAAATCTGTAAATATATTTCCATTTTTTCAAGGTGACATAAAACATGTTTATTAATAGACTCATATTTCTTGTGTCTCTGTAAAAAAGAGTCAGGAGTCCAGGTAGTATAGGTACTTAATGTTTAACATTTAATGTTTACCTTATTTGGAAATGACTTAGCTATTCAATAAATATCCACTGTTCAGTCTAACTTGGTATAAAATTTGATCTTATTAACATTTATTGACATTATTGGCTTTCAGCAAATATACTTGGATAAGGCACTCAACAGCTAACCGTCATCTTAAGTTATTTCTCTTATTGACAAATTCCGTAATAGAAAGATAGCATGAATTTATCTGATTAGTGACCCAGGTAGAAAAAGTTGTTTATCTGCATCATATTTAATCCGGAATTCTGAGTAAGTACCTATTTTTCTTAAACCAACAAATTTAAAGTAGTGCTTATTGATCAGAGATTATCTCAGATCGTATGAACTGGAAAAACATTTGGGTTCACTGCTATATCTCTGAGATGATATTTGACTTATGTGAACACTTAATTTTATTCAAGACAATTAAATAGAGCTCTGTACAACTTAGTTTTGGTAGTACTAATACCCGGGTTGGCTAGAAAGCAGTGAGCTAGCTCAATGCACTCTGTGAGTAGGAGCACCTGTTTGCTCACAGGCCTCGGAGTTGTTGGGGGATCTTCTCTGGATCCCGCTTCTCAGACATCATTTAATATCAACCTTAAAGACACAATAGCCAATGATTTTACTAGCAAAATGAATTTCTTTGGGAATACCCAAGGAACTGCGATTCAGGACAAGCAAATTATGACAAGCCACAGGCAGGTATGAAGCGACAAAGGGAAGGTCAGCTTTTATTAGGGTTTAGGAAGAAACAGGGGAGGATTGTTTAAACAGAAGTTCACTGAAGAAGAAGAGTCTTAGATTATGGCAGGTTTTCAATGGCTATAAGAGCTTATTGCTGTGGCTGGGACAGATCTTCGTTCTTTTTCTTAAAAGCAAGAGATAAAAATCCTAGGAGAAAAGCACCCTCCCTTAACAAGAATTTCCTTCTTCCTCCTTGTTGGTTACACGGGCTGCAAGGGGTGGTACTTACATGGGAGCGCCCCCTTCAGGGCTTCTAGACTCTACTTAAAATTGTTGTTGTTTTAAGATTGTATTTATTTGAGGTGAGGGAGTAGCAAAGCGGGGAGGGAGAGGGAGAAAGAATCTGAAGCAGACAACACACTGAGCCCCACACGGGGCTCGATCCCACGTCCAAGAGATCATGACCTGAGCAGAAAGCAAGAGTCAGACTCAAACAGCTGAGCCACCAGGTGCCCCTCCAGACTCCATTTAAAATGAGATGTCCTTTACTCGTTTCCATACGTTGAGGTTTTTGCATACTCAAAAGCTCTGACCCACCCAGCAGACAGAGTCCCTCTCAGTGAAGAGCTTGAGGTGATGCATCTGCCTCAGCAGGGCTTCGTCCGAGAAGAAAGCCCTGGGAGCTCGGTTGGCTAGAGAAGCCCTAGAACTCCTCGGGCAGCAAGTCCAGATGGGGAATGGCTGCCCCCCGCTGGCAGCCGCCACCTCAGGAGGATGCTCAGGGGTTGTCCCCTCCACACTCTATCTAGCATTTTCTTAGGGCCCGGCCCCAGCTGAGCAGCCAGGTGGTCCCAGGTTGCCTCAGGCTGGCTGAAGTGTTTTGAACGGAGCATGCGCTGGCAGCAGATTCAGGTGGCCAGGAGATGAAATGAACGAGCGTTGAGAGAGGCCAGGTCTCAGGAACGAAATGATGGGGGTCCACAGCATTTGCCCAATTCCAAGATTTAACCTACGCAAATGGGTTTATTCCTTCTGAAGGCAAAGATGGAGGAACTTGCGCTTTGTTGCCTGGGACTGGACTGGGCCAGGCTGACTGACAGGACACGTTCCAATAAGAGATACCAGGAACTTCAATTACTGGTAGATCTGGGACTCCATTAGGCAGCCTGTCTACATAGAGACTGACTGTGGCTAGCTTAAAGTGGACACCTCAGAAGGATTTTCAAGGTGGACTTTCTACCCAACCCCCCCCCCCCCACAAAGGTATTAATGGTGTTTTGGAATGGCCTGAGTTCCACAGGCCTGCAGGGTGCTGGTAGCCAAGACCTGGCTGACACAGAGTGTTCTGCACGTGGGTGAATCCACAGGCTAGGGATGCCAGAGATCTGGAACAGGGCAAGTGTCAGGACAGGCTGGGTCATGGGTAGGACCATTGTAGGTCCAAAGGGAGCTGCCTAATTCCAAGCCCTATTCTACACAAAGGAACACATGGAGGCTAAGGGGCAGGGGACTGCAAATGGGCCACATTGGCTGTTTTGAATGAAAATTACTTAAATAGCTTGTGCAAGACAACTCCCTGACCTCCCTTTGTCTCCAGAAAGCAGGAAATAAATCTCCCATGTGGAAGGCACGCTCCCTGTACCAGGAAGTAAGGAGTCACCTTTATCACCAGAGAGAGGGAATTCAGTCAAGAAAGCTACAGAAACCAATCTTGTTACTTTTACTAGTTTACTTCTCCAGCCCAAATTCTGTTAGATTTCCTTACTAATTGAAGCTTCCAAACATAAGTTTTCTTTGGTCTGTCAGACTCCTCACAGGTTGTTTCTTTGTCTAAAATGTGAAAAAGCTGTTTGCCTTTTGTTCTCAAAGTTAACAGTAGGCCTCCATTCACAATAGTTAAATTTTGTGTTTTGTCTTCTGTTAATCTGTTTCATATCACTTTAATTCTCAGACCAGCTAGAAGAACCTTGACTGACAGAGGCAAATTTTTCCTCCCCAGCAGTTGGAATAGGCAGCAGGATAAACTTTACTGGCTGGACGCTGCTGCATCTGAGAAATCCTGTGACATCCGACAAAAGCCGGCAGAAAGTAAGAATCTTCACCCCATTAACTTAACACCTCACCCCCAGATCTCTTCCTGCAGGTCTAATAGAAGCAAAAATGGTGAGAGTTGTTTTGGCTCCAAATTTATAACAGTAAGAGAAACTAATGTTTCTCAGTTTCTCAGTTTCACAGTTTCAAGGAACTGGTTCCTTGAGCTTAGCAACTCTAGTAAACTTGATAAAGTACTCTAGGCTCTGGGTCCTGTTCGACCCAGAGACACTCACATTTTCTTTGTCATTGTCTTTTGGGTTGTTTGTCGTAAAAAGGAATTACCACACGGGAAGGGCACAGGCACAGGCCCTATTGGCCTGCTGTTGGAGCTGGCCTCACAGACTGGTAAGTTAGTAGTTGTCATTACACTGAACTCTATAGCATTTTGCCATGTAGCATTTTATCTTCTTCTATGTCCCACGAGCTTGGCTTTGTGAGCAGTGAAACACTCTCTCTGGTCTCCACCGTCGGCAGAATGCACTTGCTGGGTGCGCCTTGGTGACCTGTAAAGTAAACTAAAAGGATGAGAGTTCAAGTACATGCAGTTACAAGCAAAACTCTCTGTATCCAGCCATGCCAGCTCTCAGGAGTTTCTCATAAGAGGCCCCAGGCCAGAAGGACAATAATCTCTTAGTTGCTTATTAGTGCTGGAAAAGTGTTATTTTATCAGCCCATGTGGCAGGAGTCACGGATTAAAACTGAAGACATTCCATGCTTTTTTGGGAGAACACAGAAACTGTTTGCTCTAAACCAACCTTAACACGTGTCCAATAGAGGCTGTTGCTTTTCGGACTATTTTGGGGAGTGATTTTGGAAATGAGGGCTATAAAAGAATCCCTCCCAGATGGCATCTTCTGATCATTCTCTAGGCCCAAAATTGCTGGGGTGGCAGCTTGAAGTCAGCCGAGAGCCTTCTTCATCTCCCTAGTCTGCCTCACCTGGTCTCATTCGGACCAGTTGACCAGGATCCCAGCTGGCATCTTACTGGAGGTGAGCCCCACTAGCCACCCAGGCCAGTATTGCCAAGGCAGTGTGTACTACGGCAGCCCCCCTTTGGTCTCCCGGGCCCTCCAGGACCTGGGGGACCCCACAGCTCCCAAAACACCTGCATAGACTCCTGCAAGACAAAAGCCACCCCTGAAGTTCCCTCTGCCCCACAGCTATAATAAGCTGCCACAGTCAGCCTCCGTGCAAACTAGCTCCCCCGATCCCTCGCTCCTAGAGCAACCAAGATCCCCAGGCATCTCCTGCCTCAGGAAGCCTGGTCCACTCACCCATGTCACACCCTGGCAAGGCAGTCCTCGTTCCTCCTGCCTGGCCTTCAGGGGTAACATAAGCATATTGGTGTCAAACAAGGTTTGGAACCGGACAGATGCCGGCTCCCCGTGGAGCCCTGGCTCCTGGCACCCCGCCTTACCGTACAACTGCCCTGTGCCAGCTCCCAGGTTCCCTGGCTCCCCTGACCTACTGCCAAAGGCCAGGGCCCTGCCCACACCCGATTCTGCAGGACTCCGCCGGCAGGGGGCGCCAAAGGCCTCCGAGCAAGGGCCGAGTGGTGGTGGGGAGGCAGGACCCCCAACTGCATTGCTTGGACTCAGGGCACAGGAAGCCCACTGAGGCAGGTGCTGTGTGAGGCCCAGGCAGCCCAGTGAAATGGACAACAGGTAGTTTCCCTTTGACTTGGCTGACTCATGGGGGTCCCAGCTCCTCCCAGGTGTGCTATTCCAGGGGCCCTTCCGCCCCACCCCTAGCCCCCAGCTACAAGCCAATGGGTCCCACCCTGGCAAGGGAGTCTGGGCTCTCCCAGCTGAGAGTCTGAATGTCTCCCAGCTCTGGCTTCAGGGGGGACATGTGCCCCCCTGAACTACAGTGTTTGGACTTGGGCACGTGACTTGTACTACACAGCCTGGTCCCTTGACCGGGTCTCACTGCATACTTGTCCTGTGTCAGGTCTCTGGCTCACCTGACCCATGTGCTGGGTCTGTCCATAGGCAGGACCCATGCCATCAGCCTGCACGGGCCAGCTGGGGTCCTCCAGGCCACTGGAGCTCGGGTGGGTCCAGGACCATGTCATCACCTTTAGGGATGTGACAGCCCAACTACCCCAAAATCCCACTAGGATGACAGCTTGAAGTCGGCCATGGCACACCCTGTCTGTAGACTGTCAGATTCTCTGACCAGGTCCCATGCTTACTGGTTACTCAGAGTCCCAGATGGCGTCTCTTGCTGGAGGTGAGCCCCAGTAGCCACCCAGGCTGGTCTTGGCAAGGCAGCCCACACTCCTCCATCTCTATGTACCTGTAGGGGAAATGGGGCATGTGTGGTTATAATTTAAATTAGGCAGTTGTTTATTTTCCCCAGTTGTCTTCTGCTGAACTGTCCTCTGCAGACTTTGTTAGTTTTTTTCATGGCTTCGTGTCCACATATTTCCTGCTTATCCTTGGCAATATATGCATTGCTTTTCATTTAGGGTCTCAGGTTCTGGGTTAACATGTGATGTTACTGGAAAGGTATATATGAGTTACATGGGAAGTTCATAATTGGCAAGATACCTCCTGCCTGGGTTTTTTTTTGAGTTGCTTTCTTTTAAACAGCCATCACAGTGTGAGGAAGCTCAAGTACCTGTCTTTTCTGACATCCCTGGCTCTGTGCCCATTTACTGTCTGGGATCAGTCATCCAAAATTAAGTACTTAGTCTTCAACTGTTTTCAAATCCTGGCTATCTTGTTACCCTCAGTCTTTAGGCCCTCCCCGCCGTCCCAACTCAGGTCCTAGATATCTTGGATTTGGTGTGTTGCGTCTGGTTTTCTGACACACTGGATTCATTGTCATAGGAAAACGAGTATTGTTTTGGGCACCTGGGTGGCTCAGTCGGTTAGGCATCTGCCTTCGGCTCAGGTCATGATCCCAGGATTCTGGGATCCAGTCCCGCATTGGGCTTCTTGCTCAGGAGGGAGCCTGCTTCCCCCTCTGCCTACTGCTCTCCCTGCCTATGCTTTCCCTCTCTCCCTCTGACAAATAAATAAAAGCTTTTTAAAATAAATGAGTGTTGTTTTATGTCACTATGTTTGAGGTGGTTTGTAATGCAACAGTAGCAACTGGAAGGAATACTGAATGGTCAGTTTGCTCATTTAATGCTATTTGACCCTGTCCTTGTTCAGACTGTTTTCTGTGGCCTGGGCCCAACTCTACGAGCAGGATTTTCCCCCAGAGAGACTATTCTTCTCCCTTATTCTCCTGCTCCTCCTGCTCCCAACCATTGATAAAGTATATTTCATTTTAGATTTTGAGTCTAAGCTTCTACTTTTACTGCAGATGAATAATCCATTCCACTGGTTGAAGAATGACCAATGACCAAGGTGCATGGAAAACAGGAATGACAATGAAAGAAAAGGTAACAACATGGGATTTATATTAAGTCTTCCAAACAAACTGCCTCCTGGACAACTTCCCTGACCTTTGTACCTATCTCAAGGCTGATACCCAGAGTGGGCGGTTACACCCCGACTTTGCTCGGTCTCAACATGTCAGAGAATCTGTTTTATGTTGGACTCTCCCAAAAGGAGACCCTGAGATTAGGATTAGGGCATAAAGAGTATACTTGGAAAACGATTCCCAAAAAGCATCGTGAAATAGTCCAAGAAAAGAGGAAAGCCAATAGAGAAGATGATGATCGGATTTTCAGTGGGTACCAACGCTGTGCATAAGTGGGGTCAATCCTGCCAGGCACCCTCTAAGAAATTGTGCAGAGCCCACTTCCCAACTGCCCCACCAAGAGGTTGGGAAACTGAGATACTTATGCACCAACTCTTTCTCTTTACTAGTTGTAGTTTGCCTGTGGTCAGTGACCGCCTGGAACATCACTTCCGGTCTGCTCCCCATACAGACCACACAGTCTTGCAGCCAGAGAATGCCTAGGCAGTGGGGTGGGAGCCTCTCAGCATGCCCAGGAACTGTCCGCCGTCCTCTCGGGTGGGCTGAGGAGGCAGGGGCAGGGCACAACCCCACCACACCCTTGCCTCTACTTAGGAGTTACAGCTTCTGATTCTTCTGGCTTTTTTTTTTTTTTTTTTTTAAATAAAGAGTCCATTGACACATCCTTTTTTCCTCTTTGGTAGTCATCATCATTCTACACTATTCTACAGTGCCTCTTGGGGATTTATGAAGTTTATTTCTGAATGGACAAGCATCGCAGCCTCCTGTCCTCACCACTACAGTCAAGTTGGCAGGGGACATAGAACAACAAACACGGGGGTCCTCCCAGGCTTTGGCATCCATCCATCCTTTATTCCTGCTTCCTAAAGTTGCCATAAAAAAGTACCACAATCAGCGTGGCTTAAAACAACAGAAATTTATTTCAAAGTTATGGAGGATGGAATTCCAAAATCAAGATAATAGTAGGGTTTATTTCGTCTGAAGACACTGAGGGAGAATCTGCTCCATGCCTCTCTCCTGGTTTCTGGGATGGCTGGCAATCCTTGGTGTTTCCCAGGCATATAGACGGAGCACTCGAACCTCTGTGACCTTCTTCACCTGGACTTCCTCCCTGTGTGTCTGTGTCTCTGTATCCAAATCTCTTTCTCCATTCTTTTATAAAGATAGTGGTCATTGGATTTAGGGCTAACCCTAATCCATTATGGCTTCATTTTAACTCAGTTACATCTCAATAATTTCCAAATAATTTTGCATTCCCTAGCACTGGGTGTTAAGACTTCAACAGATCTTTTGGGGAGACATGATTGAACCCACTACAATCTCTTAGAGGGGTTCGTGTCAGCTGTGTTGAGTTCTTGAGGTTGAACCCACCTGCTCCTTTCTCTTTTTCTAACCCTGTGGATCAAATTGTCCATACCAGTCAGAGTCCAGTTAGGAAAGCAGCCGAGTACTCAAATATGGGTTTTAAAGAGATATTTTTTTGTAGGGGATTTGTTGATCAGAGAAAGAATGGAGCGAGAAACCAAATGGATTGGTGATATAACCCAGAGTGTATCAATAGCAGGAAGCTGTCCACCTCAGGCTGGAAGCATAGCAGAGCCCAGAGGCTGGGGGGCTCCAGGGAAGGTCATCTGGCCAAAGCTGGAGACACGAGGAATGTCAGTCACTGCTGAAAAGTCCACTTGAGACCGAGAGGGAGAAGGAAGTATTTTTTCCTCCTGCGCCCTTGTCTTCTACCCACTGAGACTGGTTTGAAGCCGGAGAGCAAGAAGGTCTGGAAGATGTGGCCAGTAGGGGTGATACAGAGAAGGTGGAAGGAGGAAGGGCACACAGACCAAGGACCATTGGCCGGCAGAGCACTCGCCTCCTGTTTTTCTTTAAAATCCAACTTTTTATTTTTATTTTGTGATAATAGATTTTTATGCAGTTGTGAGAGGTTGCACAGAGGGATCCCATGGGCAATTCACCCAGTTTATCCCAGTGGAACTATCGTACACTATCATAACCTATCATTACCAGGGTTTTGACATTGACACAATCCAGCAATCTTACTCAGATTTTCCCAGTTTTACTTGTGTGTGTGTGTGTGTGTGTGTGTGTGTGTGTGTGTGTGTGTGTATTTGGTTCTATGCAATTGTAGGCCATATGTAGGTTTGTGTACCCACCACCTGTCAAGATGTTCTAACACCACAAAGATCCCTGGTGTTGGCTTTTATAACCACAACCACTTTCCTCCTGCCAACATCCGACATCCTGACTCTGACCTGAACCCCTAACAATCATCAGCGTTTTCTACTTCACTAATTTGTCAGTTGAGAAGTATTATATAAAGGGAATCACACCGCCTCCCACCTATTGGGATTGGCTTTTTGTCACTCAGCATAATGCTGTTGAGTTTCTTCCAACTGGCCCCAGGTATCAGTAAGTTTGTTCCTTTGGGCTGTGGGCCAGCACGCTTGGTACGGATGTAGCATGGTTTGTTTGACTCTTACCCTGCTGTTTTCATTTATTTCTCAGTCTGTTTTCTTTCTGTCCCTCAGACTGGGGACATTGATCTGTCCTGAAGTTCACAGATTCTCTGTCATCTCTACTGTTTTTTTTTTTTTTATTTCCTTTACTGTATTTTTCTGTTCTATCATTTTCATTTGATTTTTTTTAGAACTTCTATTTATTTATTGAGATGTTCTGTTTTCTTGTCTGTTTCAAGATAATTCTTAATGATTTTTAAAGCATTTTTATGGCTGATTTTAGATAATCTCAACCTTCGATTCATTTTGGTGCTGGTGTCAGTTGATTATCTTTTCTCCTTTGAGTTGGGTCTTCCTGATTATTGGTAGAACGGGTGATTTTCTACGGAAGCCTTGACGCTTTGGTTATTAAGTTTGGAAACTCTGGTTCCTGTGTAGTTCTTTTGTGATTGTCATCCTGTATAGATTTAACACAAAATTTAACACACAGGTCTTGCCAACTTTTGTGAGCCGTGGGTCCAATGACAGTTTAATATTCAGAGCCTCTTTGATGCAACTTGGTGTGCTTGATATATCTTGTGTGGCCGGAGCTCCCACTGAGCCCTGCTGATTTTGCCTGAAGGGTAGAAAGAACTTCTATAATCTCAGCCTCTAATTGGTGGAAGGGAGCGTCCTGGCCATGGGGACAAAGATTGCTTCTGGCACTTAATGTCTGGCTCTTCCACTTTTAGTAAAGCTAAGATCAATCAGTGGATTCAAGTGTTATTGACCCAATTTATCCCTTATAAAATACCTCATCAACATTTCACCCAGTGGTTTCAGTATTGAAACCTAGGTAACTGATTGTTACCTAGTTACTGTAACTTAAAGATTTACTAATTGTATCCTTCCATCTGCATTTGTTAGCTGGGATTCTTTACACTGAACGTTTTTGGTTTTTGTTTTTTGTTTTGCTTTTTTTTTTTTTTCTTTTCTTTTACTTTAATTCCAGTATAGTTAACATAGTGTTGTGTTAGTTTCAACACTTCCGTACATCACCCAGGGCTCGTCACAAGTGCCCTCCTTAATCCCCGTCACCTATTTCACCTATTCCCCCACCCACATCTCCTTTGGTAACCATCAGTTTGTTCCTTATAGTTAAGAGTCTGTTACTTTGTCTCTCTCTCTCTCTTTTTTTTCCCTTTGCTCATCTGTTTTGTTTCTTAAATTCCACATGAGTGAAATCATATAGTATTTGTCTTCCTCTGACTTATTTCGCTTAGCATTATACTCTCCAGCTCCATCCACATCATTACAAATAGCAAGATTTCATTCCTTTTTATGGCTGAATAATATTCCATTGTGTATATCACCATTTCTTTATCCATTCATCTATCAATGGACACTTAGGTTGCTTCCATAATTTGGCTACTATAAATAATGCTGCTATAAACTTAGGGGTAGTTGTATCCCTTTTAATTAGTGTTTTTGTATTTTGGGGGTAAATAACCAGTAGTGGAATAACTGTATCATAGGGTAGTTCCATTTTTAACTTTTTCAGGAACCTCCACACTGTTTTCCACAGTAGCTGCACCAGCTTGTACTCCTACCAACAGTGCAAGAAGGTTTCTTTTTCTCCACATCCTCACCAACAGTTGTTGTTTCTTGTGTTTTTTATTTTAGCCACTCTGACAGATTATGAGGTGGGATCTCATTGTACTTTTGATTTGCATTTCCCTGATGATGAGTAATGTTGAGCATCTTTTCATGTGTCTGTTGACCATCTGTATGTCTTCCTTGGAGAAATATCGGTTCATGTCTACTGCTCATTTTTAACTGGATTATTTATATCTTGGGTGCTGAATTGTAGAAGTTCTTTATGTATTTTGGATACTAAACCTTTATCAGGTAAGTCATTTGCAGATAACTTCTCCCATTCAGTAGGTTGCCTTTTAGTTTTGTTCATTGTTTCCTTCACTGTGCAGAAGCTTTTTATTTTGAGGTAGTCCCAAAAGTTTATTTTTGCTTTTACTTCCCTTGCCTCAGGAAACATATCTAGAAAAATGTTGTTATAGCCAATATAAGAAACAAATCTGCCTTCTACAATGACCTTTCATCAGCTACTGTCTCCCCTGAAAAACAGATCGTGCAGGAGAGACAGGACAAATGCTTGATTCTTTTCCTTTCTTTGTTGGGATCCCTAGCAACATCCAAAGACAATAAAGTTTTCTTCTTTTAAGTGTCATTATAAACCTAGATCTTTTACTTCCAATTCTGTCCCTTCCAATTGCAGTCTATTGCATTTACTATTTCGTGTTCAGTTTTTCCACTTTTAGTCAGTGGGAGACCCTCAAGTTGACCCCTAGGTGCCTTTGATAAGATTCCATTAATATTTGACAGCTTCCTTTTCTAGCACAACCACATGTTCTAGGGTCATGTGGTGCCTTTTCTGCCTCAGCTGTGGAATCAGCCATTTCTCAAGGAGCCCTGATTCCTTTGAGTGGGAAATGGTATTAGAGACTAAAATTCATTGCTACTAGACATTTTCAGCAAACAACTGGGAAAAACTTCTTTTTAGAAAGAAACATAAGAAATAATAAGTTATTGATATTTCCTATTTAAATGTAAGATTATAGGGGTTTTCCATTATTTCTTTGAATGTATCTCTTTCTTCTCATGCCCTCCTAGTTTTTTTCTGCACCCCCCCCAATTTGGTTTTATACACTCAAGACCTAAACCCCTAGTAGGATCAGATTTATCTCTTACCTCCCTCATTTTACTTTCCCATCTGAATACCTTCCAGCTCTGAAATGAGGAGTCTGATATTTCCCCCATTAGAACTAACATAGTGGAAATAAAATGGACTTGTAGGGACATGGTGAAAATCTTCCCACCTCAGGACAGCTCAAGGTCATGTGAGTCACTGGATTCCTTGACACCAACCATTTCCAGGCAAACATTCCCCAGCCTTTCCAGGAAGTTACTCCTGACAGACACACCTCCCCAGGGAAATCACAAGCAACATAATTAAATGAGTATGCTGGTTAAGAGTTGATCACCAGAGATTCTATCTCTGAAAGTCTCCTGAGACAAAGCTGAATGTTTTTCCATTCTTTCTTTAAAAAAAAAAAAATCTGAATCCAGATTAAATTATGTTCCATGGCAACTTGCATCAGTGAAGTTGTCATGGTTACAGGTGAACCTGAAAGTGAGCTGTGACAGCTTGGGCTCTGAGTTCCCTGAGCTACATACAGGTCTTAAAGACACATCCATCTGTCTTCTTGTCCAGACTAGAAACATAATGAGAATTAATGAAATTTCCCAGCAGGGTGTAGCCTGCAGACATATGCATGTTAAGGAAAGGCAGAGCCATGGGCCTCTTCATATAAACGTTTCCCTCCATCAGCCAGAGCAGTGTCCAAGGACACATCACACCATTTCCCCATGCTTTCATCTGCCCACGCATGAGGAACGAGGGAGAATCACCATGTGCTTGCAATTCTCCAAATGAAGAAACCATGAGCCATTCCCGGGAATTCTCGTTAGATGAAAGATAAGAAATAATAACTTCCTTGGTTGTAAGGAGAAACTGTCCTCTTTAAAATGTCCTGTGCTGCTCTGTGGAGGGCAGACTGGAGGAAAGAAGTCAAGGGAAAAGCCAAAAACCTCAGGTAAGAGCTTCTGAACCAGCAATTCCTCTCCGTACCACACATCTGTCCCTTGTGGTATCAGCTGAAAGTTACCTGAGTTAAACAGAGTGGAAACCCAGCAGAGGCCATCCAACCTTTTTTCAATGACCTACGTTAGTGGTCTCCCCTAGTAGCACTTAGAATCACCTGGGAACTTTGGCAGGGAAGATGATACCCGTGATCTCATCCCAAAACAGTTAAATTGATATTTGAGGGTAGGGCCCAGATATGGATATTTTAAAATGTGCAACTCCAGAGGCTGACAACCACGCACGCTGGCCCTCAGACATAAACGTGTGTCAGAATCATCTACTGGGCTGGGTAAAAAAAATAGATTGCTGTTGACCACAGCTTCAGATTCAGTAACTCTGGGATGGCTCCCAAGGACTCAGGTGGTACTGATGCTCCTGGTCAGGGACACCTCATCGAGAATCCCTGCTACAGAAAAATACTTCCAGCATCTGGTACCTGTCCCCTTGGCTTTGCCTTGTTCCTCATCTTCCACTGTTTCTGGGGTTACAAGCTCCTGATCACTTGCTTATCCCTGGACCCAACAATCATTTGACTTCTCCATTTTCCCCCCTCACTGCACCCTCCTGGAAGTGGTTTTATATTCACCCTCTTCCTGCCCCTTCCTCTAGTCTTACCTCACCAGACCCCCACCCGCCCACCCCGCCTCCAGCCTCAGTGGTCCCAATCTGTCATCAGCCCCCATGAGCAGAGTTTCCATTGGGGTCAGATGGCTTCCTGTCAAGGGAAGAAGGTTACAGCTGGGTAGGGGGCCTTAAATGGATGTTCACATCAGGGGTCTTTATCTTGTCACAGTGTTATAACACCCTCAGATCTTTCTGGTTATACTATTCCCATGAGATGAAAGCATTTGAAAACTGTGAAAGCCATTTCTAGGGTCTTATGACCCATTTTCCAGCCTTATGAACCAAATCCAGTTCCATCTATCTTGAACCTCAATTTTCTGACCCATAAGATAAGGGGATTAGACTAAATCATTGCTAAAGTTTCTTTAACTTTAACCTCTATAAAATAATAATTTCTCTAAGATCTGAAAGAGTGAACAATTAGGTCCTATTACTGGCAAAATTAGATTCACCCCAATGGAATCCAATACATTAAGTAAAAACATGTACCCATGGAAACAAAGAAAATCATAAGCTTATTTAAAATAGAACATTTTAATTTAAAAATGTCCACATTCATCTTTAAGACACTTAAGGGAAAATGATTTGGGCCAAGGCAGATGAGTCAGCAACCTCAGAGATTCCTGTGAGAATTGCTATCATTTCCCGAAGACTCTTCTTATCGAGACACGCTCATGACCTACTAGCAAGTGAAAAAGGCAGGTCACAAAACAGTGTGTACAGTAGGACTTCACCTTGCATGCTGACATACTCACACAGAGAAAACAGTTTGGAAAGAGATACAACAAAAGGCTAACTCAAATTAAGGGTAATTTAAATTGCATTGTTTCAGCTTATAGTGGTTTTCAGTTTTGCCTGCAGTAAATACGTTACAGCTTCAATAAAGGAAATACAAAATCTTTCACAAAAAAACCTTTTACTTCCAAACTTGCACATCCAAAGGAGTATAAGCCTCGTGGAAGGAGTCTGGGTCACAGATGCGAACTTATCAGCAGAGCTCCCGCATAAGCACATTGGGTTTCCTGGGGACCTGTGTCCAAGCTATTCTTGCCCGCCCAACTCTCTGCCAACTGCATCTGACGTCATCAATTTGAAATCTTTCTCTTTTTTTAAAGATTTTATTTATTTATTTGACAGAGATCACAAGTAGGCAGAGAGGCAGGCAGGGAGGGGCGGGGAAGCAGGCTCCCTGCTGAGCAGAGAGCCCGCTGTGGGGCTCTATCCCAGGACCCTGAGATCATGACCTGAGCTGAAGGCAGAGGCTTAACATGATGAGCCACCCAGGTGCCCTGAAGTCTTTCTTTTTTTAAAATAGTGCCTTTAGTGCTACAAATTTCCCTCTAAGAATTATGTTAGTGACATCTCACAAATTTAGTATGTTGGGTTTTTGTTTTCGTTCACCTAATATTTTTTGATTTCCTTTTTGATCCATGAGTTACTTAGAAGTACCTTATTTAGTTTCAAACAATTAGGGGACTTTCTAGGTATGTTTCCATCATTGATTTCTGATTTAATTGACCAGAGAACCTACTTTTAATTTGAATCCTTTTAGGTTTATTGAATCGTGTTTTATGTACCATAAGATTGTTTTGGTAAATGTTCCATGTGCACTCGAAAAAGATTAATCTTATATTAGAGTTGGGCAGGGTATTTGAAAAATATCAGTTTGGTCAGGTTGGTAGGGTTATTTAAGTCTTCTGTATCTTTACAGCTTTTCTGTCCTCGTGTCTTATTAATCATTCAGATAGAGGTTTGTGATCTCTCAGCCCTGTGTGAGCTCTGGGCACTCTCTCCTCTAATCCTTTCACATGGTTTTCTCTTTGACCTCTGAGTTTCCTCGTACGCCAATCAATACTCAACTGAAAACTTGAGAGGGACCTTATGCAGTGTTCTAGGAACCACACCCCCATCTCTGACCGAGATCCCTCTCTGCTAGTCCTCTGTCCTTTGAACTGTCGCTGCTCTGGCTTCCCAAGGCTTCCAGCCCCATCTTCTCAACTCAGCTTTCTGCCTGGTTTCCCTCCCCGTGCACCGCGGCCTAGAAGCTCTCCCTATGCAGTAAGCTGGGGGAACTGTAAACTCTGTCTCATTTGTTTACTCTCTCTCAGGGATCACTCTGCTTTACTGACTGATGCCCAATGTCTTAAAAACACTTGTTTCAGGGCGCCTGGGTGACTCAGTGGTTTAAGCTGCTGCCTTCGGCTCAGGTCATGATCTCAGGGTCCTGGGATCGAGTCCCGCATCAGGCTTTCTGCTTCACGGGGAGCCTGCTTCCCTCTCATTCTCTCTCTGCCTGCCTCTCTGCCTACTTGTGATCTCTCTCTGTCAAATAAATAAATAAAATCTTTAAAAAAAAAACAAAAAACCCCCCCAAAAACCACTTGTTTCATGTGCTTTGTCCAATCATGTTTCAGGCTGAAGAATAAATCAAGTTCCTGTTACTCTGTTTTGGCCAGAACAGAAATGCCACCATCGACTCTTCTTCCACTGACCCATTCTCTGCCCAACAGCTATCTTTCTTCCTACAAAAATCTTTTAAATTTTTTTATTCTATCACTTCCTAGCTTAACATTCTTTATGGGTTCCATTGCTCTTAGAAACCAAAACCTTAAGTATACCTTCCAAGGACTGTACACTCTACTTCATGCTTACCTCTTTAACCTTATTTAGCCCCAAATCTCCCTCTTGCTCTCTGACCTCCAATTTCATGACTGTGGCCCCTGGGGAACCATACTATTTCTTACCATACTATTTCATACCATACTATTTCTTCTCTCTTTCCATATCCCCCGCAGCCCGACTTATGTATCTTCCACATCTTCCTCAAACAAGCCTGCCATAATTCCTTAAACTAAAGTATGTTTTCCTGCCATCATCTTTCAGAATTCTCAGTTTTTTTCTTGCACCTTACATGCTCATTGATTTTATTATATACTGTCATGCTTATTTACTTAACATTGGACTTCTTTGCTAGATTTTAGGCTCCAGAAGATCACAGATAGTATCTGTGTTGTTCTCCAGTGCAGCTCCAGTATCTGGCATAGGGCTTCATACAGAGTGATGAATGGTGGGTAAAGGAGGGAAACTACGGCAGAGGCTGTGGTGCTGACCCGTATCCCCTAGTTCCCCCTAATTCCTTTGCACAATAAAGGCTTCCTAAAAAAAGTACCTGGGCTTCTCCGTATGATGGCTTTCTGCACAGGTGTGGGGCAGAAGATGAGACTCTTGGAAATAGTTCCCGCCAGGGCACCTGGATGGCTCAGTTGGTTAATCCTCCCAACTCTTGATTTCAGCTCAGGTCATGATCTCAGGGTTGTGGGATCGAGCCTAGCACCGGGCTCTGTGCTCAGCACCATTCATCCTTCTCCTCCTCTGCACCCAGCACCCCCATCATGCACTCTCTATCTCTAATAAATAAATAAAATCATTAAAAAAAGGAAAAAATAGAAATACCTCCTGCCACAGTGGATAAGAGTTGGAGCTTGAAATCCTCCATTCCTCCCCAGTTTGGGGACTATGACTCTGAGGAATGTTCTATGCAGTCCCCAGATTTCCCCAGTGCGACTGAGCCACTGTTTCCCAATCTGTCCTATATTAGCTTCTTTCCCTTCCCTGTCTTACTTTTCCATTCCCTGGCAGGAACTCCCTGGGACCACCTCTGAAATAAATGGCTTGCCCTCAAATTCTCATTTTGGAGATACCCAACTTAAGAGAACGATACGATAAATGGGAGTCACAGACAGGTGACAGATCCCTGTAAGGTACTGAGCGGTGTTTATGCAGCATCTAGTGTGTTAATCCGGCTTTAGAGACCTGGAAATGGGGGAGGAATATGGAGGAAATGCTATGTGCAAACCTTCAAAGGTCAGGTATGGAAAGTGAGCAACCTGTATGGGACTTCCATCCCTGCCCCAGGGAAGGGATGACTTTTCTGCTCTAACAAGCTGTTTTTGGTTTGAGAATTTCCTCCCTCGTCTTCAGGAATAATATTCTTCTTCTGAGCTGGGGAATCTTAATATGCCAGTGAAATCATTTGCACTTTAGGTCACGTCGCCCAAGTCAGCCTTATTACTATTTCTGCTTTTACAAAATGTCTCCTTCATAAGCCAGGATCAAAGAACAAAATATGGGACACAGCAAGTTCAAGAGCATGGCTTCCTCCTGCACTCCTCAAAGTCAGGCCAAGGGCTGGCAATTTTTCCCATGACTAGCAAGGGTGATGACAGTCTGATGACAGTAGGACAAACAGGAGATGCCTTTTTCCTCTAGAATCATCTAGAATGTCTGTCAGATGATTGCCTCCATCCAGCTTGGCTGTGAACCAGGTAGACTCAATCAGACGAGAAGAGTTTTTCCAAAATAAAGGAAGCAAAGCCAGCAAGCCTTCAGTCTCATCTTTGATGATGTAATTTGGCCCAAATGCCTTCTCTGAAGTTATGTAGGCTGAAAATATACATTGAAGATCCCTCAAAATACTGATAAATACCCCCAAATGATATATTGCAAGGAGTGTTTGCTGAATGAAGGAAACTGTTGAAGCAACAGTGTTCCCCATGTGCAGTAGAAGCCCAGGGCTTCCTCTTGACTTCAGTGGAGACTTCTAGCAGTGGGCACCGCTGTCCCACACAACATCTGGGGGAACGTCAACTGGCCCACAGCTGGACCTCCACAAACTAACACCCTCATCAGCAGACGTTCTCCTGCTAGATGTCGTAAGGGTACCCAGCAGATTGTTTAGGCTGTGTGAAAAAATAGGTCTCGTTGGGCAACTAAATAATGAAGTATTCATTATTATCTTCCAAGCTCATTCAGGGCATCACGGAAGGCAGGGACATCATCCATCTTGCTAACTCTCAGAGGTTTCACCTGGATGCAACGCGTTCTCTAGTCATGTTGCCTCTGGACAAGAGACCGAAGGCTGGTGAAGGCTGATGGAGATACATGGCAGAAACCAACTCAGGGACTACAGACAACTCTGGGGTCTTGTGAAGGGACGGCTGTGCAGAGGTTTCAACAAATAGGTTGATGCTGAGTGAAGTTCTTATTCTAACAGAATGAAAAGACACTCTGGAAGAAGTGGAGTACACTATAGGGAGAAAAAAAATGTAAAGATCAGTATTTTCATTAATGGATCTTCCCTCCATCCCAGCCTTTTTGCCTGCTCTCCTTAAGCACCGTGAGTTGCAACTCCTCCCCCCACAAACCTTGAAGGGCCCACTGGAAAGGTGTCTCCTTACTGGTTCGTAGTTAACACGCACTGAACACCTACTACGTGACAGATACTATGCTAATAGCTTCAGCCTTATTCTGTTCATTTTCACATTGCCAAGTAATAAGACAGAGAAAGGGTCTTAAAAACCTGCCAGTAGAGGGGCGCCTGGGTGGCTCAGTGGGTTAAAGCCTCTGCCTTTCGCTCAGGTCATGATCCCAGGGTCCTGGGAACGAGCCCCACATCGGGCTCTCTGCTTGGCGGGGAGCCTGCTTCCTCCTCTTTCTCTCTGCCTGCCTCTCTCCCTACTTGTGATCTCTATCTGTCAAATAAATAAATAAAATCTTAAAAAAAAAAACAAAAAAAACAAAACAACAAAAAAAAAAAACCTGCCAGTAGAATTCCTCTTACAAAAGGGACTGTCTTTTGGAAAGCAACTACATGAGGTGCTTGGGGAAGGTAGCAGACCACAGACTGAAGACCACACTCATCAGCCAACATCTCCTTCAGCGTCGCTCCAGACCCCTTCTCCCACAGGGTCCACAGTGGCGATAGAGAACTATGAACTCCATCTCCCACATGCTTAGGAGCTAGGGATCCATGTGGGACCTGGGGTCCATCAAAAAAACCTTGGAAGAAGGAAGGGCAGTCCATGAGGTTGTACCCCTGCATGGGGGAAATGGCGGCAGAGGAGTGTGGTTCTCTGCGGCTGACCAGGACATTGGTGGGTTCTGGCTCATGGCAGGCAGCATGATCCTGGAGGCGAGGACGCAGCAGTTCCCTTGGCCATTCAGTTCTCAGACACGGTGGTTGTGGGCATCGTTCCTAGGAGCCCAGTTCAGAGTCCCTCCATCATCCCAGTAAATCTGTGAGTCATCCAATATCCCTTAACAAATCCCATTCTGGGGGTGTCTGGGTGGCTCAGTCAGTTAAGCGTCTGCCTTTGGCTCAGGTCATGATCCCAGCGTCCTGGGATCAAGTCACCTGCGTCAGGCTCCCTGCTCTGCGGGGGAGCTTGCTTCTCCCTCTCCCTCTGCCTGCTGCTCCCCGTGCTTGTGCTCTCTCCCTGTCTCTAAAATAAATAAAATCTTAAAAATCAATCAATCAATCCCATTCTGCCAAAGCCAGCCAGAGTGGATTTCATAGTCTGCAACCAAGAACCTTTCTTTTTAAAAAAGTTTTTATTTTAATTCGAAGGTAGTTAACGTACAGTGTGATATTAGTTTCAGGTTACAGTATGGTGATTCAACACTTTGGTGTTCATCACAAGTCCCCTCTCCCCTCCCCTCTGGTAATCATCAGTTTGTTCTCTATAATGAAGAGTCTGTTACTAGGAACACTTCTGATACAGGACAGAAGTTGAGACCTCCCAGGTCCTGGGTGCTAACCGGTGCTGAGGCTTCAGAGAGGAGCAGTGACTCCCTTGCGTAAGGCAAAGAGAAGAAATGACTGCTTAGGAGAAGTTCAGGGCAGTGGTGGAGGAGGAGGAGAAAAGGAAGAGGGGAGGAGAGGAGAAGCAGGTGGCCTGGCGGCAACCGGGCAGGGCAGGGGAAGAAAAGCCAAGAGAGGCCCCCTGGTGGTTGCGTCCAAGAGCGTCTTTTTTGGGTATTGTTGGAATGTGGTGTGTGGCACGTCCTCTTTTTTTTTTTTCTTTTTTAAAGATTGATTGATTTTAGAGAGAAAGAGCGTGCACGAGCAAGTGCGGTTGGGGCAGAGGGAAACAGAGAGAGCAGCTTCAGCAGACGCAGCCGTGAGCACGGAGTCCCTCTATCACAGGACCCGGACATCGTGACCTGAGCCCAAAACAAGAATCAGAGGCTCAACCGACTATGCCACCCAGGTGCCCTGGCGCGTCCTCACTCCTAGTCCTGCTTCTTCAGGAAAGTCCATTCCTCTGTTATGCTTACAAATGCTTTACATGAGGTGTTATGAGGAGCACTAGGAAAGGGGTAAAGTTCCTAGTTTGGACTGACTCATTAGGGTGCAAGTTCCTCGGTCACATAACAAGCCAGTGTTCATGGTCAGGTCTGTCTGATTTCAAAGCCTGAACACCAGCCATTGCCTTCCAACAACTCCGCTCATAAACAGCTGCCAGATCGCCACCAAGCTGAATGAGAGCACCAGGAAGGAGCACATGGTAAACACCAAGCCAGCGATGCTCCCTGAGAGGAAGAGCCCCTGTGCCCAGCAGTCTCCACAGGAGGCTCTGCAGAGTTGAAGGTTCTCTCCAAGCTGGTTTCCTTGGCCTTCAAGCACTCTGATATGCCTCTCTGATCTCTCGTCTCATTTTCTCTTGGTCCTCAGGTGTGGGGTCCCTCCTGCTTCTTCCAGAATCTACCAGCAACATTATGGCCCAGTCATACCCTTGGCTGTGTTCTTTGCTCCCTAGAGCCCTTTGAAGGCAGCTTCTTAATCTTTTGTGAATTTAAAGGCTGGGAAAGGAGAGAAAGTACCTTTCGGTCCTTTTCCAGTATCTTATCTTTATGGATTACTTCTTTATGGACCATTTCTAACCATAATGGAAGTCTTACCCTAACTGGATGAAGCAAAAAAGAAAAAAAGGAGGAAATTGATCGGTTCATGTTTCTGAAAAGCTCAGGACTTGGAGCTTCAAGTCTGGCCCAGGTGGTCAGACCTGGAAAGACTTACTTTCTTTCCTTTTTTTTTTTTTTTTTTTCAAAAAACTTTCTTTCCTTTTTTCCCTCATTTCTTTGCTCCATTCTTTTTGTCTCCAGCAGCGTCCCACCAAGGTACCTATTGCCGTACCCAGGCTTTCCCCCTTAATGACCTCAGAGGAAAGGGCTTCTCTTTCCCAGGAGATACAACCCAAGTCCTGGAAATGAGGCTCCATGCTCACTTCTGAACCCAGTCCTGTGGTCAAGGAGTAGACTGTTAGGATTGGTTCATGTGAGTGCTGCCCTTGGCATCCAGGACAAAGCCAGCCGACTGGAACCCCATGAACTGAGTTTCCAGAAGGATATTTTTCCATAAGAACTCCAAGGGCTCAGTGGGTTAAAGCCTCTGTCTTCGGCTCAGGTCCTGATCTCAGGGTCCTGGGATCGAGTCCCACATCTGGCTCTCTGCTCAGCGGGAAGCCTGCTTCTCCCTCTCTCTCTACTTGTCTCTCTGCCTACTTGTGATCTCTGTCAAATAAATAAATAAAATCTTTAAAATAAAAAAAAAAGAACTCCAAGGAGCATATTCAGAGAGAGAGAGGATGCTAGGTGGGCTAAATCAAGAAATGCCCACTGTTCTGCCTTTACTGCCCTCTCCACACCCGGTCTTCTCTCCTCCCTTACCACATATCCTGTTCAAATCATTGCTCCAGTGTCCTGGTGGAGTCTCTCTAAATGCTCGCAGCCTTTCTCAGCAGAATTCTCCAGGCCATAGCTCTGCTGGGGACAGTCCAGGGTTTGTTGGCCAGACCTATCCAGCCTTGCCTCATTTTTATCTCCAGTGTTGAGCACAGTGCCTGGCACACGATACGGCGTTCGGACTGTGTCCGTGGTAGGGAAGCGGAGAGGGCAGCAAGCTCTTTTGCATAGATGGATTGGACCTGGGACCACCCCACAGTGTTGTCCCCGAGACCGCCAGGAGAAAAGCCCCCATATTCGTCTGACAGAACCATCTGTGTGGGAATTTCACTTGGCTCTGCCTCTTCCAAGTTGTTCAAATTCCTCACCGTAATACATGCCCAAAGATTTCCAAACCATCCCTGCTTCCTTGTAAAATGCATCCGTCAGCTGAAAAAGAGTCCAGAGCCAGGCCCTAGGGTAGGTGGAGGGAGACGTCAGAGTGGGTTCTGTCTGAGAGTCAGGTGAAAAGGAAAGGTGGAAAGATGTCCCAGGTGTTGGTGCTCTCCCCCACCTGCGGAGGCCTTGGAGGTTTCCACGGAGAGAGTGGAGGGTGGGGGAAACACGAGTTATTTTCCGCATATGTGTTCCCTGCCACTGTGCATAGCATAGTATGGATTGATAATACTTTATAGGAAGACTCTCCAATGAAAATGTCCACCCTACAGTGACTGTTTGAACAGTCAGGGCTATAAAAATGACCATTGCTGTCCTCCTGTCCTTCCCTCCCACTGTATCTATAGTATCACACTTTGAGCCCCTCTTCTCCAAATGCCTCTTTAGTTTGGAGAAAATACAAAGCTGTAGTTAGATGATAACTCGGGCCTTATTCCTCCTTGTAGATGGAGCTGTTCTCACGCAAATCTCCAGCAACTCTTTCCAAGGGTCTTTTCAGGTTTTTGCTTAGAAAGAACCTCTGGTGAAGGGAGCCACCAGGGAAGCCCTTTGCCTTGAGCTCTTAGTGCTGTGTCTTTACATTTGGGCAGGGGCCCTTCAAGACTCAGCCCAAGCTTCTGGGGGGCTGAGCAGCCCCATTCATGAAATGCCCACCAGCTGCCCCTCTGAGTATGGAGTGTGACACTAAGAGATGACTGCTCTCGGTGGAGTAACCAGGATGGCCTCCAAGTGTCTGAGAATCTACTGTAAAGCAGACAATCTCCAAAAAGCAGACCCAGAAGAACTGCACCCCCAGTGCCCCTGCACCTCCCTCGATCTCAGCTTCCTCCTCCGAAGATGAAGAGCGGACTTGACTGTCTTCAAGAGTCTTGGGTGTTAAGAGCCGCCTTCTGAGCCTTGCTTCCCCTGCTTCCTCTACCCAGAAGAGCACAAAAGAAAGAAAGTTATTTACAGACACTGAAACAACCCTTTTTAGTCTCAGAGATGATCTGCCTACCCTCTTACTCCTTGCTAAGTGGTTACATTGGGGCGCTGCAGGGAGACATCTTTGCTTCTCTCCCTGCTTTTGTTCCTTGGCTTTAGAGACCCGCCACCCACAATCCTGCCCCTGTCTCTACACACCTCCTCCTTGGGAACTGGATGGGTCAGAGCCTGACATTTCCTGAGGCACTGCACCCAGCGAAATGCATTTCCATGAATTGCTTCTTGCTGCAAGTAACGGCTTGTTGTGTGTAAGCATATGCTTGTATGTGAGAACACATCTCCGGGATAAATCCCTAGCAGGGGGATTTGAGTCAAGAGGTAATTGCATTTAAACTTTTTAAAAAGATTTTTTTATTTGTTTAAGAGAGAAAGAGACAGTGAGAGAGAGAGAGAGAGAGAGAGAAAACACAGAGGGAATGGGAGAGGGAGAAGAAGGCTTCCCACCAAGCAGGGAGCCTGATTCAAGGCTCGATCCCAGAACCCTGGGATCATGACTTGAGCAGAAGGCAAACACTTAATGATTGAGTCACGCAAGCACTCTTGCATTTAAATTTTTAAATTTTGATAGCTATTTCTGAATTGTCCTCCAAAAAGCCTGAACTTCATGGCAGTGGGTGTTAGTAATCTACCCAATATTCATTATTCCCTTACTCTCTTAATAATGAAAAAGCTTCATTTCTGCAACTCCCTGGCAGGTAGGGGTGGCCAATAAGACATAAGTAGAAGTTCTGAGTGAGACTTCCAGGAAATTTCCTTTTGCTTCCAGTCCTTCCTCCACTTCCTGCATGGGTCTCTGTTGTATGGCAAGCGCTGCAGCAGCCTTCTTGTGACCTGGAGGATGAAAGCCATGCACTAAGGAGAGGGGAGCAGGAAGGCCAGTTAAGTCTGGGTCATTGAAAGTCCTCTTAGAGCTTTCAAACAGCTCTGGGCTATTTCTCAGACAGGAGCAAACAAAGTCCTAATTGATCTAAGCTACTTTAGGCAGCCTTCTGATGCTAATAGTCCAACACAGTCCTCCATTCACACTGATTCACATTCTGACTGATAGCACCTTTCCCCTAATATTCTCACCAGCATTACATATCACAAAGTATCTTATGTTTTTTAGCATTTATTTTTTATTGAGGTATAACTTACATACAGCATTCATGTGTACATGATTCGATGTTTATAGATATTATGAAATAATCACAATAAGTCTAGTTAATATCCATCACTATGCATAGCTACAGAATTTTTTCGTGCAATGAGAACTTTTGAGGTCTGCTCTCTTAGCCACTTTCAGTTATGTAATACAGTATTATGAACTATAGTCAAAGTGCTGTACATTACATACAGTGACTTCTTTATTTTATAACTGGAAGTCTGTGCCTTTTGGACTGTGCCCATTTGCCCACTCCCTACTCCCAGCCTCTGGCAACCACCAACCTATTCTCTGTACCCTTGATTTTATTTTATTATTATTTTTTTTTAGATTCTCCATAGATGTGAGATCATACAGTATTTGTCTTTCTCTTTTCAACCTACTTCACTTGGCCATTGATGGGCATTGACCATCAAAGTTTCCCCATGGAATTATCCTCCAAGAAATTCAAGATGTGAGGCTGCAGAAAGTGAAGCAAATTACTGAGCTGGAGATTTCAGAAGCAGCTGTATTCAGGAGGTAGCTGCACCTATTTGAGCAAGAGAACCAACAGAGACAGAAAAGCAAGGGACCCACATGGTCCTGCAGGGTCTGGGGAGCCCAGGTCAGTGTTCTCAGTCATATATTTCCCAGGTATGTGTACCATATGCACTGGTTTTTTTCGATGTAACTTGAGCATTTCCACTAAAGGATGTGCCTTACTTTTCTCTCACATTTAGAGTGAAATCATCTTCCACAAGTCTGCATAGGCAGGACAAGCTAAATAAGAGTCCCTGGCAGGAGAAAAGGAAAAGGGCAGTGTTGGGGTGAGGAGATAAGGAATGGGGTGACTTTGAATTATGCAAGTTTTACATCCTTCCTCCCAAACTTAAGGTGTGTTAAAGGCAATGCGATCATTTAAGTTTCAGTTTCAGGAAACGAATGTGTCTTTTATAACTATCTTTTTCCCTAGGTAGCATTTAGTTACCTATACAAGCCAATGCATAGTGGGGAGCCTTAAGAAAGCCCTGATGACATTTCCTGCTTAAGCTGGCTCTGAGGGCTCACCACAGGAGGAAAAAGGGAGCACCCCCATGGAAAACAGACATGGTAAGCACAAATGTTAGCAAAACTGCCTATCACACACCAACAGGAAGATGGACAAATATAACCTTGAATTAAGAACAGACAATAAAGTCTTACAGACATTAAATTTTCTTAAAAATAATTATTAAGTTTTAGAAAGCATATTTTTAAAGCCCTTTAAAACTTCATTCTGTTGCCATATCTGGAGAAGGCAGCCCTGGACTGATGGCAGGCCAGAAGGGCTCTCATTCTCTGCCTCTTCTCTCAACTGAGCTCTTCTGGGCCTTGCCTCATTTTCTGGTCTGGGCACAAAGGCCACTGAGATGATCTGGCTTCCTGTTTCTCCATTTGCGTTGAATCTGAGGATTCCTTTTGAAGATGCTAATAAATGCATAGCGTTTTTTTTTTTTTTTTTTAAGATTTTATTCATTTACTTGACAGCAAAAGATGGAACAAAGCAGAGGTAGCAGGAGAGAGAGAAGCAGGCTTCCCACTGAGCGGGGAGCCCAATGTGAGGTTCGATCCTGGGACTCTGGGATCATGACCTGAGCTGAAGGCAGACACTTAACGGCTGAGCCATCCAGGTGCCCCAAATGCGTAGGTTTCAAACCAAGTGGTTTACTAAGCTTCTGGAGGACCACCCTGAATGAGGACAGCGGAAGCAAGGTTAGAAGAGGATGGGGGTAAGGAGGATAACCACTGCAGGAACTTACACAACTTGAGGTGAAAAGAGAGGGAGCAGAAGGGGTGAAAGTGGTCTGGGAGAGAATAGAAAGGCTGGTATGGAGTCACCTCAAGCTAGGTTTCATCTTTCCATTTGCTAGCTCCATGGCCTAGGACAAGATACTTAATGAGCACTTCCTGCCCGCAGAGTTTCCAGGCACAGGGCGTGTGCATTCTTTGTTTGGGAATTTCTTGTTTTAAGGAGTTGGCCCTGAGGAAACAGTCCTTAACACCTCATGTGGAATTTAAGAAAACAAATGAACAAAGGAAAAAAAGAGAGAGAACAAGAGAGACAAACCAAGAAACAGACTCTGAACTATAGAGAACAAACAGGGTTACTAGAAGGCAGATGAGTGGGAGGGATGGGTAAAATATGTGTTGGGAATTAAAGAGTACACGCATCATGATGAGTTCTGAGTAACTATAGAATTGTCAAATCATTATATTGTACACTTGAAGTTAATATAACACTGTATGTTAACTACACTGGAATTAAAGTTAAAAAAAAATGGATGGAGGACCTCAATAGACATTTTTGCAAAGAAGACATGTAGGTGGCCCACAGATACATGGAAAGATGTTCAAAATCACTAATCATCAGGGAAATGCAAATCAAAATCTCAGTGAGGTGTCACCTAACACCAGTCTGAGTGGCCAGTGTCAAAAAGACAAGAAACAACAAGTGCTGGTGATGATGTGGAGAAAAAGAAATACTTGTTAGAAATGTAGAAATGTAATTGATGCAACTACTGTGGAAAACAGTGTGAAGATTCCTCAAAAAAATTAAAAATAGAAATACTGTATAATTCAATAATTCTACTACTGGGTATTTGCCCAAAGAAAATGAAAGCACTAATTCAAAAAGATATATGTACCCCTATATTTATTGCAGAATTATTTATAATAGTCAAAGTATGGAAGTAACCCAAATATGCACATCTGGGGATGAATGGATAAAGATATGTCATAAACACACACACACACACACACACACACATAATCACACATATAATATACATATACATATATATGAGAGATTCATATATATAGTATTATTCAACCTATATATCTATTTTACATCCATATTACACACACACACACACACACACACACACACACACAGAATATTACTCAGCCATAAAAAAGAATGAGATCTTACCATTTATGACAACATGGATGAATCTGGAGGGTACTATGCTAGGTGAAATACGTCAGAGAGAGAAAGGCAAATGCCATATGATTTCACTTACATGTAGAATCTAAAAAGAAAATAAGTGAACAAACAAACAACAGACTCTTAAATACAGAGGTCAAACTGACGGTTGCCAGAGGGGAGATGGGGGAGGGGGTGATGGGCAAAATAGATAAACAGGATTAAGAGGTACAAATTTCCAGTTATAAAGTAAGTCATGGAGATGAAAAGTACAGCATAGGGAATATAGTCCATAATTTTGTAATAACATTGTATGGTGATAGATGGTGATTACACTTATTGTGAAAATAAAAGTCACCCATAATCTTACCACACAGGGTCTATGCTAAATATCCTTTCTATGCACAAATATACTCTTTTTAAAAAGGGATTATATTGACTATTTTGGTATTTTTCTCATTAAATGATAATAGCGTGAGCGCCCGAGTGGCTCAGTCAGTTAGGCAACTTCCTTCAGTTCAGGTCATGATTCCAGGGTCCTGGGATAGAGCCCCACTTCAGGCTCCCTACTCAGCAGGGGAGTCTTCTTCTCCCCTCCCCCTGCTCATGCTCTCTCTGTCACTCACTCTCTCTCTTTCAAATAAACAAATAAAATCTTTAGAAAAAATAAATGATATAGTGTGAAATATCTTTCACAGCATTAAGTATTATTTTGCAACATCCTTTTAGTGATTTTTTTAGATGGTCCATGGCTTTATTTATTTATTTATTTATTTTAAGATTTTATTTATTAATTTGACAGAGAGAGAGAGATCATAAGTAGGCAGAGAGGCAGGCAGAGAGATGGGGGGAAGCAGGCTCCCTGCTGAGCAGAGAGCCTGACGTGGGGCTCGATCCCATGACCCTGAGATCATGACCTGAGCCAAAGGCAGAGGCTTAACCCTCTGAGTCACCCAGGCGCCCCCCATGGCTTTATTTAATCAATTCTGTATGGCTAAGGAATTAAGCAATTTCCCTGTTTTTGTTTCCTCTATTGAGCATTTTTATTTTGGAATAATTATAGATTCACAGGAAGATGCAAATATGGTACATAGAGGTCATCCTGTTTCCCTTGATGGTATGTCTTTCATGATTATAGTAATAGTACATTATCAAAACCAGGTACTTGACACTGGTATAAATTGGTGCATAGTTCTCCATCATCTTAAGACATGTAGGTTCATGTAACCGCCACCACATACAAGATACAGAACTATTGCATCCCCTCAAAGGCTTCAGCTTGCTACCCCTGTACAGTCTACATGCCACTGTCTTCTCTACCCCATCCTCAACTCCTGACAATCACTAATCTATTCTCCATCTCCATAGTTTGTCATTTCAAGAATGTTAAGTAAATGGAATTATAGCATATAACCTTTTGTGACTGACTTTTTTTCACTTCTTGTAATGATTTGGATACCCACCCAACTTGCTGAATGTATCATTCCTTCTCATCGCTGAATAGTATTCTATGATATGGATACACTATTCATCCATTCATCTTGTTTGACCATTTACCTATTGAGGGACTTTTTTTCCTTTCAAGTTTTGGGGAACTACAAATAAAACATCTATGAACAATGGATTCAAGTTTTTGTGTGGACATGAGTTTTCATCTCTCTGGGATAAATACCCAGGAGAGCAATTGTTGAGTCATATGGCAAGTGTGAGTTTAGTTTTTTTTTTTTTTAATTTTATTTTTATTTTTATTTATTTGACAGAGAGATCACAAGTAGGCAGAGAGGCAGGCAGAGAGAGTGAGAGGGAAGCAGGCTCCCTGCCGAGCAGAGAGCCCGATGTGGGACTCGATCCCAGGACCCTGAGAGTGAGTTTAGTTTTTAAGAAACTATCAAACTATTTTCACCAGCAATGTATGAGATCCGGTTCTTTGTATGCTAACCATGGTATTGTCATTATTTTTTAATTTAACTATTCTCATAGCGGTGTAATAGTATCTAATGTGCATTTCCCTAATCACTAGTGATGTCGAACATCTTTTCATGTGTTTGTTATATATATATATATATATATATATATGCCTTTCAGTAAAATATCTGTTCATATCTTGCCAATTTTGAAATTTATGGCCCAGAATATAGTTTTTTTAAATGCATATACTCTGGGTGTTCAAAAAGAATGTGTATTCTGTTGTTGTTTAGTGGAGTGTTATGTAAATGTTGGAAGGCAGCTACGCTCACCACTATACCACCAACGCTGTTATGTAAATGTTGATTAGTTCCAATTGATTTTGCTGTTTTTGAGCGTTTCTTTTATTTCTTTTTTTAAAGATTTATTTATTTGTTTTAGGAGAGTGGGGTAGAGGGAGAGGGAGAAAGAAACTTTAGCAGACTCCTTGCTGAGCATAGAGCCTGATGCAGGGCTTGATTTCATGACCCTGAGATCAGGACCTGAGCTGAAACTAAGAGTTAGTCCCTTAACCAACTGTCACAAAGGCACCCCTTGTTGAGTTTTTCTATATCCTTGCTGACTTTCTGTTTAGTTTTTCTGTCAATTTTTGAGAGAAGAATGTTGAATTTTCTACCTAACATTGCAGATTAGTCTATTTCTGCCTTTAGTTCTATCAGTATTTGATCCATTTACTTTAAGGCTATGTTATTGGTACATTCACATTTAGGATTACTGTGTCTTGTTGGTGAATTGATCCTTTTGTGGTTACATAATATCCCCTTTTTCTCCCTAGTAATTTTCCTTTTTCTTGATCTACTTTATCTGAAATTAATATAGCCACTCCAGCCTTTTATTATTATTACAAACAACACTGTTCAGCCTTTGTACTAATCTACAATTATGAGAATTTCTTGGTTAAAAGTCTGCTTGTTTTTTTTTTTTCATTTTTAAGATTTATTTATTTGACAGAGAGAGATCACGAGTAAGCAGAGAGGCAGGCAGAGAGAGAGGAGGAAGCAGGCTCCCTGCGGAGCAGAGAGCCTGACGCGGGGCTGGATCTCAGGACCCTGAGATCATGACCTGAGCTGAAGGCAGAGGTTTAACCCACTGAACCACCCAGGTGCCCCAAGTCTGCTTGTTTTTTAAAAAGATTTTAGTTATCTTTTTATTTTAGAGAGAGAGCGCATGTATAAGAGTGTATAAGCAAGTGGTGGGGCTGGGGGGAAGACTAGAGGGAGTGGTAGAGGGAGGGGGAAAGGACCTTAAGCTGAGTGTGGAGCCTCACAGGGTGCTTGAACTTAAGACCCTGAGATCATGATCTGAGTCAAAACCAAAAGTCCTACACTTAACTGAGCCACCCAGGCACCCCCAAAGTCTGCATGTTTTTAAAGGCTTTTGACAATATTGTCAAATTGCCCTGCATAAATTTACTAAGTTTTACTGCCTAAACACTGGACATATCATTTAAAATAACTACAAATGAAAGACAAGTTTTAACCAGTTACAATAGAAATGTCTCATAAACTGCAAAACACTGATGAAAGAAATTGAAGATGACACAAAGAAATGGAAAAACATTCCATGTTCATGGATTGGAAGAACAAATGTTGTTAAAATGTCTCTGCTGCCCAAAGCAGTCTACATATTTAATGCAATCCCTATCAAAATACCACCAGCACTTCTCACAGAGCTGGAACAAACAACCCTAAAATTTATATGAAACCAGAAAAGACCCTGAATAGCCAAAGTAATGCTGAAAAAGAAAACCAAAGCTGAAGGTGTCACAATTTTTGACTTCAAGCTGTATTACGAAGTTGTAATTATTAAGACAGCATGGTACTGGCACAAAAACAGACACACAGATCAATGGAGTAAAATAGAAAACCCAGAAACAAACCCCCAACTATATGGCCAACTAATCTTTGACAAAGCAGGAAAGAATATCCAATGGGGGGAAAAACAGTCTCTTCAACAAATGGTGTTGGGAAACCTGGATAGCAACATGCAAAAGAATGAAACTTGACCCCCCCTTTTTAAAAAAGATTATTTATTTACTTATTTATTTATTTATTAGACACAGAGAGAGACCACAAGTAGGCAGAGAAGCAGAGAGAGAGAGGGGGAAGCAGGCCCCCTGCTGAGCAGAGAGCCTCATGTGGGGCTCTATCCCAGGACCTGAAATCATGACCTGAGCTGAAGGCAGAAGCTTAACCCACTGAGCCACCCAGGTGCCCCAGACCACTTTCTTACATCATGCACAAAAATAAGTTCAAAATGGTTGAAAGACCTAAATGCGAGATAGGAAACCATCAAAGTCCTAGAGGAGAACACAAGCAGGAATCTTTTTGACATCGGCCATAGCAATTTCATACTAGATATGTCTCCTGAGGCAAGGGAAACAAAAGCAAAAATAAACTATTGGGACTTCATCAAAATAACAAGCTTCTGAACAGCAAAGGAAACAAGAAAACCAAAAGGCAACCTATAGAATGGGAGAAGTTATTTGCAAATGACACATCTGATAAAGGACTGGTATCCTAAATACATAAAAAACTTATACAACTCAGCACCCAAAATATAAATAATCCAGTTAAAAAAATGGACAGAAGATATGAATAGACATCTTCCCTAAGAAGACATACAGATGGCTAAAAGACGCATGAAAAGATGCTCAACATCACTCATCATCAGGGGAATACAAATCAAAACTACAATGAGGTATCACCTAACAGCAGTTAGAATGGCTAAAATTAACAACACAGAAAACAGCAGGTTTTGGCGAGGATGCAGAGAAAGGGGAAACCCTCTTACACTGTTGGTGGGAATGCAAACTGGTGCAGCTACTCTGGAAAACAGTGTGGAGTTTCCTCAAAGTGTTGAAAATAGAACTGCCCTAGGATCCAGCAACTGCACTACTAGGTATTTACCCAAAGGATAAAAAAAAAAAAAACAAAAACTGATTTGAAGTTACACCCTAATGCTTATTTATAGCAAGTTTGAAGTTACATCCTAATGCTTATTTATAGCAAGTTTAACAATAGCCAAATTATGTTTTGAAAAAACCCAAATGTCCATCAACTGATGAATGGATAAAGAAGACATGTGTGTGTGTGTGTGTGTGTGTGTGTGTGTGTGTGTGTATAAAATGTTGCTCAGCCATAACGAAGAAGGAAATCTTGTCTTTTGCAGTGATGTGGCTGGAACTAGAAAGTATTATGCTAAGCAAAGTGTCAGTCAGAGAAAGACAAATACCAAATGATTTCACTCATATGTGGAATTTAAGAAACAAAACAGATAAACATGGAAGCGAAAAAGAGAGGCAAACCAAGGGGCACCTGGGTGGCTCGGTGGGTTAAAGACTCTGCCTTCGGCTCAGGTCATGATCCCAGGGTCCTGGGATCCAGCCCCGCTTTGGGCTTTCTGCTTGGCAGGGAGCCTGCTTCCCCCTCTCTCTCTGCCTACTTGTGATCTCTGTCTATCAAATCAAAAAACAAAAACTTAAATATTAAAAAAAAAGGCAAACCAACAAACAGAACTATAAAGAATAAACTGAGCAGGACTCAGGGGGTTGGGTGGGGAGATGGGTTAAATAGGTGTCAGGTATCAAGGAGGACACTTGTAATGAGCACTGGGTGTTGTATGTAAGAGATGTATCTCTAAATTCTACTCCTGAAGCTGTATTACACTGTATATTATTACACTGTACGTTAACTAACTAGAATTTAAATAAAAATTTGGAGAAAGAAAAAAAGAAATGTCTCATACCTCAGTGGGGGTGCAGGTAGTAATGGTTGGTGAACATATTTAAATGAGTTAAATTCTCCTCTATCCTAGTAAAAAGCCTAGTTAAAAAAAAATCATAAATCCAGAAATAGGGTCATATATGTATTTTCAGAGTGGGCGCCACTCTTATGCAGCAGCCATAAGAGTTGGGAATGTTTGCCCTTTTAGGAAGGTCTGAACGGTATGGGATGGGATGGGGAACTGGATAGGGCTTTTGTATTTATATTTGTATTTGTAGTCATAGATATTTTTTTTTGTAGTCATAGATATTTTTAAAAATATGTGGTGTATTTTTATTTATGATATCTGACTTGAATTTACATTTATTATCAGGACTTCTATAATTGTAAAAATCTAACACCAAGTAAAACTGTGACTCTCATGGGAAGAGACTACAACTTCCAGGATTCCGTGGGTTGAAGCGGTGGGGTGTTCTCGGAGACAAACTACAATTCCCAGAATCCCGCTAGACAAGGGGGTGGTTCTGGCCTAGGGTTGGGGCCACTGAGTCCGCAGGCGTGCGCTCTTGCAAAGGCTGCCGCGCCGGGCTCGCCAGCCGAGCAGGCGCACGGCGGGCACCCGCGAGCCCGGCGGCCGCGGACGGGACGGCGCCTCGGGACCTGCCCTCCATGCCTGGGCCTCCCGGTCTTGTAGCGGGAACGGGAGGAGGCGGCGGCAGCTGTTTGGGCCAAAGCCGGGTCCGCCGAGGGCCCACCTGGACGCTTGAGCCCAGCGGAGCCCGGCCTGCGGGGTGCAGGTGAGACGCGCGCTGGGGGCTAGCCAGGGCTCCGCGACACCCCGGGCTTGGAGTTGAGGGATCGGCCCCGGACCTCCCGCGGGAGGGTCAGCTGGAGCGCCGGGCCCTGGGGTAAAGAGGAGCCCAGGGAAGTTTGCCGAACCAAGAAGTGACGGGTGATGCGGACTGACAGAGGAGCGGGATGGGGGCGGGGGTGAGGATAGGTGGACCCTCGGGGTCCCGCTGCCGCGGGGTCCGGGCGGCGACCCCCAGGCGCGCTCGTTGAATCCCTTAGCCCTTGGCTGGCACTGGCAGCAGGTCCTCACGCCCTTCAGCTTGGGAGTGGAATAGCGCAGTTGGCTGGGAGCCAGCGACGTGCGCGGAGGGGTCTTGGGACCCTGGAGCTCCCTTGGAAGGCAGTACCTGGGCAGGCCTGCGGGCTGATCCCTGGGCTCTTTGGGGTGATAAGCGCCCGGTGATAAGAGCCTGCCATGACTTGCTTGACAGTGCCAGGGTAGCCTTTGGAGGGACCCAGTTGGACTCCTGACCCCTTGCATGTGGGTAGACCCCATCTCCTGGTCACAGATGAGAATCCTCTGCTAAGTAAGATCTAGGGTCCTCAGGCCAGAGCCCTGCATCTGGTGGTGGGCGACTAGGGTCTGCTTACTTACTCTCAGAGACTACTCTTGGGGGAAGCAAGGCCCAGCACAGGAAAGGTTACGGGGGGTGAGCTTGATAGGACTTAGTGGCTAAGAACACAGACAGAACAGAGTTTATTCACCAAATGTTTACTGTTACATGTGCTGGGCATTCAAATCTTGGCTCTCATTTATTAGCTTGAGCTAATAAGTGCCCTTGAGCAAGTTACTTACCCTTTCTGAGCCTCTGTTTCTTCCTCTGCAAAATGGGGATGAAAGTACCTTCATGACAGGCTTGCTGTGAAGATTACATGAGATAATGCTGTGCAAGTCCTCAGCCCAGTGTTGGTACACAGTGGATGTGCAGCAGATGGTAGCACTTGTGGTTGCTGAGACAGCAAATGTTAGAGGTGCGGCTGGAACCCAGGTCGTCTTTTTACTGGAACTAGGTGCTCTCTCTGCCTCTCATGGATCTTGGAGATCTTCCAGTTCATCCTTTTCACATTACAGAGGAGGCGTCTGAGTCCCAGTTAGTGCTAGAGCCAGGAAAGAACACGGGTCCCGTTTTCCCCAGAGATGGCCAGCCTTGGGCCCCAGGAGGGTGAGGAGAGGCACAGAGTGGAGATCTTCAGCAAAGAGGAGGATGGGGTGCTGGTGACAGAGTTCCCCCAGACCGCCCTGTGGCCACACGAGCATCCTGTGGCCTGGAAGTGTCAGTGACAGAGCAGCTGCAGCAGTGTCCAAACTTTCCTTCTGGTTGGCAAGTTCTTGCTCTGCGCCAGGCTTTAGAAAATATGGAGCAACAAACAAAGGCTTCTAGTGCATATGGAGCTAATTGGAAAATTAAATTATCAAGTGTTCCATTCCCCAAGGGTCTGCGGCACTCTTAGTTTGGTTGTCAATGGGTACTCTCCCCCAGGACCTGCCTAACACCTGATAGGTGTTTTTTTTTTTTTTAAAGATTTTATTTATTTATCTGACAGAGATCACAAGTAGGCAGAGAGGCAGGCAGAGGGGGGGGGGGAAGCAGGCTCCCTGCTGAGCAGAGAGCCTGATGCGGGGCTTGATCCCAGGACCCTGAGATCATGACCTGAGCTGAAGGCAGAGGCTTAACCCACTGAGCCACCCACGTGCCCCTGGTAGGTGTTTTTAAATTGGGTAAAATAATGAACATGAAAGGCATAGCCCACAAATGTCAGCATAGGCTTTGGAGTGAGACTTGGGTTCGAATCCCAGCCCCACCACTTCATAGCTATGTGATGTTGGGCGATTCACTTAACAACTATGCATGTACTTCCACCAATGTGGGATGAAATCGATAGCACTTATTTTAGATTTGTAGGAGGGAATAAATGAGGTTGTTCATCTAAAGCACCTAGCACTGTTTCTGGCATAGAGTAAGAGCCACTGAATGGGTGGTAGACCGTTATTATGATAATAATAATACTATAAATACTATAGGCATTATTTTGCCTATAAAATAGGTATAATTGTGTTGGTTTTTCACACCAGGAAAAGGAGACTTGCAAGGGTTAAGAATTAGCCCAGGCAGACACAGAAAGACAAATAATACATGCTATCACTTATGGGTTGAATCTAAAATAGCCGGACTCATGGAAGCAGAGAGTGGAATGGTGGTTGCCAGGGACTGGGATGAGGGGGAACAGGGAGGCATTAGTCAAGGCGATAAAGTTTCAGGTATACAAGACGACCATGTCCCAGAGACCTACTGTACAGCTTAGTGCCTGTGGTTCACATGACTGTACTATTATACTCTAGAATTTGCTAAGATGGTAGATCTTATGTTAAATATTTTTATCGCAAAAAAATAATAAGAGGGTGGGAGGAAACTTTTGGAGGTGATGGACAGGTTTATGGCATAGATTATGGTGATAGTTTCACAGGTGTATACCTGCTTCTGAACATCAAGTTTTACACGTTAATTATGCACAACTTTTTGTCTGTCAAAAAAAAAAAAAGAAGAAGAAGAAGAAGAATTGGTCTAGGATCATGCAGCTGCTAAGTGCCGGGACAGGAGCTCACTTCTGGCCTTTCAGCTGGAGAACCAGTGCCACGTACTTCTCTGCAGCCTGTGGTCCTCCCAGTCCTTGAGGCCTGGCTGTGACCGGAGGGGTGGGGGCGGGGCCGGGGGGCCAGAGGGCAGCCTCTAGCATCGCAGCAGGGGGTCTTCAAGGTGGGGACCCTACAGTCTGGCTGCTTGTGCTTCCTCTCCATGTCTGAGGTTGGATGAGGCTGGAGGCCGCATCCACTGAGTGAGCCTGGGGGATGAGGTCTTAGGAAGAAGTGCGGCCCTGTGACCCCTGGACCGCAGGGCTGGTGAAGGGCGCCATCTGGGTGAGGCCTGGAGAGCTTGATTCTGAGAAGAAGTGATCTTGTTTAAGGGCTAGGAAGAGTTCTTCTCTGGGCCTGATCTCTGCCTTTGGGAGGAGGGCCACCCAGGAGCCATGGGTGTGAGGACAAGGAGCTCTGGACTGAGAGCACCTGCTGTTTTAATCTTGGCCGCCTTTGAGAGCTCAGCCGTCCTGGCCGCTGCCTCCCTCAACCTCTTTTATAAAGTAAAGAGATGGAGCAGATCATTTCTAAGGGCTCTTTTAGCTCTAAAAATAGAAGGTTTTGTCACTTTAAATTGGTGGATTAACCCTCTCAGCCCAGCACCGGGGCAGGTGGGATAATTATCACCCCCCTATGTTACCCAGACTTTCCTCGGGGCAAGAGAATGGCCACAGCTCCCTTGAGCTGCCTGCCACCGTGGGTGTCTCTGCCTGGCCCAGTGGGGAGGAATTACACAAGGAAGCAGTGGGTTGCTAAGTTACAGTGGTGAGCCTGTGGGTCTGCGTTTCTGCAGTCATCCACACCTGCTCTGCCCTTGAGTGACAAAAACTCATTGCCTTGACGTCTGCCTTGCTTCTCTGTCACTGACTCTACTGCCGAGTCTGAAGCATGGTGAATGAGACCCCTGGTAGTCAGACATAGGTTTGTATCCTGGGGCCCCTGCTTGAGCTGTAAGACCTGGAGCAAGCATCTTAATCTCATTAAACTTTGTTTTTTTTCATATTAAAAGAAAACAAAGCTAATCCTAGTACCTACATTGGAGGGCTTTTGTGAGCCTTAGTGGACAAGGGGCAGGAAAGGGGCATAGGATGGTGCCTGGTACACAGTAGGTGCTCAATAAAGGAAGCTGGTGGTAGCATTAACTGCCACCCCCTGCCCAGAAGCCAACACCCTCTTTTCCTGAGCTAGCCAGGACAGTGATGGATCCTTCCATTTTTGTCTGGCTTCCCATGTCCTCACTGCTGCCTGTGCAGGGCCCGACCTCTGTCAGACAATCAGACCTTTCACTGCCATTGGTAGCTTACCGTCAGTACGATCTTAATGCTAAGGGTTCTCTCTTTTCTCCATTTTGAAAGCATAACAGAGGGCCCCTTCCAGGCTGGACACTGGGTACTCAGCCATGAGCCAAGCATCATGGAGAGGCTGGAGCCTTTGGTCTGCCGAATTGCCTCTATTACCGTTATTATTGCAATTATCAGGAAGGCCTGTGTCAGGTTATATTCAAAGGAAAGGGAAAAAAGAAAGAAACAAGAGATTAAAAAAAAAAAAAAGGCTCTTTAGAAACTGAAGCAGATAGAAGGGTGCTGCCAATTTGCCCCTGAAAACTGCTTCACTCAGCTCCTGGAGCAGCCAGATATTATTAGGACCCCATGGCCTTAGTGCTCCCTCCTTTCTAGGAACCCCTCCATTCCAAGAAGCGCTGGACGCAGGTGTCCATGGTGCTGCCACACCCGCAGGCACAGCCGGGCAGCTGGACGAGAGGCTGCCAGCCACGGTGCCTCATCTTCTGTGGCTGGTCACCCAGCGCTGGGTGCAGGGTCCACTTCTGGGGGGCTCTGGCCAGCTCCAGACCTAGGCCCTGAAAAGCCAGGTATTAGAGCCTTGGGGTCTGAGAAGGCATAAATGCTCCAGGAGTTCTAGGCTAGGGGAGGAGGCACAAACTCCCACACTCACTGGAGCCAAGAGCCCATGGGGCGAGCGAAGCAGGGCGTTGGCCCTGGGACTGGGAGGCCAGACGCCCAGATGAAAGCTCAAGCTGAGGAAGTCCTGGCAGGAGAGTGGCCTGGTGCTACCTCCTCGTCTCGGCCAGCTCTGGCTGCCATATCAACAAGCCGCCGCTGGGGTGACAAGCAGCCGACATTTATGTCTCCTGGGTCTGGAGGACAGAAATCCGAGCTCGAGGTGCTGGCAGGTGTGCATTCTCCCGAGGCCCCTCTTCTTGGTTTGCAGATGGCTGCCTTCTCACTGTGCTTTGTCACGCTTCTTGTGGCTGAGTCACTACGTGCTCTGTGCCCCACACCAGCTGGGTCCTAAAATCTGGTGCCCAACGTAGAGAAGGCAGAGAACAATAAAGGCGGTGATAATTGCATTCGCTGAGTTTCTGTGCCCTGGCAGGCCGGGGAGATGAGGGCCAGATGGTGCCTGGGCTGTTGACATGCTCGGTGTTCAAATCCGGACTTCACTCCATACAACCTGAGGCCCCTGGGACTCATGTACTTGGCTCCACCTGGCCTCTGTGTCCTGATGTGCAGATGGGGAATTCGTGACAGCGCTAGGCTAGCCCCTTAGGGTTGGCTTGAGGATGAAATGAGATGTACAACGGTTTCTGGTACACTGCCGACATACAGTCTTGAAGATGGCCATGGCTGAAGTGGTTAATTTCATGCTGGGGCCTGGCTGCTTGTAGGCTCTCTTCCCAGGGGAAGGGAGGCAAGTCATTAGGAAGACTGAGCGAAACTGGGAGGGATGATGAATGTACCCCAAAGCCATTACGGGGGTTCAGTCCCTTTAGGAATAATTTGGGGCTGTATAGCTGGCCTGGTACCTGTGTGTCATTCATGGTTAATTTGAGGAACCTGATGAAATGTGATTCTGAAAGCGGATGTGTTTTGAGGCCTATTCAGGTACTTTCCATGTATTACCCCATTCTCACAGCACCCTATGGAGGTTATTATTCCCATTTAATAGATAAGGGTATTGAGGCTTGAGGTGTTAAAACGGCTTCATACCTAGGGTCTGAAGGAAGGTGAGTGTGAGCCGGGTGGCCTGGGAAGAATTCTTGGCCATGACCATCAGGGAAGAGGGTTGAAATCTCCGCGGCAATCTTGTGTGCCCTAATGCCTGCACTTAGCCCAGACTGGGTGGGCTGACGTGGGTGGGAGATCAGCCAGGCCTTTCTGGCTTCCTAAGCAGATCCTCCTGTTACCCACCTGACAGTGCTCCTTCTCTTGGGAGCCCTTCGGGCAAGACCGGTGGAGGCAGGGATTTTTAGGTAAGGCTAGGTGACCGTGCATTGGGATGATGCAGGGGGTGATCAGACGAGGAGTCGGGTCGGCCCCACTGAACCAGGAAGGCCTGTGGTGTGCGCACAGTGCATCCCAGGCTTCCCAGATGTTCCTGGGCCGGGAGGAGGGTGTCCTGCGGTGACGCCCCACCCCGGCCCCGGCAAGGAAGCACACATGCCCTTCTGCCGCAGCAGCTGTGGCCCATCTGGTTTGAACAACAGTCTCTTGATCCCCTCGGCCACAGTGGGGGCCTTGAGGACATTTTTTTTTCATGTTTGTGTCTTTTGCATATACTTTAATTTGGGCTGATACAAAGCCTCACTCCCCCATTCTCTTCATGTCCTGTCAAGACTTTGGACTGAGGTTCATGAATAAATATACATACGACTGACAGAGATGCATACAGATCATCTCTCCCTGGCGGTACCTGGTACCTTCGCTCAGGCAGAGTCTGCAGGAAGCGAAGGAGGGCCGAGTGCCTGTGTGGGGGCGGGGCTAGGGGGGTGGGTGGGGTGGGGGGGCAGTGGCATCCCTCTTGCTTGGTCAGTGACTCTGCCCTATTGGTCATTAACTAAGTTCCACGTCATGCCTGTCCACATCTGAGCAAAGCCTGTTTTTTTTTTTTTTTTAAGATGATTTATTTATTTATTTGACAGAGAGAGATCACAAGTAGGCAGAGAGGCAGGCAGAGAGAGAGGGTGGGAAGCAGGCTCTCTGCGATCCCAGGACCCTGGGATCATGACCTGAGCCAAAGGCAGAGGCTTAACCCACTGAGCCACAGGTGCCCCACAAAGCCTGTTTTTGAGAGAATGAAGGAAGGAGTCTAAGAACCTTCGCCACGAATGACTCCAGGCCACAGCTTTCCACTGCGGGCCAGGGATCCGGGCCTCGGCACATGTTCCAGGAGGAGTTTCCTTTGGGGATCTCTTCAGAGCTTGAGTCTGCCAGAAGATGGGAGCTCAGAGCCAGTGCCCTGTCCCTGTGTTGCCCCAGAGCCTTGCTCTGTGTGAACATGTGCGGCCTTCGCTGCCTTCTCTTCCTGCTCCTTACTCTTCCTGGGGGGCCCACTGCACCCGACCAGGCTTCGGCTGGGGCAGAGTGATTGACAGGTAATTTGAGACAAGGGTGGTCTGGTGCATAATACCCTCCTCGGGGCCTCCGTGCCAGGGAGTAGGCCTGCTGGAAACAGCGCCATCCAGGCTGTTGGTGCAGAACCTTCAGAGTCCAACAGGGACTGCCTTGTCCGCGTAACAAGTTTATTTCCAAAGAACACAGGTTAACAATCAGGCTTCGGCCACACAATTGGAAAAGGTGCCACCGAGGTCATTTCTGTTGAGGAGTAGAATCAAGGTTTGGGTTGGCCTTTGGTTTGTTTCCTTCCCCCTCCCCGCAGCCCCACCCCAGCCAGGATGGCTCTTCCTCTGCCTCCCGGCAGGGACTTTACTCGAGGAGGCAGCAGAGATTCTGCCCTTCCTTTTCCAGCAGCCTTGTGCCTTGTGTGGAAGAGTTGTATCCTCTCAGACGGCAGACAGGACTTAGGAGAATCTGGGACAGGAGAACGACCCGTCTCTTCTTCTAGGAAGATAAGTTTAAAGAGAAGTTGGCTTGCGTTGGGGTGCCCGTTTGCATGGGCAGTGGATTTTTATTCTGCATGGTCTTTATTATATGTCTGGAGGTCAGAGCGGGCTTCTATATGATAGTTGGCAGCCATCTGGGGATCCGTTCCAAGTGCAGGTAGGACGTTGCAACAGGAGGCACACCACAGGGCGTCCAGCTGGGGATCCCGGGGTGATGGAGAAGCCTCGTCATGTCCACTCAGGGCAGGAGCGAGAGGGGTCGTGGGCAGCGATGGTTTTTCCAAGTTTCATTTTCTCTGCTTTCTAAAGGAAAAACAAGCACACAAGGCCCGAGGTTGTTGGGTCCTTCAAGTGCATGGAGAGGCACTAAACAGTAGGTCAGACCTCAGGACTGGACACAGCCATCCTGTCAGCCAGACAGGCTGCATCCTGCCTTCTGCAGGACACTTCTGAGTGTTTCTTCTAGTCTCCCAGGCCAGGAATGGCGACCCGAGTTCTCCCTCAACACCCCCATCTCCCTACCCCCATCTCCCTACCACCCCCATCTCCCTACCAGTTTGGTGTTGTCACCAAGACTGGTGGCCTCTCCAGGAGCACTGAAAATTGGCCTGGAGAAAGGGGACATCATGGGACCCATTGTCCAGGAAGCAACGTGGCCCAATTATTCTTCACCATTTTGAACTTCCTCCTAGAGTTTATTATCCAGAAACATTTTGAAATGGTGATGGAAAAGGCACTTTCATCTTCTTCAGTGCTGGCGGTCTGAGTAATGAGCTCTTTGCCTCCATCCGTATCTTTTGAAAACTCTTCTGAACGTTTTGCCTGATCTTTGAGCTCTGCCGGCTTCCACAGCTGCTACAGTGCAGCTGGGGTCAGGGGAAGGGGGAGTACGGGAAACAGACTGAAAGGACTTTATAATAACCACTGGTGGCCCAAGTACCTGTTGGCTTTTTCCTGCTGCACTTTGGCTACTTCATGGCAGGGGAAAATGCAAGGTGGTTTTTCATCTGTCTCCACGTGGCAAAATACAGTTATGACTATGTTAGTTCACGTTCCTCCAGAAGTAAAACCTGAGACAGAGATGTAAGTACAGGAGATTATTAGCACTCCTTCCTAACAGACATGATTAAGGGACTGAAGAACTGAGACCAGGGACGGGGAGGAGGGGGCATGCATCAGGCCAGTGCCCACTCCGGGCAGTCACCTGTCTGTTAGGGAGCTCTGGAGCCAGTGTAGAACATGCCTCGGAACTCTCCATTCTGGACAGCATGGGAATGGGGTATTCATTCATTCATTCATTCACTCACACACTACACACTTATATTTCAATACCAGGAGAGTTAACGTGCAGTCTTGTAAGTGATTCAGCTGTTCCGTGGGAGGGGTAACTGTTCCCACTGGATGTTGGTTCAGGCTGCCTGGCTTGTACATGGTAAAGTTAGAAACCCAGGCGGTCCCTCCTCTGGGCCCCATGCTCCAGCCACCACACGATTTCTAGCGAAATGCTCTGTCCATCCCCAGAAAAATTCCCTTCCCATTTTCCCCGTTGGAAGGCAACTTGAGAACCTCAAGGGCCCTGTGAGCCGGTCTGTATTTGTCCTGCTTTCTGTCCGCATTCTTCTGGCTGTCCTGAGGAGGGGTTGGTAACTTAGCGTCTAACTAGAAACAGTGCCCCCCATCCCCCAACTCCCCAGGCTCAGACTCAAAGGCTGGCCTCTGCCTGGTTGCCTAGTTGCCCCACAGTGCCCCAGCCCCATGTTTCCTGTGTTCCGTAAGCTTGGCTCCAACTCCCCCACACCCCAGCTCTACTCCGAGCTTGCCTGGAATTGGCTACTGCACACAGAGCCCCCCAGGTCCAGAGGAGAGGCCCGGCTCCTTCCTGCTGTGCCCCACACCACACCCTCACCTGCCTGCGGCCAAGCTGACGTTCCAGCACAGGGAGGCCTGGGAGAGGGGCAGGTGGCAGAATGCTCACCAGAGAGGTGCCCACTCAGGTCAGAGTCTGGTCTTTCCTCTCCCTTTTCCTCATTTCCCTGCAGGTCTTGCTCTTTGAGGTCCCCTGGATGTGGCTGTTGTGCCTTTAGCTGCTGCTGGAAGCGTTTCCGTCAGTGATGGGAGCAGAACACGCGTCTGCTCAGGCCCTGCTCGTCTGCCTCTCATCTCTCCAGGGAGGGCCACTTATCTTATATTGTATAAATATTCATTTATTACTCAGCCACTCTCTGGAATTCTGCCATTTGTAAATAGGGATTTGTTTGCCTCTTTATCCTTAACTTTTTGACTTTTTATTATGGAAAACATTAAACAGACACAAGAAAGGATCTTAGAAAGGCCCCCATCACCATTTTTCACAGTGATCTATTTGCTACTGTCTTGTTCCATCTGTCTCCATACTTTTTTTGCTAAAGTATCTTTATTTCATTTTCTTATTTATTTATTTATTTATTTTAAGTAGGCTCCGTGCCTAACATAATGCAGGGCTTGAACTCACCACCCTAAGATCAAGAGTCGCATGCTCTTCTGACTGCGCCAGCCAGGAGCCCCATTGCTAGAGTATCTTAGGACAAACCACATATGTGTCATTTTACCTATAACCACTCTTATGTTCTCTTCTTTCTTAAGTTATCTAAATTTTTTTTAAGATTTTACGTATCTGAGAGAGGGCGAGACAGAGTACAAGCAGGGTTGAGTAGGGCTGGCAGGGGAGAAGCCGGGGGAGAGGGAGAAGCAGACTCCCTGCTGAGCAGAGAGCTCAACGCAGGGCTCCATCCCAGGACCCCTAGATCAGGTCAGGACTTGAGCTGAAATCAAGAGTCAGACACTTAACTGAGCTGCTCAGGCGCCCCTTATTTAATTTGTTGTGACTTTTTATTTTAAAATAATTTGAGACTGACAGAAAAGTTACCATAAATGCTTCACTCAGCTTCCCCTGATGTTAAATCTTACATAACCACAGTGCCATGATCAAAAGCAGGAAATTAACACAGCACCACTACCTAAACCACAGACCTTACTCAGATTCTGCCAGTTATACACTGACGTCCTTTTCTGGGTCCAAATTGCCACATTATGTTTCGTTGTTGTGTCTCCTTAGACTTCTTCTGTCTAGGACAGCTTCTCAGTCATTCCTGGTCTTCTGCGACCTTAACTCTTGAAGAGCCCTGGTCAGGTAATTTGTAGAATGTCCTTCTATTTGGGTTTAATGTTTTCTCTACTAACTTCTCTATACACCGTATTCAGAGCTAGCAGGGGAGCTAGACCCCGTTTCCCCTTTTGGACATACAGATTGAGGTTGTTTATTTCAGGTAAGAAAATCACAGAAGTCAGGTGCCCTTCTTAGGGCACCATATCAAGGGGTACATGGTGCCAGGAAATTGTTCCCAGTGATATTAACATCAGTTACTTGGTTCAGGGGCTGTCTGCCAGGCCTCTGTATCATGAAGTTTTATCCTTTCTTTTTTCTTTCTTTCTTTTTTTTTTTTTTTTGATACCATAAACTTTCTGTTTTTGCCTTTGTAACAGATATGTATCTCCCAGAGAGATTGTTTGAGAGGATGCAAATATCCTAGCTCTCATACTTCCACCCACTAATTTTAGCATCCAGTGGTGGATCTTGCCCGAGGCCATTATTTCTGTGATGCTTGCCAAATGGTGATTTTCTGTTTCCATCATTGCTTCTGCATGTATTAATTGGAGTTCTACTGTAAGAAAGATCTGTTCCTTCTTCCTTATTTACTGATATCAATATTGACTCATGCATGCTTATTTTATTCTGTGGGTTATAATCCATAACTATTGCTTTTTAATTTCATTACATTGCCCCAAATTTAGCTCCTTCAGGTTAGCTCCTGAGCCTTCTTGATATGTCCTCATCATTTTTTGAGAACTTACATTCTGGCAGTACAAGATGTTCCCAACAACTCTTGTATTTTCCCCGCCTGAGCCATGGAAGCAGTGATTTTTCCACAGAGCCCTGGTTCCTGAGAGGGGACAATGTTAGAAAGCAAGACCTGTATGCCAGGCATGCTGTCCCTGCTCCCAGGCCCTCCCGTGGGTCAGAACTAGGAGCTGTCTGTATGTGTGTGCACCCCTCACTCCCCCCGCCCCCACAGCTCTTCCTCCTGCTCACACTCCTCCTGTCACGTCAGCCTGGGTCCTTCCTCAGTTCCCTGGCCCAGGTCTGAGCTAAGGTCTCCAGGGTAGCCTCCCCAGCTTCCCAGTGAGACACGCTGCCCTTCTGGCCTCTCTTGACTTTGAGGATGAATGAACTCTCCCTCCCCCCCACCCCTGGGCTTCTTTCTGTGTCTTTTTGTTTCTCGTCAGAACCCGCAGCTGTGGTCATGTCACACTCAGGATGCAGGTGTTCCCTTCTGAGCAGTCCGTACCACGGACCCACGTACAACTAAGGGTAGTTGGCGCCTGTGGTGGAACCATGGGACATGGTCAGAATTGGTCAGGTATCAGTAATGTACCGTGATTCAACCTAATAGCGAAGTAGGTCTTCGCTGGGGCTGCCTGGAGAATTCCATGGGGTGAGGGTGGGGGGGGGCCACATGTTTTTGTAAACGTATATGCGGTGTATGATTTTACATATGTAGATATAGATACAAAATACCAACTTCAGAAGGTAAAGGTTGATGAAATCTTTCAATCTTGGGGATGGAGCTTGCAGAAAATTTCTTATGAATGAGGCATGCTTGGGGAAGGGGATGTTGGGCTTTACAGGTTGCTATGGAACATAAAAGAGTTTCTCTTTTTTATCAGTGGGCCCTTAGGTTTGAAAAGACAGGGAAGCACTGATGTTTAAGCACATTTCTTGGCTCTAGGTTCTGGGCTTGCAAAGACCTTCCCCTGGGGATTAACAGGGCTGATGGGAACACAGGGAAACCCCAGTCAGGAAGGCAGCCGCCTGCACCCTCTCCTGTCACTCTGGGGCTGGACCAGAAGTTCTCTGCTCTTGTTCTGTGAAGGCCTTGAAGACCTGCGTGAAGGACATGGGGTTCATGGGCTCTCAGGATAGCTGTGACTTTATCCTCTTCCCTGCAGGCCAAGAAGACCCAATGGGACTGGGTAAGTGGGAGTTCTGTTAAAGGATTAGCTTTGAATTCACGGGAATTTATTTCACATAAGTCATCTGCAGACTTCGGGACTTGACTTGCCATAGGGAGCATGCTCCTTGTACCACTTCATGCAGAGCTCCCTCTCTGGGGACCCCCTTCTTCTCTCCCATAGGAGTGGAGAGACACCGAGGCTAGGAGCTTGTCACTGGGTTTTCTACCTTTGTTCTCCCCCATATCCACGCTACTCTGCTCAGAGACCTTCAGTAGCTCCCCTTTGCCTAGAGGGTAGAGTTCAGATTTCTTGACCTAGCATCAAGGCCATTGACATTCGGGCCTTAGCTGATTTTTCCAAGTCTCTCTTCTGCTTTTCCTCTGTGTGAACCATCTACCTAACCAGACCGGACTGTGTGGTCTCCTCCATCTTTGGATGCCCCCTCCCCACCTCCTCCTTTCTTTCTACCCTGGAGATGACATTTGTGGTTCCTCTGAAAGCTCCAGGGAATGGCCAAACCAGAAGGACTCATTTCTTCCTCAGAGGAAGCCTGCAGGGCTCACCAGAGCCCCACCTACTGCCTATGCTGTGACCCTAAGGTTACCTTAGCCCACATTCCCTACCCCATGGAACCCGTGTGGAAAGTTGTAGCTCCACTTGAGCCCACAATGAATATGCTTGTTTTCTAATTGCTAATACAAGAGTTTCTCGGAGGGCTTTGTTTACCCAAGTCAGAAGGGTCGTGGGGAAACTGATGCCAAGTAACCCCATTAGGTTAGAGCAGAGCTCAGAAGCAGAAGGCACAGGCCAGACCCCCATGCGTTTGCTTCCTGCACAACACCCTGTAAAGACATTCTCAGGTTTTCTTGGTTTGGAGAAACCAAAACTGAGCTCCATAATCAGGAAAGCTCACAGCAGGAAGTCCAGGCGTGTAGGGCTCCGAGACATCAGTGGGGTCTTTGTTTCTCTCCTCCATCATGCTGTCCTTGGCATCCTGGCTTCACTGTCCAGCTGGTCAGCAGATGGCAGGCGGCAGCCCTGGGATAGCTCCTCCTTTCCTCTCCGGTGGGTGGGAACATGGAACATGGACTGTGAGTCCTCCCACTTTGCTCTGTTCAGTTCTACTCCGGCAGTGGCCTCCCCTGGGCCAGTAACTGGCTCCAGAAGCGTGCTCTCTGCTGATCAGCCCTCTGGAGGTGGGAGGTAGATCTTGGCTTTGTTTGCACCTCGTGGGTATCAAGGAAAGGTCTGGCTCCTAGCCAAACCCAGAATTTTATTAGGCAGGGGGAAGGGGTGGGAAGCCTGGGTAGAAAGAATGTTCCCCTCTGTCACTTATTAATACACCTGACTTGGAAACCCAAGGAGCAGAGCTGGTGCCCGTCTGACCCAAGGTGCCAACAGGTGGCAGCATATCTTGTCTTGGTCTCCATCTTTGGGAGGAATCTTCTTCGATTTAAAATGCTTTGTTTCAAATGACTATAATGAAAAGTGACAGGTCCCGCCTCAGCGGCGGTCAGCTTTTGCTTCAAGTCAGATGAAGGCAGCCAAGTATGTCCAGAAGGTTTTAAAATGCCAGACTTCATCGAGCATCCCCGTGGCCCTTCATTAACCATCTGATGCCCCAATTTTTTTTCTTTTCCCCTCTGCTAGACACTCGTTAGTTTGAACCTAATCGTGCGCAGTTGCACGCAGTTGCAGGAGTAGTCGGCTGTCAGTACTCATGAGGTTCAGCTAACACCTGATTTCTGACCTTCTCCACCACCCTGTAAAGTGAGGGCTGCACATTCACCTTTGCTGATGGGGAACTTGACTTCAGTAAGGCCACACAGTAAAGTCAGGGAGCTGGGGTTTGAACCCGAGTCTTCTGGCCTTTTATCCTTAAACTTTCCTAGACAGCGCACATCCTCTCCCAGGAACTACCGACCACCGGTAATGCAGCGGGCACTCAGAGCCAGCTTGGTCTGGGGTGTGATGTGAGAGCTCCTGGTGATCGGGCGTCTCCAGAAGAGCAAACCAGTCGGTCAGACTTACGGGAGTAAGATGGAGTTGGTGCCCTAAGTCCAAGGCATGCGGACTACCCGTTTCCCCGTTCTAGGGAGAGTTAGCAGAAGGTGTGGCAGCGTTGGCGAGGGGAGGACTCCACAGGAGTTTCCTTGGGCAGAGGAGGCTGCAGGGGATGTTGTGGGCCTGCCCTCCTGAGCAGAGCTGTGCCCAAGGGGCTTCAGAGCAGCTCATCCACATCAGACGTGGCCCGGCTAGAGGGAGGCGGCGGGATGGAGAAGCGGAGAGACTGGGCTGCACGAGGAGGGTCTACCTTCACTAGACCCTGAGCTCAGAAGCTGCTCAGCCAGGCCTGCACCTGCCTAGTGGCTCTCCCCAGCCCGTCTTCAGGAGGCAGCGCTCACCAGCTCATTAGGACACCTCCATTTTTAATCCTGGCTGCGTCAGACTTGCTGGGGGATTTGGGACCAATTCTTCACCTCTCTAAAATGAGGACTTGCTTAGTGGTGGTTAACCTGAGTAATAGGGGAATTCCTTCCTGCGAGTGAAGAACCCCATTTTCAAATACATTTTTGTGGCACTCCTATGAGTCTCCTAGGGCTGCTGCAACACATTTAACCCTAGATGTGGTGGCTTAAAAGGCCAGAAATTTATTCTTGCACAGTTCTGGAGGCTAGAAGTCTAAAATAAAGATATTGACAGGGCCATGCCCCCTCTGAAAACTCTGGGAGAGAATCCTTTCTTGCATCTTCTTAGTGTCTGGTGGCTCCTGGTAATCCCGAGCAGTCATTGGTTTATAGCTACATCATGTGAGTCTCTTGTCTTTGCCCTCATGTGGCCATCTACTCTGTTCCTCGGTGTCTTTTTCTGCCTCTTACAGAGACACTTTCATTAGATTTAGAGCCTCATTTAGATTACGATATCATCTCAAAATCCTCAACTAATTGTATGCATAAAGACCCTCTTTCCATATAACATCACATTCTCAGGTTCTGGGTAGACATGAATTTGGGGGGCATTATTCAACCCACTCTAGTACCCCTAAATATAAGAAATTAAAGGCGCTTGGTTTTGTTTGGAGGTAAATGGAGGCCCAAGACCCTGGCCTCATGTCCTTGTTGCCTACCACCAGCCTTGGCAGCCTCCAAGAATCAGGTCTGCAAGCCACTAGGTACCCAAGGTTCCAGGAAGCCCTAGTTCATCATATCCCGTGGTGATGAGACTTTGGACTTAGAATTTTGAATTGATACTGGAATGAGTTAAGACTTTGGGGGCTATGGGGACTCATGGCCCTGTTCTCTGGTTAAGAGTCTCTTCTTGGTTTTTCTCAAATGTGGCTGTACCCCAGAATCACCTGGGAGCTTGGTAAAAAAGCAGATACCAATGAGACTTTGGGCTCTGGTCAAAATGGAGTGGACACGTATATCGCTATCCAGGCATACACTAAAATACAGGACTAAAAACACAGGACATTAGGTATAAAACATGAGAGGACCGAAAAGTAGAGAGAAGAATGTGGAGCAACACAGTGGTGAGTTCCTTGGGTTTTCTTTTTGCCTCCTGTGTATCCTAGACTGTGTGCTAAAGAAACCAACCCAGAAATGTCAGTGAGCATAGACCAGAAAAAGCCCCAGGGAAAGCTCACGTCTCTCATCAAAGGACTGGAAGAGGAGCAGCCTTTTTGACAATAGTACCCTATTCCTGTAAAACACCAGGGAAAACTGCTTCTCCCCTCCCTTCCAGCTTTAGTAAAGGCTGAATAGACAGACATCCATCCATCCTTGCTTTGCAGTAACCAACCAGGTACCTCCCATCTTTAGCAAAGCACGCCTACCCCCCCCCCCCCCCATGGGGCTGGATGAGAAGCCTGGACTTTTACCACAACCCAGAGGTAAAAAGATCCCTTTTTACCCCTTTCCCTGCCACCACAGTCCCCTTGAGGTTTCACCGGAGCCTAGACTTGGACCCCCCCACCCAGTGGTGATGAGGCACCCCTACTGAGGCCAGCTGAGGAGCCTAGATTTCCACCCCTTCTCAGTGGTTATGCTGCATCTCTCACTTTCCCTGCCAGAGTGCTCTTGCTGGAGTCCAAGCAAGGAAGCATGGATTTCCCCCTACCCAACGATAGAGTCAGCACTCTCCCTTCCCCACCAGCATGGGTCTTGCAAAAACCTGCTGAAATGGAAAACCTAATATAAGCTCCAGGATAAGTCTCAGCAAAGAAAGAGAAGATAGAAGGAACTAAATGGAGATTTGAGAACTGAAGAATGTACTAACCAAAATTAAAAAAAAAAAAATCACTGGTGGGCCCAGTATAAGAATGGAGATGACAGAAGAAAGAACTGGTAAACATGAAAACAAACAGTAGAAATTACCCAGTTTAAACCGTGATGAGAAAATAGCCTGGGAAAACCAATTGAACAGAGCCTTAGACATCTCTAGGACAATACTTTTTTGAAATTTAGCATTCGTGGACCTGGAGGCCTGATGACCAGGCTTCTGAAAAGTAGACGAAGGAACACTCTTCAGGGCCACACGAGAGGAAGGATGTACAACGTCCAGGGGAAGAGCGCTTCACGTAGGGTAGATTCCTCAGAAACATGGCGGCCGGAGGGAGGCTGCCCAGCCGAAGCGTTTGTGTGCTGAGAGAAAGCACTGTCACGCCCAAGTTCTGTCCCAGTGAAAATATCCTGTAGGAAAGAAGGTGAAATCAAGACATTTCTTCACCTGAAGGAACACCGGGAGAATTTGCTCTCAGCAAATTTCCCTAAAATGATGACCAAAGGAAGTTCACCGGAGAAGTAATAACAGAGGAAAACCTGGAACATCAGGGACAAAGAAAGAACAGGAAGAGTAAAAATTGGGTAAATACAATGAACTCTCCTTTCCTTCTTGAGGAGATTACATTTGACAGTTGAAACAAAAATGAGAGCACTGTCTGACGCAAAGTTTGATGCATGTAGAGGAAACATTGAAGATAATTATATTATAAGGGAGGAGGGTAAAAGAGCCCAGATGGAGATCAGGTCTCTGTCCTCCATCAAGAGGTAGACTGTCACTACCAGTAGACGCTGCTAAGTTGCATATACATTGTATGGTGCCTAAAGAAACCACTAGAACATCTGCACCGAGAAATACACTCAGAAACACTGTACCTAAAAATGGAATTCAGATTATCTGCAAGAAGACGGGAAAACGAAACAGAGGAACAAAATATGCAGATGCCCAAGCCGTACTCCAGACCTCCTACTGAGTCAGAACCTACAGGATCCCTGCCTGCGAATTTCTGGTTTTAGCAAGGGCCTCTGGGGATTTCAGGAACCAGCCAGGTTTGAGAATCTGTGGTCTAAACCTGTTTTTATTTTTGCTTTTGTTTTAGAGAGAGCAAGTGATCACGTGTGCTGGGGCCGGGGGGCAGCTAGGGGGAGAGGGAGAATCTTCTCCATGCTCAGCTTGGAGCCCAATGCAGGGCTTGACCTTGACCTTATGACCTGAGCTGACATCAAGGGTCAGATGCTTAACTGACTAAGCCACCCAGGGGCCCCTAGACCTTTTTTTAAAAAAATTTTTATATATATTTTTATTAACATATAAAGTATTATTAGCCCCAGGCGTACAGGTCCGTGAATCGCCAGGTTTACACACTTCACTCAGCATAGCACATACCCTCCCCAATGTCCATAATCCCACCACCCTCTCCTCCCCCCTCCCCCCGGCAACCCTCAGTTTGTTTTGTGAGATTAAGAGTCTCTTATGGCTTGTCTCCCTCCCGATCCCATCTTGTTCCATTATTCCTTTCCTACCCCCCTCCAACCCCCCCCCCCACGTTGCCTCTCAACTTCCTCATATCAGGGAGATCATATGATAATTTTACCTTTTTTTTTTTAAACAGCAAATGGCCAACCCTGTTAAGTTGTAAAATCAATTAAGAGGAACATGCCCTCCCCCCACCTTTTTTAGAACAAACTTAATATACTGGACTAGAAACACTGGACTACATTATAGCCGGTCAGAGTAATTCTTCGTGAAGTTTTGGCGGAGCAGTATAACATGTGTGTATGTATGAATGTGTGCATGCTGAACCGTTAGATGACGGTCGCTGGAAGAGATGGTGCCCCCAGGAACGGCCTTCAGCTAGTGCCGGAGAGGAATAGGGAGGCGAATAGCCCGGCCTCTTCAGAATAGTGACCTGCTCATTAATGTGCCTGTATGGGTGTCACTCCTCCCTCCCACTCTCCTGCAGGGATTTCTTTGGATAATGTCTCAAACTATTTTGGCTCAAATCCTTGTCTCCGATTCTGCTTCTGAGGGAAACTAGCCTAAGCCCCTGTCTCTGGGCAGGATTGCACTTTGATTTTTGTGATTGCAGGGAGAGAGAAGTTACAAGACCCCAAGAGTCCAAAGCTAGCCCCAAGGGAATAAAGGGGTGGCTTCAGTCCCACCCCAGGGCAGTGCTGGCCAGGCACCAGGGGTTCCCTGGGCAGCTCCTATGAGGCACAGGGTGAGACCCCTCAAATCTGAGCAGTCCTGGGCTTCAGAGCAAGAGTGTTAGCTTTCCTTCTAGTGCAGGAAAATGGAGCAAACGCCACCAGCCCAGCCAGGCCTCTCTGCAGGCCTGTGTGTCAATGGTGCCGTCCAGATACAGTCCCTTCCCTGGACCAGGGAGGGGGCAAATATCTACCAGCCTTTCGTGGGACTCTAAAAGGCAGCAGGCATGAATTCCAAACAGTAGCTTTAAGCAAGAGCAGACGATCCCCCACATCCCCTGGGCCTGTGGGCCATGGGTCCTAAGAAGGGGACACTGGGCTCCTGGTGTACAGCCTGGCCTCTGCGCCCATGTAAGGAAGAGTCCTTACCTCACAGGACCAGGAATGCCAGGCCCCTGTGGCCTCGGGTCACGGATCCTCCATTGGTTAGCTCTTCCCCTAGCAGTGCCTCGTACCAAACAGCCACAGGGTTTCAGTGACATCCAGCAATGAGCACTCACTCAGCCCAGCTGTCTGCGTGTCGTCACTGGCCACCCAGAGGTCAGCTGGGTTAGACTGGGCTTGGCTGCAGCAGCAACGCACCGCACTCCTGTCGCTCCTCCTGGAACCAGGAAGTTCGGCTGCGCAGTTCTCCCCTCGGCAACGTCCTAGGTATGAAGGAGGCCCGGCCAGTCACACAGGCTCTCTTCAAGCCTCTGATCATGTTTTCCTGCTGACATTTCACTGGCCAAAGCAAGTGATGTGTTCAAGTCCCAAGGCAGGGCACAGGGATGTATACTGCCCGCACGGGAGCGGTGGGGAAGGGAGGGCGAGAATAAGCGGTAAGCGGGGACAGAACGGGCACCGCGCCAGGCAGGAGCCCAAGGTGGCTGCGGACAGACAGATGGACAGATGGGGCCAACACCTTTCCCTTTCCTTGTCTCCCGCAGGCTTGTGCTGGCGCTAGGGGTGCCCGCGGGGATGGGTAGAACCCGCCAGGCCTGTGGCGCCGCCCGGAGGCTGTGCTGGCGCTAGGGCCCCACGGTGGCGTTAGGATGCACCTGTCGGCGGTGTTCAACGCTCTCCTGGTGTCGGTGCTGGCGGCGGTGCTGTGGAAGCACGTGCGGCTGCGCGAGCATGCGGCGGCGCTGGAGGAGGAGCTGGTCGCCGGCCGCCCCGCCCCGGAGCCCGCCCCCGCGCCCAGGATCGACTACCCCAAGGCCCTGCAGCTCCTGGCGGAGGGCGGCACGCAGATGGTGTGCAGCGGCCGCACGCACACCGACCGTGTGTGCCGCTTCAAGTGGCTCTGCTACTCCAACGAGGCCGAGGAGTTCATCTTCTTCCACGGCAACGCCTCGGTCATGCTGCCCAACCTGGGCTCCCGGCGCTTCCAGCCGGCGCTGCTCGACCTGTCCACCGTGGAGGACCACAATACCCAGTACTTCAACTTCGTGGAGCTGCCGGCCGCCGCCCTGCGCTTCATGCCCAAGCCCGTGTTCGTGCCCGACGTGGCCCTCATCGCCAACCGCTTCAACCCTGACAACCTGATGCACGTCTTCCACGACGACCTGCTGCCCCTCTTCTACACCCTGAGGCAGTTCCCGGGGCTGGCGCACGAGGCGCGGCTCTTCTTCATGGAGGGCTGGAGCGAGGGCGCCCATTTTGACCTGTACAGGCTGCTCAGTCCCAAGCAGCCGCTCCTGCGGACGCAGCTGAAGGCGCTGGGCCGGCTGCTGTGCTTCTCCCACGCGTTTGTGGGTCTCTCTAAGATCACCACCTGGTACCAGTACGGCTTCGTCCAGCCCCAGGGCCCCAAGGCTAACATCCTTGTGTCCGGCAATGAGATCCGGCAGTTTGCCCGGTTCATGATGGAAAAGCTGAATGTGAGCCACACGGGGGCGCCCCTGGGCGAAGAGTACATTTTGGTCTTCAGCCGCACCCAGAACAGACTCATCCTGAATGAGGCAGAGCTGCTGCTGGCGCTGGCCCAGGAGTTCCAGATGAAGACGGTGACGGTGTCCCTGGAGGACCATGCCTTCGCCGATGTCGTGCGTCTGGTCAGCAATGCCTCCATGCTGGTCAGCATGCACGGGGCCCAGCTGGTCACTGCCCTCTTCCTGCCCCGCGGGGCAACTGTGGTCGAGCTCTTCCCCTATGCGGTCAATCCGGACCACTACACCCCCTATAAGACGCTGGCCACGCTGCCCGGCATGGACCTCCAGTACGTAGCCTGGCGGAACACGATGCCAGAGAACACGGTCACGCACCCTGAGCGGCCCTGGGACCAGGGGGGCATCACCCACCTGGACCGGGCTGAGCAGGCCCGTATCCTCCAGAGCCGTGAGGTCCCGCGGCATCTCTGTTGCCGGAACCCCGAGTGGCTCTTCCGCATCTACCAGGACACCAAGGTGGATATCCCGTCCCTCATCCAAACCGTGCGGCGTGTGGTGAAGGGCCGGCCTGGGCCGCGGAAGCAGAAGTGGACCGTCGGCCTCTACCCAGGCAAGGTTCGGGAGGCGCGGTGCCAGGCGTCCGTGCAGGGCGCCTCCGAGGCCCGCCTCACCGTCTCCTGGCAGATCCCCTGGAACCTCAAGTACCTGAAGGTGAGGGAGGTGAAGTACGAGGTGTGGCTCCAGGAGCAGGGGGAGAACACTTACGTGCCTTACATCCTGGCCCTGCAGAACCACACCTTCACCGAGAACATCAAGCCCTTCACCACCTACCTGGTGTGGGTCCGCTGCATCTTCAACAAGATCCTCCTGGGACCCTTTGCAGATGTGCTGGTGTGCAACACGTAGCGAGCGTGCTGTGGCCAGGCGGCGGTGGGGGCGGGGATGGCTCCCCCGGCTCAGTGTCCCGGGCCCACTGGGGCCCTGCGGTGGTTTCCGGGAATTATTTATTTATCGAGCAGGCCTGCCCCCAGCCTCTGCCTCTGCGTCTTACTGGGTCTAGAGTGTGACGTTAACACCACTGGTGTAGTGGGACCCTCCCAACCCCCTTCTCCTGTCCTGAGCCTCCGTACCCTGGAGAAGGTCCTCAGTGGGAGGAGGAAGAAGGAAAGTGAAAATCCTAAGGAGCCTCTGGCTGAGAGATCGTGCTGTACCCTACGGAATCTCTCTGGTTGATATCCAGATGTCTGGAAACTGTGAGTAAATCATGTGGTTGCTTGGGTGGGTGGTTCATCAGCTTCCATCATCATGAAATTCACCTGTAGCACAGTGAAGGTGTGTTTGGAACATTCATTAAATTATTATAAACGTCTTGGTCAAGTCCTTTTTTTTTTTTAATGTTTATTTATTTTTAGAGAGCGAGAGAGCAAGAGAGAGCATGAGCAGGGAGCCCAATGCTGGACACAGTCCCAGGACCCTGGGATCATGACCTGAGTGGCAGGCAGTCGCTTAACCGACTGAACCTATCTAGGCACACCTTGGGCAAGTCTTTTTATTGGGTAGTTGGAAGCAGGGCTGGTGGTCGGTGCCCGTGTGCTCTTTCATCCCAGCTGTCAACCGAGGAGATGTGGCAATGGGCAAGCGGCAAAGGACCGCGAAGTGGGGCAGGCTGGTTGCATTGCGTCTTGCAACTTGCCAGGTGAATGTCACATTTCCCATCTAAGTGGGGTCCAAGTCTGGAAGCCTAGGGTCAGGTCTGCGGTGAAGAAGAGCACTGCCCACCAGGGGGCGCTCTTACGCTAAAGAGGACATCCGGCAGCCAAGACCACTGCAGACCAAGACCAAACTGGGCATCCGGTTCGCTTAGAAGGACAGAGGGCAGGGAATTCAGCAAGATAGCACGGAGCACTTTTCTTCAGCAGGAGGAGTTCTCACGGCAGCCCAGGGGATGTTTTTCCCCTGTTCTGCAAATTGCTGCTCGAGGGTGAGGAGGAAAGACCCCTCTCAGTAGTTGGGGCCACCAGCTTAGAAGCCCCATGGGAGCCATTGTCTTTCAGACAATAGACATGGTTCCCAGCCCACCCCCCAGACACTGCGCTCAGTGGAGCCTGCTGCTCTGATGCCTGCCCAGACACTAGTACTCGCAGAGCCTTTCCAGTGTGGACATAGCTCATCTGTCGTAGGTCACTTGTACTGTAAGCTTTGCTGAATGGCACACCTGTCATTCCACCGTTCTCTGGCTCCTGCAGAAACAGCTAGAATATTAATCCAAGATCAGATTTGTTGCACCAAGCTAGACAGTTCTCAAGCTGAAGTGGTCTGTTACATGAGTAGCGGGTCCCTGGCCAGGGCAGTCTGGGAAGAATGGCCTCAGTGCCTGTCAGCGGTGGATTCAGAGCAGGAGACCTGAGTGGCATGTTTTCGTGGTCACCAGGGGCCTCTGTGACCTTCCCTTTACCCAGAATATCTTTGTCCCTAACTGTACCCTCCATCGACCGCCTTCTTGGACTGCCACATTGATGCACACGTGAAGATTCAGTTCAGTTGAAAGTCTCTAACACTGAGAGGTGAGGGTAAAACTACTTGGAAACCCCTTGGTGGTTTCTGCTAAGGCTGAACACAGCTGCCTTGGGTCTCAGCGATTCCACTGCTAAATGTATACCCCAGAGAAAGGAGTGCCAATGCCGTTAAAGGCATGTATCAATAGAGCTCTAAATAGCCAGAAGCGAAACAAGACCAGTTTCCACCAACAGGTATATTCATGCAAAGGACACAACTTTTTTTTTTAAGATTTTATTTTTTTAGAGAGCATGAAATGGGGTGGGGGGAGAGGAAGAGGGGAGAGAGAAAAAATCCCAAGCAGACTCTGTGCTGAGCACAGAGTCCCACACAGGGCTCAATATCATGACCCTGAGATCATGACCTGAGCTGAAAGCAGGAGTCGGATGCTTAATCAGCTGAGCCACCCAGGTGCCCCAGGACACAAAAAGTTAAAAAAAAAAAGAAATATGGGTACACACAACTAAATCTCACAGAGCATTAAATACTTACCGAGTAACAATATATACTGTACAATTCCATTTACACAAAGCGCTGGAACAAGTAAACCAACTTATGGCGGGAGAAGTCCGAATTGCTCCTGGGAAGGGTCAAGACTGAGCTGGACAGGAGGGAACTCGGGCCGGGGATGTCTTGATCTGGCTGGTGGTTGCACGGCGACCGTCCATGTCACCAGGCATCCGCTTACACTTGAGATCAGTGCCCTTTATGTACGTCACAATTGACCTCAGTTAAACAGAAACAAAAACTCGGCCCAAGGGGCAACTCTTCTGGAAAGCAGTGTGTGTCTTCTCCAGCTCCCCAGTCATGAGGCCTGCCGCATCCCCCAAACCCCAGCTCTGCCGCCCTGTCGTGTTCTGGAAGGTACTGTGCTCCCACAAGGGTTTGCCCACTGGCTAGAGGCTCAGCGTGGGTGTTTGTGTGTGTGGACCCTGATGCTGAGGAGCTCCGCAAATGGTTCGTTTGTTCCATGAAACAATGGATTTCTGCCTGTGTCCATATTACTTTTGCAAATTTGTGATCCTGTGAAACTTTGTCCTGTTTTTTTTGGTTTTGTTTTGTTTTTTCCTCTTAACATCGTAACATGAACGCTTTACCTTGTCCCTGAAAGTTATTCTTTGAAAACAAGATTCTAGCTGACTATAGAACGTTCCACTGCATGGGCTCACAAAGAAGTTGCTCTGCTTTCCCCAGGTCACAGCATAACCAGCAGGAGCCTGGATCCATAACCAGCAGCTCTGCCCAGGCCCTTTGACTCCTGTTTCTGTTTTTGCTGCTGCTTTGTTACCATGTTTCTTTTACTGATGTTTAGTTAATTTCTAGTGACTTGCACAGATCTTCACTGTAGAGTCTTATGGGTTTCACGCATACCTACTTCTTCATACCCCAGACCCTTGCAAAGTGTACATTATTGCTATTATCCCCATATTTGCAGGTTTTTGCACTTTGGAAATTTAGCAGGCAAGAATTTTTTTTGTTATCATAGAGGGGTTACAAGAGCTGCATTTAACATTAAGAGTATGCCATTTTGTTGGTACTGTTTGTTTTAAATTAGTGTCCTCACACAGCTGCATCAAAGAATCGGGGGGACGATGAGGGCAGGAGAGCCTGGGAGCTGGGATCTAGGGTGCCCAGGAGCAGCTCCGACAGAAGACCATCCCCATAGCCAGCGGCAACCTCTGCACCCCATGAGTCAGCTCTGAGAGCACCTCACTGGCCATGGGTGGGAGGGCAGCGAGCCAGTGCGAAGCCTGGGAAGGGAGCACACACGGACCCCCCAGCCCAAAGCAAACCCCTCAGAAGTGTCCCTCAGCCCTCGGCTGTGTAGCCTCTGTCCACCCTGCTTGGCCATCCCTGTGCGGTCAGGCGCTCCGGGAGTACCGCCCCCACCCCAGGCACTACCCAACAGCATGTACCCCTGAGTTGATGGGGGGCCCTTCTCCACCTGGGCCCCCACCTTCCAGCACAGGAGGGCAGTGTCAGGTTTGCAAATAGTCCTCCTCAGATATGGGGAGGGCGGAAGGGAGGCAGTGGCATGCTGCCTTCCTCTTTGCAGGGTTGTGGCCCTGCGCTCTCCCGGCCCAGTGTGGAAGACGGTGACAGCCTGGCCAGGTCACTCTGGTCAGCGCCAGAGGCAGAGCCCAGGGCTGCATCCCCATGCGGAAAGGCACTGTGGGGTCTCCTTCAGGAGTCCTGCTGGCTGTGGGAACTCCAGGGCCCTTACAAAAAGGAGTTTCATGTGTCAGAGAAAACCTTGTGAAGCCACACAGCATATTAGAATTTGAAACAATTCTGTTCTGTTTGGGGAATGAAAAGCACAAAAAGATGTAGTTGCTTTCCGGGCACTTACATCTAGTGGAAATAATCCAATAATCTCTTTGGAATGTTGTACTGTTGGGACTTCCCAGGTTCAGATAGGGCAACCTTCTTCTAGGATTGCTAAGCTTTAGAAAAACGCTCCAACTTGAATTTCATGTAACAGGTTTTTGGGTGCTGTATTTGCTGTATCGCTGTAATCTCATGCTGAGTTTGGCAACACTACCTTTTTCCCACTAGTGGAAAATGTGAGGTGGGGAGGTTTGTTGTATAACCACGAGGTTAGTAATCCCCTGTACTCCCATTTTCCCAATGGAAATGCAGAGGCGCTGGTGGGAGGAAGGCCTCACTCCTGCCTCAGCTACAATAAGAAATAGGAACGATACCAAATGCCTGAAAAGATGCAGGGAAACCAGATCGCTCATATACATTGCTGAGAAGAGTGAAATGGTAGCCTGGGAATAGTTTGGCAGTTTCTTAAGAAATTAAACATATTACCATGAAATTGCACTCCTGGGCATTTGCCCCAGGGGAAAAAAAATATTCTGTTCACACAAAAACAAGTATGAGAATGTTCAGAGCGGCTTTCATTGTATTAGCCAAAAATGAGAAATGACCCAGATGTCCTTCAGTAAACAGTAAACAAACTGTGGTCTCTCTGGACCGTGGGGTACCAACTAATAAAAAGGAACAGTAAAAAAAAGGAACAGACTATTGGTATAAGCAACAATTTGGCTGGATCTCGGGCATTGTGCGGAGGGAAGAGAAAAAAGCAATTCTCAAAAATTTACATGCTGTGCGATTCCATTTAGACCATTCTCAAAATGATAAAAATTGTAGAGATGGAGACCAGATGTGCGGCTGCCGGGGATGAGGGTGGGAGAGAGTGAAGGGCCGGGTGTGGCGGGAGGGGCGGCAGGAAGGAGAGCATCCCGGTGCTGGGGCAGTTCTGTGTCTCGATTGCATGGTAGTTAATGAATCCACAGGTGCTCAAATGAGACACAGTACACCAATGTCAAGTTCATGGTTTTGGAACTGTACTGTAATTACGGAAGACGCAACCACTGGGGGAAACTGGATGAAGGGTACACAGGACCTCCCAGTACTGTCTTTGCAACTACTGTGAATTCATAATTATGTCAAAATGAAAAGTTGAGGGAAAAAAATAATCCTTGGGAGGATGCGAGGCCCGGGCTCCCGGCTCACGATGTGTCACGGTCGCTGTCGTAGTTCCTTCCGCTGTCACAACCACCATCACAGAGCTGGTAACTGAAGATAGCTGAGAGGTGCAAGACGTCCTCCACCTCACTCCTTCCAACCGGCCCTTGAGTGCACCTAAATCATGGAATCTAATTTTCGTACTGAGCCCGGCTGGGCCATGGGGGAGTCTGGGTAATGACAGCTGCAGCTTTCCTGCCTGGGTCCTGCAGGAAGCCTTCGTAGGGTGGGTGGGCGGAAGTCGGACGACCCCACCCCAATCCCACACCCGCCCTATCACCCACCAGGACTAGACATGTCTTCGTGGGGCACCAGAGCTTCCAGGTGTGCAGGGCAGGGAAGGAATGCCTCCAGTCCTTCCCAGCACGAGAGTCCGCGAGGTGCCTGAGGTCCCACCGGCCCTGCGTGTGTTTTCCACGAAGGCAGTTGTCACCAGAACAAGGCAATCCGACCAGTCGCCGCTGGATCTGCCTTATGCACTAGCCTCCAGCGTCATGCTCAGAGTCCCTCCCCCAGGCACATGGAGGGGAGGCCCTTGCTGCCTGGTGTGATGCAGGGTCTGTAGAAACGATCCTCTGGCAAATGATTCTTCACTGGGGAGACAGACACACAAGAAACTTGACAAAAATCCATATTCTCACACCCATCAGCTTGAAATGAGTTACTTCACTCATCTTGTCTCCTGGGCCTCCCACCAGCAGGTGCCCTTGACCTGTACTTCCTCCACAGCCCGCACTGGGAACCCTCCAGAGATCACCCTGCCTCTGCCTGCCCTCTGGGTTGGGGTGTGCTGCTCCTGACGGCCGCCCCTCAGAAAGCCAAATGCTCCCAAGAAATCCTCCAGTAGGAGCTAAGTTGTGCCGTGGAACTGTAGACACTAACAGAAGCATTCCTCAGATCACACCTCACGTGGGCTGCCTTCCCTACTGACAAGCCTGGCTCACCCTGGAGGCCTGGCTCCTCCCAGGCCCCCTGCAATCCTGTGATCAAAGCCCACCACCTCTGCGGCTTGATTCCCAGGGCTTCCGTGTCTGTGTCTCCTGGCTGGGTGCTACCTCCTCCCCCCTGAGGCCTCCCCCAGTGGACCTGCCATCCAGTATGCCCTAGCCCATCACCTGCCATGTCCCTTGACTGACCCACGACCCCCCACGCTATTTTCCTACCGAACTTAGCCTCTGCTGTTATGTGAGCTGCATGGAATCCGACCTTCTACCTCGAGACGCCTTCCACTCTGGTCTGCTTCCTTGGAGGTTCAGTGACTCCTCTCCTCGGTTGGACAATGCCAGGGGTGGCAGAGGTCACCCCACCTCTTGCCCCAAAGGCCTCCAGCCCCTATAATACTCCAATGCCCTGCCAGACCCCACTCCCCTAAAAGGCATCCCCTGAGCCATGCTAACCAGAACCCCAGGCAGCCCAGGTGTGGCAGTGCAGGAAGTGTCTTGCCTGAACTGGCAGGTGAGCCTCAGGGGTTCAGGGGGAGGGTGCTGCCCACTCATCTGAAGGCCCTGGCCTGGGGGAACCGTCTCAAAATATGCACAGAGGTCTTGCCTCCCGCATCTCCTTGTGCTGCCCCCCCACACCCTCAGGCAGAGCTCTTGTGAGCCCCTCTTGCCCACATGCTGCCCCCAGTCTTCCTATATCCTCAGCCATGGGGACCTTGCTCAGCCAGCAGAACGCTAGGACACATGCTTATGGCCCGACGACATTATCTCCAAACATCTGGGACGTGGCCACCACAATGTGCCGCATACATGGACTCTTTCCAAATTCTATATTGTGTGGAACATCTGAACCAGTGAATGAATGAAGAAGGAAGGATGCTATAGTGGGGGAGGGGGAAGGGGCTCTGGAGTTAAAGGGGCCTGGGTTCAAATTCCAGCTTCACCAGCTACCTGCTCTGTGACCTTGGGCAAGTGACTCAACCTCTCTGGGCCTCTGTTTCCTGTTCAGTTGGATGGGAGCAGTAATGCCCTCCTCCTGGAGTTACTCCAAAGGTTTGTGATGAGGAACACAGTAAAGCTCGAGGCACAGTGTGGGCCACCTTCTGTATTCATCTCATGCCAGGTAGTGCTCCCCAGGATCAGGGCACCTGTACAGCCTCGGGCAATGCCCTCCCTCCCCAGCTGACATTCTTTACCTGTAGAGTGACAATCATGCAGCTGGGATTGTCATAAGACATTCGCGAAATCACCTGTAGAAACCCTCAGCGCCATGCCTGGTTTGTAATAAGTTATTACAGGTCTGGAATTCCATAGCCAAACCTTGGAGGCCAGAAGTCATTCCGAATTCTGGATTTTTCAGCTATAGAGAGGTAACATGGTGCCTATTTGTGTTTTATGCTACACTCTCGGTGGGATCTGAGGTTACAAAACACGATAACCAAGCACATTGGTATTTCTACGGTATAGGAATAGTGTATGAATATTCAAGTTGAGCGGGACATGAGTTTTGGCCCTGGACGTAGGAAAAGGATTTTGATTTTCAGGGCTTGGGAATCCCCAAGGAATTGGGAATTGTGTCTAGAGAGCTGTGAACCCCTGTTACTATCACCAGCCGCTCCCCTTTGGAAACACCATCATTTTCCTTGGAGCAGCCCTTCTGGAATGAAGTACAAAGAAACAGGGTCGGGTCTGGGGTGAGGTGAGTCAGCCACCATGGTGGCTGGCGACTGGGATGGCCTTACCAGACCACGTGGCCGGCCGGTTTCTCAAGGACTGGTGTGCAGGTGAGCAGACCCCCACACCGCAGACCCCTCATGGCTCTCGCCTCCCGAAGCCTTAGCTGTTTGCTTCGCTGGGCACATCCTTCTCATTCCAGAGGCAAGGGCTGGGGGAAGCAGAGGGCATGCGGGACACCCTGTGGCTGAGAGTATTCTCTGGAAAGGATGCAAAGTGGCGGAAGCCTCAGGTTTGCAGGAAAGATACAGTTCAGAGCCTGAACCGACATTAAGGAGCAAAGAGCAATGGTTAGGGAGCCAGATGCCCGTGACCACGCTTGGCCCAGGGGTCGAAGTGTGCAGCTGCATATTCCAGGCAATCGGCCCCGCCTCATCAGCAGCGCTGAATCCAAAAGGACTAGAGGAGACGCTGTCAGAGTGTTCCGGCAGGGCAGAGGGAGCCCTTTCATGATGATTATGGGCTCAAGACAAGTCCTGCCTGGGTTCAAATTCCGACCCTTCCAACTCCGAGCTGGGTACCCTTGAACAAATTCCTTAACCCTTCTGTGCCTCATCTGTACAGCGGAGATGCTAATAATCACACGTACCCATCGGCAAACCACGGTCACAGTGCCTGGTGCATAGTCATTGCCCAGGAAATGTTACTAGTCATTACGACTGGTGCCCGATAAACCTTTTTATTTGCCAGCTGCGAAGTGGCCCCAGCCAGATCTGAACCCAGAGCTCCCTCATTCATGTCCAGTCCTCTGAAAATCAAAAGAGAAAAAAACCTTAAGGGTGCCTACATTTCAAAAAGTCTTCGGAGGCGGAAGGGTGGGAGGAACAGCACCGCGAGAGACCTGCGCCCCCGGCCAGAGCCACTCTTGGCTGAGAAGCAGCCCGGGAGGTATGAGGCCCAGCCCTGGAGTTCTGAGGAGGCAGGCAGAACTGGGCTTGGAGCCTCCCTCGGCCCTCTACCACCCCTGAGGGAGGAAGAGGCCCATGCTGAAGGCTGTGCTGGAGACCGGTCTCTGCTGAGTGGGCTGAACAGAGCGCTGGGCCCTGTGTCCCCACCGTGCCCTGGGTGGTCGATGTGCGCTGGGCAAGCCGGGCAGGGCCACTTAACTGTTTATATGTCTGCCTTTCTGTGCTGAGCACACCTGTTCATATCAGGACATAAAAGGGCTTGCTGGCAGCTTCGGGCCTTGCTTACTGACAAGCTTCTGGCTCCGTGTCTTCAGAGGGAAACTTCACACATACACACACACACACATGCGCGCATGCGTTCACCCTCCATATGCATGTGGGAGGCACAATTTTATAGTATCTGGAGCAGTTCTTAGAACATTCTTGAACACATTTATTGGTGCAAGGGAGTAAACAGCCAGAGCCGAAAAGGCTGAAAGGAGGGCGGTAAGATGGAAAACCCCCACCCCCCACCACCTTCACCGTCCCGAGCAGGTGGGACATCTGGGACACCCACGGTATCCTCAGGCTTTTCTTCCGGCTTTTCCAATTTGTCTTCAGGTTGGGGAACCCAAGAGAACGTGGCCACGAGGATGGAAGCCCATCCAGTCAGGGGGTGCTGCCCCGCCAGCGGGACAAGAGCCTTGCCTGGGCAGCGGGGGAGCTCACGGGGCCTCGTCCCTGAAGAGCGTCAGGTTATGTTTCCGGATGTGCTCCAGCAGCACCTGGCCTCGCCGCTCCAGGGTCTGGAGCACCCGCTTCAGCCCCTGCCTCCCGCCCTGACTCTCCCAGAACACAGGGTCCATCTGCAGGGACAGGAGCAGCAGCTTCTGCAGACACCCTGAAGCAAGAACCTGCACGGCCGACTCAGGAAACCTGGAGGCAGGTCCCCAGGGCCAGGACAGAAAGGAAAAGCAAAAGTGATCTCAGAAAATGTCCGGGACCGGTGAAGCCAGATGGCCAGGGATTGCACGGCTGGCCAGCCTGGCACAGGTGTCCTGCAGAATGCCTGGGCCCGCCTGCTGACTCGTCCTCAGAGAACCCTCCTACCAACTCTGCTGTGAAAACAGGGGATGGGGCTTCTGGATGGGTCCCCCATCCCACAGAGATGGGGAAACCAGCTCTGCTATCCCAGGTGAGTGCCAGCTGCTGTGCTTGGCAAGTGCCTGGTGGCTGTCAGGTGCCATCCTCAGAAGGCTGAGCCGCCTGCAGTGAGTGAGCAGGGAAGGCGGGCTCCCCAGGCTGGCTCCTCCTCTGGGACAAGGAGGCCCTCTGGATACGGGGGTGCCTGCTGACTGTCCTCCCAGCTCCCCACCTCCTCCCGGGGCTCAGATCCAGTAGCTTTTGTCTAATAGGCTGCAGAGCACTCAGGACCATGGGTCAAGGTCCCACGGTCCATAGCAGGGCTATTGGGCCTCCGCCTCCAAACTTCCATCCAATCCCGCAGACCCTCACCCAGCAATGCCCTCCAGCAGCCGGAAGTTCAGCTTGTCCTCGGGATGCTGAAGGTTGCCAGCATTATCGATGTAGACCAGATGGGATGGATCACTGCTTCGGACCTCAGGGAAGAAGACGGACAGGGACAGGGGTGGGTGAGGTTGCAGCCTAGCTGGTACCCATGGCTTCTGTCAGTGTTAAGGGTCTTGGGGGCCCCTGAGCTGACAATCCCACAATGCACCCTGCTACCTGCCTGGAAGGTTCCCCTGCGCTGAGCTGTAATCTGACTTTATGGTAGTGCTGTGCTCAGTGCTTCCAGGCACCGTCTCATGAACCCTCCCAGCAACCTTAGAAGGGAGCCTTTAGAATCATCTCCATTTTACAGAATCAGGGCACAGAGAAGTTAAGTAATTTGTACACAGTCACACAGCTAATAAGTAGCTGGTTCGGTCCCACCTGGGCCAGTAGTGCGAAGACACATCCTGAGAAACTGCAAGGTAGAGGGACTGATTCCTGCTTTGGTGGATGAGGGGGTGAGGAGCACGGGTGAGAACCCGCAGGTGCGGAAGGAGCCCACCATTAGGTTGTGGCTTCAGGGCATATTGCGTACGCGCATGCTCACACACCCTCACCCGTCTGGGCCACTGGTGGCTGTTCTGCGCCTGCGTGTTCCCCTGAGTGTCACCAAGAACGCACACACCTTCCACCTTGGGTGCCATACTCCATCTATCCCCAGAGAAGAATTTAGCGACTCCTAATCCCTTTGAAAACTAAAACCAGCAAAAGGGAATACCTTAGCACTTTAAAAACATGGTGTGGCTGGGAATGAGAGGCCCGGTCTTCCCTTCTCCCACCCCCATCCGCCCCATTCCTAGACATTCTCCAGGATTCCATGGTATTTTCCCATAATTCTCCCCATCACCCTCAGCTTAACTTACGAACTTTTGCCTCCAGGACCCTAGCTTTCCCTCCCTCTGTCTCTTCCCCCTCACCCCTCTCTATACATCAGGGATCATCTATTTTTTGAAGCCTGATGACTCCTTCCTCCAAAATCTGCTGTCCTAAGGGATCTGTGAAATGGCTGCCCCCCCTCCCCGATGGTGAATGATAGTTATAAAAGCCTTACCTCTCCCCGTGTGAGTGCCTTTTACCAGGGAAGAGGGGAGCGGTCTCTAAGGATAGGAGTTGGAGATTTCCTACAACCCAGAGGTTTCACGAGGCAGCCCAAGCCTCTGGGCTGGTATGGCCTGCCTGACGGTCAGCCCGGACACCGTGCTGACAGCTACCCTCCACAAACAACTGGCCAGGGGAAGACATCGAGGACATGAGGGTCACTGGGGGAGAAGATAGAGCAGCCCTTCCTGAGGGTGGCCCCTTGCTCCTTGGGCAGAAGTGGGTGCTCTGCCATTCCTGTCCCTGTCTCTGATGGCCTCGGCACACCACTTCCCACCCTGGGCTCTACTTTTCACAGGAGGCAGCCCAGGGTTCCTCAGATTGTCACGAGCCTGTGAGCTATGGGCCAGAGGAGAGAGCCCTGTCACTGCCACTGCCCAGCCCTGCGGCCTTGGAAACTGCCCTCCCTTTTCCATTGCCACGGTTCCTACATTGGCTGGGATGGTGGGGGCGGCTCCCCAGACACACAGTTCCCACCCCTGCTTCCAGAGGCCCTCGGGGTCCCCTGTAGTCTCTCGAGGGGATGGTAGAGTGGTCCCACCTCAACCGTATCGGCAAAGGCTCTCTGGGGTCAGTTTTATATATGGTGGCTTCCCAGAAACATTGTTCGGACAAAGGCTCCTGCTGCTGAAAAGAACAGGGTTCGGAACGTCCCATGTCATGTGATCTCCGCAACTCCCGAGACTCCGCAACTTCCCAAGGAGACAGGAAGACGGGAGTCTGGGTGACAGGAGATGTACCAGGATGTGCACCAACCGCAGCTCCTCCGGGTTCCGGCATTTCTCTCGAAGCCTCTCTTCCACACAGGGGTCCGACGGCTCGGGCTTGAAGCCACAGCAGTAGCGGTCTAGGCGGTCGTGCACCTGCGAGGACACCCAGACTGTGAGGGGTGTGGCTCAGGGTCTGCCTGCCCCACAGGCCCAGCACTCGGGCGGCCTGGCCCCGGGGGGGGGGGGGGGGGGGGAGGGGGACCTCGTGCTGGGGGCAGGCCTTGGTGGCTGTCGGTGCCTGTCAGCCCATTGCTGACCCCTGACCAGAGAGGGATCCTCTGCTCTGCTCCTCCAGCCAGCTCGCCCTGCGCCCCAGGAGCTGCTGGCTCACGCCTCAGGCCGGCACGGCTTTCCACCAAACTCTGGCCTGAGGCCACTGGGCCTCCCAGTGCTGACCATCCGTGTGCTGGGGGAAATCCACATGGGACTCCACTCCTTGTTTAAGCAGTCAGTGCTGCAGCTGGGGTCCCTCCCCTCCTTGGAGCTAAACATGCTTTAATGACCATCTAGACAGCTCGGGAGTGGACACCTCTCCCACCCTGCGGGAGGCCGGAATCAAAATCAAGGTGGGAGGAGGGCATTCCCCTCACAGGCTTGGTTTCCACTGGATACCTTGAGTGAGAATTCTCAAGCGTGATGTGGGGTCAATTCTGAGGAGCTCTGCCTCCCACCCACTACGTACACACGTGTAAATGACATTTCAGAGTGTCACAGGATTCTCATAATAATATATCCCACTCACCTGCTTCCAGGAGTTCTCTTCAAGAAGGAAGGAGTTGCTGCCTGCAAGTCAGGAATTAAACAGAAACAGGGATCCGCCCGCGCCCTGACCTACTTGAGGAAGTTATCTGCCGTGGGCAGCAAACGCAAAGAGGTCCAGAACCGAGAGGCCTATAAACAGAAGTGGCAGAGTCCTCTTGGGTGGGAGAGGGAGGGTCTTGCTGTAGTTAGAGAGACAGGAAAGGGGGAGGTGAAGGGGGAGGTGGTGTGGAAAAGGTTGGGATGTGCTGGGAAGTGGATGAGAGAGAGGGTGAGGTTGGGGACAGCAGGGTGTGCCTGTCACAGGGTGGGCGAGCTGGAGGAGATGCACCTTTTTCCCTCACAGGGAGGAAGTTTGGTTTGATACAATACCTTGAGGAGTGCTAACGACAGAAGTGAGATCTCCAGAGGTCTGGGTGTGGGAGGGCTTGCTTTGCTTGGGGCAAGAGGAAAAATCCATTTGTTGCTGTGGGAGGGGGAGGAGAGAGAGGAGAGGAAGAGGGAAGTGAAGCAGGGAGCAGCAGGAGGCTGAGGGTGTGAGAGGTGCCCTCCCCGACCCCTCCTCCCCCCCAGCCAAGTGGCCACCCTTGTGAAATGCTTGCTGGCCTTGGGGGAAGGGCTGAGCTCTGAGTTCAGGTCTAGTGTGGAGTAAATCGAGGCAGGCGAAGAAGCAGTCAGCTGCCTGGGATTTGCCCAAATCCTAGGAAGGTTTACCAGATCCTCCTGGGTTGTGGGGGCCGTGGTTTGAGCGATCTTAAGTGCCCAGGTGGTGTCAGGGTCATGGGAGAGGGAGGACTCCGGGACCCCCCAAGGAGGATGATGAATCACACAGGAGCTAACTCTCAGGACTCGAAGGAAATGCAGTTCCTGAGAGAGCCTGGTGTGTGGAAGACCCAGCAGGGAGACCCAGATCCCACCTTTGCAGAATGGCTGGTCTAGTGCAGGAAGCCTGGGCACACCCCTGGAGAGGCAGGTGCCAGCCTGGGAATCTAGAAATCAGCTCCAGGTAACATACTCTGGTTGGGGCAACTGTCTAGGCCAAGGGCACAGAGGGGACAGAGTCAGGGTGGAGGTGAGTGAGAGTCAGGGAGAGGGAAGCAGGAAGCCAGATGGCAGCAAGCGGGTAATGAACCCCACAGAGAGAAAGGGTTTGCTTCCTCTCTCAGTCCTCGGGAACCTTCTGTGATTCTGCTTTACCACATGGTTCAGCTCTTGGGGGAATCTGGGGCACCTCCCTCCCCCATGGTGGTGGTGATGGTGCAGGACAGTCACAGGTTTACAGCAAATGCAGGGGCCATTTTAATCTGATATAGCAATGACAGGGTCTCCCTCCGAGATGCTGATGATGTGGTCTAATATGAAACATATTTGGTCACAGTCCCCTGATCCTGGCGCAGAGCTCCTAAAACCCTTGGAATTTCCCAAGAGATTCATAATGAGCCCCTTCAAGCACATCTGTGTTTATGCTGATGAGATGACACAGGGGAGCCCCAGATAACTTCAGAACGGGGGCTGGTCAATGGAAAGACAAGTGAAGAGAGGGTAGGAAATTTAGTTCCATACTCCAACCCCCAGGAAGAGTAGAAGAGCTGGAGGTGGGGTTATAAAAACTCGAACAATGAGATTTGGAGCACTTCCAACCCGGAAGTGGTTGGAAGTACTCCATGAGTCAGGAGGGTGGCCCATCCCAGCTCCACAGGGACATAAAGCTCCTGGGCATGGGACCCTTCTGTACCTCACCCAATATACCTCTTCATCAGGACATTCATTTGTATCCTTTATAATAAACCTGTAAACATAAGTAAAGTGTTTTCCTGAGCTCTATTGAGCCATTCTATCAAACTATCCAACCTGCGGCGGGGGGCAGTCATGAGAACCCTTGGTTTATAGCCAGTTGGTCAGAAGTGTGGGTAGCCCAGGACTTTTGACCGGGACCTGAAGTGGGACAGTCTTGTAGGACTGAGCCCCTTAGCTTGTCTGGGATCTGACATGGACTCCAGGTGGACAGTGTCAGAATTGAATTGCATTGTGGGACACCAGTTGGTGGTGGAGGATTGGTGTCAAAACAAAACATCGGGGCGCCTGGGTGGCTCAGTGGGTTGAGGTCTCTGCCTTCGGCTCAGGTCATGATCCCAGGGTCCTGGGATCGAGTCCCACATCAGGCTCCCTGCTCAGCGGGGAGCCTGCTGCCTCTCTGCCTACTTGTGATCTTTGTCTGTCGAATAAATAAATAAAATCTTTAAAAAAACAAAAACAAAAACAACAGCAAAAAACCAAAACTTTGTTCTGGTGGCCACCACCACGAAAACCACCGTCCATCCCCAGCTCCTTCACTACTCACTGCAGCTGTGCAAGGGAGACGCTATGAGCCCATTTTACATATGGGGACACTGACCCCAGACATACCCAAGGTCATAATGTAAAAGTCACGTAGCTAGGATTTGGGCCAAGGTCTGCCTGGCTTGAAGGCCAGCTCTCGGCATTATCCTGCCCTGCCTACCGGAAAATCAGGAAAGGGGAGCCAGTTACAGAGGTCAAATTAGGTCTCCATCATTACTCTTCATGAGATTAATTAATATGGTCTCACCCTTGCTAATTAAGGCTAGAGAAGAGCTTTCAAAACGGTGAAGGAGGAAAGGGAAGAATGAGAAAACACAGAGCCTGTCATCCTCCATGACAGCAACTGAGGCAGCCGCGGGCATGGTAGGGTTCAGACAGCCCATGTCTCTCATCTGTGATCCCTGGGGGTGACCAACCCAGGCCAGCACTACCATCCTGCCTCCCTCTGCCCACTGGCACAGCCACCCCTCTCCACAAATGGGGCGGAGAGGGGACGGTCTGTCACCTCTGAAAGGCAGTACTCCTCCAAGCTACCCCCCAGTCCACTCAGTCCGCCTCAGCTCTGGCCAGTCAAAGGTCTTGCTTCGTTTCCATATCCCTTGGCAGGAAAACTCACGTATGTTCTGAAAAAAATGCAGAATTGATCTCCTCCAACACAAACAACATAATTATGGTTCAATCAATGTCACAAAACTAAACATCCAGGAAAGAGAGCGTTAGAGTCTCAGCTGCTGTCTCAAAACATGTTCTGTTTTGCAATAGTTCAGCATGGAGAAGTCGCACGTCCGGGCCTAGACCAATCACCCAAACAGGCTGAGGGCAATTCTGTGAGGGCCCATGAGGGAGTCTTTCTAGGGGCAGTGAGCCAAAGACACCCTCAGGCGCTGCTCGGAGGACTGGTCCAATCTGTCCAGGGTGACATGAAGTGAGCCCATTAACAAGACCCCTGACATGGGCCATCACTGCTTTGGCTGCCTGGGCTTTGGATAACGACAGTCACAAGTCACAGAAAAACTTAATTCAAAAACGGTTTTAACCATAAGGAAAATTAAGATCTTCCGTGGCAGCGATCAGCCCCAAGATCAGGCAGGCTAGAGGTATGGTTGCTCCTTATTGTCGTGGTCAGGACTCTTTCTGCTCTCCACTCCCCACCCACAAGGTTAACATCAGAGTGTTGTCTCTGGAAGCCTGCAGGTGGCCGCTGTGGGCATGTGCTTCCTTGTTCATGTCCAGAGAGAAGGAGAGGACAAATGAGAGAAACAGAGACAGAGAGACAGAAGGAAAAGGCACTTCTCCTCCAACAACCTTCCCTTTAACCTGACTGGACCAAATTGGGCCACACACATCCCTGGACCAAGGGTGGCCAGTGGAAGATGGCTATGCACTGATCCCCGGACCTGGGAATGGGCAGAAGGTGAATCACGTCAGGGCTCTGTGCGAAAGTCTACTTTAGCTACAGTGTCCTCACTCAGGCTACTAATAAAAGCATTGACCAGGACAGGGCTGAGGACAGAGCCCTGCAGCCTGCATCCAGACCACCCCACCTCCCAGGTAGCTTTAAAGCCACTTGAAGCCTGTATCATGTTCCCGTATGCTATGTTCTCGCTATATGACCTGAGGAAGTTATTTAATCTCCATACTCCTCAGTTTTCTCATCAACAAAATGGGGCAGCGATACTCCCCTCCCACGGACCTGCCCTGAGGCTCACATCCGGTAATGATACCTGTGAGGCAGGGGGTGGTTGTTGAGGAAGAGCCTTCTGTTGTGTTTGTCCTGGGAGTGAGAGGCCCAAAGACCTCCAGGGATCTCAGGGGTCTCCCCCCAACCCCCCACCACACACACACCAGGAAGCCCCAGCTTCACCTAGTGCTACAGGCCAGAGAACCAGAATCTGAAATAATGTAAGTTATAATAGGGTAGCTACGCTCTTGTGGGTACACCCAGTTTCTGGACCAATCTGCCCAACACACACCAGCTGCTGGCTTCTCTTTGGCTGGGAAAGTAAAGGCCAGGGCAGTTTTGGCAAGACTGACACGGTAACTGCTCTGGATTTCATATTATGCCTGACGCCCAGCCGCCAAGCCCCCTTCCTCCCGCCAAGTCCTTCCCAGCCCCGTCTCCCGGCCATTCTGTGCGGATCTCAATTTACAGCATCTATTTCCAGAGGAAGCCACAAAGAACATGGGCCTATCCAATATTCCTGGCTTCTCAACTCAGTACCCATCCAAATGTTTAACAGGAGGGGCCTGGCCAGGCCCCGTTGCCAGTTTGATTATTTTGCCATATCGTCTGGTTATTTTTTTTCCACCGAAGAGAAATTCAATTTCAACAGCAGCGGGCTAGCAGCCAAATGGGACCAAGATTAAGTTTCATTCCCACATTCCTTCAGGATTTGATTTTTTTTATCCCGTTTTGAAAAAATGAGCAGTTACCAAGAAAAAATGATAAACCTTTGCAGTGTTGCTTTTCTGACCCACCCAGCAACGTTGCATGCCCATGATGGGGACTGAAGTCTGTTCACATTTACTTAAGCCATTGTAAAGCTCACTCGGTGCTTTCCACGCGACACCCCGTTTACTCCCTCCCGGTAGCCAAGGGGTAAATGCCATTATTGTCCCCACTTCAAAGGTGTGGAAACGGAGTCCCAGTAATGTGCCGAAGGTCTCACGGCAAGGAAGTGGAGGTGCCAGGACTCGAACCCGAGCGGTCCGTCTCTGACCGGTAAGGGGGGGGTTGGGTGTGGCCGCACGTGCTTTGTGGCACCAGAGCTTCCAAGTTCCCTGCTGGCAAAGATGAAGACATGGTTTGGTCCTGTCCCCAGCACCTGCACTTGTTTTCACAACCAGAGCCTTAGCTGAGGTTTTTCTGAGTGAAAGAATGAGGGAATGACATGCGTGGCTGGCTGACAACACGGGGACTATGATCACTTAAATTCTACAATTCTGGCCAAGATGCCAACACCGGAAGTGTCCGGCAGGAGGCCTGGCTTTGTGGCCGCCACACAGGACATCTGGGTGAGACAAGACACTGCAGTCTGCCAGCGAGGGACAGCAGGTCCGGCTATGGGAGAGGGGAAGTCTGGGGGGAGCCAGCACGGGTAGGAAAGGTGGCCAGAGTCCCCTAACTGACCCATCAGGCTCTTGGGCCAAGAAGGGTTCCTCAGCCAGTGCCTGATCTGGTGGATTCTAGGAGGGTGGATGGATTTTAGGTGGGTGGATTCTAGGAGGACCACTTGCTGTTCCTGGCGGCCCATGCCCCCTGCTCAGTGACCTTCTCCCCGGCTGGGAGTAGTGACAGGCCTGGGTCTTTCTGGCCACCCAGAAAGGGTGGCTCTTGGCCGGGCCGACTCACTGCCTGGTGATCAGATTGCCACGAGGTGGCAGCATCTCTCTCCACAGAGGGCAAGGATCTGGTCCCACCCTGCCCAGCTGGCGGACAGAGAATTCTTGAGGCTTCTTTGGGGAGGTCAGAGTGGGAGAGGAGTGGGTTAATGGGTATTACTCCCACGTCCCTCTGAGGATTCACCTGAGAGTGTTCCCCATGTGTCCTGACAAAGGGCAATCATTCCTGGAAGCTTCGGGAAGGAACATCTGCATGCTGCATCTGTCCCAAGCCTGCGAGGTTGTGGCCCCCGCTTGGGATGTGGGTGAACAGACTGGCTAACAGGCTTTGAGGAGATGCACTGAGAAGAACTAGATCTTATCTAAAAAGATATCTGTAGATGGGTCTAAAATTCTAACAGCAACACAAACACCACAGCCGTGAAAAGATAAATCCACCACAGCAAAAAAGTTTCCAACCGAGAAAGCTAGGGTGAGTCAACATTAGAACACCTTCCACGAGAGTCCTCACATAATAGAGTCCCCACATCAGAAGAGAAATGCTGTGACCTCTTCCACGGATACTCGGAAGACATTTGATAAAATTTTGCATCCATTCCTGACAAGAGAAATTCTTAATAAAGCAAGAAAATGAATAGTTCCTCATTATATCTTCAGTCAAAAACTACTATGATGTTTAATGGTGAAACAGCAGAAACTGTCCCAAATCTGTAGCAACAGCTTGTGTCTCTCAGGCCATTAAAATTTCCCAATCACCCTGGAGCTGCCAGCAAATGTAATGAGGCGAGAGGCAATGAGAAGACCAAGGGCATTCATTACAGATGAAAAGCTGGGATACTTGGAAAACCAAGAGGATTAACTGAGCAGCTTTTAGATGCCACATTAATACACAGAAATAATAGCCTTCATGAAGCCTGGAGGCTACTGGCCAGAACATCTAATGGAAGAAAAGATCCCATTTTCAGTGGCCACAGGAAGATGAACTCCCTGGGAATAACCCCACATGAACAGAAGACATCTAGATGCTCCTGAGGACCACGAATAAAGGGAGAGACATAGCTGCTGGAGAACGTCATTGAAAAGACATGACTGCTAGTTGACCTGAGAGCTGGACCTGGGCACTCGGAGGCCTCTTGCCCCCTCCCCAGTCCTCCTGGGAATGTGGGCTTTGCTTGTCTTTCCTGCTCCCAGAAGCTGCTCCGAGGCATGGCCTTGAGATGTTGATGTGGTGTAGAGAACACCTGCATGGGGTACATGAGTGAACCCGGTTAAGGCCTCTCTATAAACTTCTAAGGTTTGGTAGGTGGGCACGGAGATCCTCTGTCTGGCTGCTGCTAAAGGCAAGCCTGGTATATAAGTTCTCTTTGTTGATTACACCTACCACCTACCAATGTGGAGTGGTCTGCCTCTTTGGTCTCTCACGGCCCTCCATGTAGAGGGTCCGCTTTCAGATTACACCTGGGAAGGTCCAGAGTGGGTTGCGAACCAACAACATCCAAATCTTGGCTAGAATGACTTCATGTTTTAGGATATAAATTCTCTCTACAGTCCACACAAATTTAATTTGATCCCAGTAAAATCCCAAAAGGACTTGCGAAGGAGAAGGAGTGACAAGCTGACTCTAAATTTCTTACGAGAATAGTATGCAAGACTATCAGGAAAATTCTAAGAAAGAGCAATGAGGAAGACCAAGCCCTACTGGTTTGGTTATCAACATAAAATACGAAGCACAGCAATTAAAACTGTGATTCTGGCATAAAAATAGACAGAACCTTTACTGGGACAGAAAAGAGTCCAGAAATAGACCTACATACATATGGAAATTGGCTATATGGTAAAGGCAACATTTCAGATTGGGGAAAAGGTTGATTATTCAACAAATGTACTGAGACATTTGGGTTGCCATCTGAAAAAAAAAATCATTGTTTTGCATCTTATCTCTTGCTCCAGAATAACTTCCAGATGGATCAAAGATAGATGAAAACACATGGGGGAGTCTTAAAAATAACCTTGAAGTGAGGATGGCCTTTTAAAATACATACTAACCCAGAAGTCATAAAAGAAAAGCTGGATAATTTTAACAACATAACATCTTTTACATTTCTGCATAGCAGAAAGACTATAAACAATGTTTAATGACAACCGAACCTGAAATATTACCATACAGTAAAACGAAAGACTAATTGCCTTCATCTATAAAAAGCTCTTGAAATCATTAAGAAAAAGGCCAATAACCCAAAAGATAATGGGGCAAAGACTATGGACAAAGAAGAAAACAAGTTAGAAAAATCCGAACAGAGACAGGACTCGAGTGGGGCTGAAGAACAGGGAGGCGCCCACGGTCCCTGTCACGCGGAACAGGCGCTGTATCTCCTTAAGACGTTTGGACCCTGGGCTCATAAATTCATTTTCTACTGCTGCATTGCAAATGACCAGGGGCTTAGTGGCTTCAAAGAACCCACTGATTATGTCACAGTTTCTGTGGGTCAGGAGTCCACCACGTTTTCACCAGGTTCTCCACTCAGAGTCTCACCACATTGAACTCCAAGGTGTCGGCCAGGTGCCGCATCTCATTGTAGCTCAGGGTCATCCCCTAAGCTCATTCAGGTTGTTGGCAGAGACCATTCCTTGTGGTTGCAGGAGTAGGTCCCGGGGATCTCAGTGTCCTCCTAGAGGCCTTCCCTTCCATCAGGTAGTTCATAGCATGGCTGTTTGCTTTCTGAAGCCAGCAGGACACTCTTTAGACACTTCCTCTCTTTTGAAACACTCCCCTGATTAGGTCAGGCCCATCCAGGATAATCTTCCCTTTGATCAACTTGAAGTTAAATGATTGGTAACCTAATCACTGAAGTGCTGGTCCATCATATTCGCAGGTCTCACCCAAACTCAAGGGCAGGGGCTAAAGCCAGTGGGGTTGGGAACTGTGGGGATCATCTTAGAAGTCTGTCCCTCATACCTCATCCTGGTTGAGGTCCCTCTTTTAAATATATGTAACGTACTCAATGTCAGCCTTGTCGAGACAGGTTTCCATCCTCCGTAGTTGGCTGCACCATCTGTGAAATGGGGTGGAACACAGCTCCCATCTCTTCACCTGTTGTCGGACTTAAATGGGTTCATGTGTGTGGTTTGGGTCAGACATTGCCAGACAGCCGTAGGTGCTTCATGAATGGCTACTCTGATATGTCACGTCTCTGGTTGGAAGCCTGAAACGTCAGCGGTCAGAACAGATCTGAGGTCCTTTCTAACTGACAGAACACCTGATGTCCCAGGAAGACTAAACCAGAGGAGATACACATGAACTGAAGCCACAGACTCGGACTCAACAGAAGGAACGCACACAGGATCACAAATAACTGAAAACAGGCTCCTTGGGAAGGAAATGGGCCAGTCCCACCCAGAAGAGGCTCAATAAATACTTTTTCTGGAGCCAGTTTGGTACAGCAAAGAGGGCAAGACCATGCACTCTGGGGCCAGGCGGCACTGGGTGAAACAAGGCTTTGACTGTGGGCAAGTAAGTTCCTTGGCTCTTTTTTTTTTTTTATACATTTTTAAATTCTTTTTTTAAAGATTTATTTATTTATTTGACAGACAGAGATCACAAGTAGACAGAGAGGCAGGCAGAGAGAGAGAGAGAGAGGAGGAAACAGGCTCCCTGCCAAACAGAGCGCCAGACTCGGGGCTCGATCCCAGAACCCTGGGATCATGACCTGAGCCGAAGGCAGAGGCTTTAACCCACTGAGCCACCCAGGCACCCCTCCTTGGCTCTTTTAAACCTCAGTTTCCCCATCTGAAGAATGAAGCTAAGAATATTTTCTTCCTCCAAGGGCTGTTATGCATTAACACAGGCAAAGTGCTGAAACAGTGGTCAAGGGCATTGGCATCTGTCCTGGAAGTGTAAGTGAATTAATGGCCAGAAGGCAGGAGCATGACAAATGTTGTCTTCTACCTCTGTGATTCTATACAGACCCTATAAGAGAGACCTATAGAAAGCTTTGGGATTCTTTTCGGTCTAGAGGAAGAAGTGGTGTTTGAGGAATCAAAACACAGTAACACCTAGACAGGAAATCATACAGAGACCCTGGAAGTTCATTCATCACCCGTTCGTTCGTTCATTCATTTATTCATTCATTCAACAAGTGCTTATCTAGGAGACTGAGCCAAGAGTTTGGCTCTGTGTTAGGTTCTGAGGCAGTGGTGATGAACAAAACAGAGACATATGATAAATACATGAACAAATAAATCAGATATTTATATACTGTGCTGGGAATCAGAAAGGGACTAGACAGGATGCCATGAAAGAGAAAGAGAATAACAATGAGGGGTGGTCAGGCTTGCTGAAGCCTGGGGAGGAGGAGTCAGAAGCAAGTCCAAGCCAGAGGCCCTGCACCAGAAGGAGCTGTGTGTGTTTAGAAACTAACCAAGGCCAAGTGCCAAGAGATGGGGCTGCGGACAGATCCTTGAAGGCCCTTGAAGAATATGGGGCCTTGGAGAACCTGATTTTGAGAGCACTGAGAAGGCCTTACTTTGTTTTAATGGGGAAGTGGGACACGATCTGATTTATGATCTTAGAAGTGTGATCTCTGCGTCTGAACACTTCCGTGTGAACTTCAGAGCTCACCCTCCAACTTGCAGCTGCTCTATGGCTTTATCTGGGGCCTTTCTCCAAATTCCAGGGGACCCATGGCACCAGGAGCAGGCCTCAACCAAAGATTGATGGGATATTTGGCTATAAATACCTGAGTCCCTCACCTCTTGGTAGGCTAATTCTGAGCATGTATTTTATACCATTTCTCAGAAATTTTCCTGTGGAACTAAGCTCCAGTCACCCACGTGGTGACCTGCTTGATACCATGCCCTTCATCAGCTGCCTGCCCTCTCATCTCACTTCCCACCTCCCTTCAGGTGTTTCCTGAGATTGTCCCCCAGATAAAGGACCTCCCTGGAATCCTGGGCTCAGGGTCTGCCTGGGGAAGACTTCTGTAAGGCGACTGGATTGGAGGGGATGTAAGTGGAGGCAGGGAGACACATTGGAGGGCTGTCGTGTTAGTCCAGGTAAGGAAAGATGATGACCTGGGCCAGGACGATGGCAGGTGAGGCTTCCTGGGATCTCCACTCTTGGGGACATGTAGGCCCTTCATAACAGAGATTGTAGAAAGGCTCTCATGAGCCAAAATTACCAACTCCCAGTCTGTCTGAATTCTCCACATTTCACCCACCATCTAGCCAATCACACGCCCTGTAAGAGGAAGCAGTGTGAGAAAAGAGGCCCCCTTAAAAGAGAAAAATAGAAATGAGCCCAACTCCCCCAGCACTTCGTGCCCTCACTCTGGCCTCTGGGTCAAAGGCCCCCTTGGGTCCCAGGCACAACTCCTCTTAGGTTGGATTTGGCTCACAATGAATGTGACGGTCATTGGCTCTTCCTGACCAAGGCTTGGCGGTGCCATCATCACTGGCCCAAGAGGAGAAGTCCTTTCTAAATTTTACCAGGGTGAATACAACTCTTGTTTCTTGCAGGCCCCCCCCCACACCCCCCGACCTTGAGTCCCACCCAACGAACACACCGACACACTCTCCCACCCGTTTTGTCCACCCGAGTAGAACCAGCTTCTCACTGATCTGTTCAGAAGTGGCGGACTCTCTCTTGGTCCTGCTTCTTTGCATGACGCGGCCTGGACTGGTGGGCTGCTGCGTACTCACAACTAGTCCTTTATCTCTCGTAGCCAAACAGCTAATTAGCTGAGAGCACGGTCCCGGTCATACTGCCTGCCAGAGCTTGCTCTTGACTTTTTCATTAGGAGTTTCAGATATTGTGAGTGTCCTCCCACTAGTCCCCCGGGACCCACTCTTCCTGTATGTACTGATGGCTTCCTAGGACAAGGGCGGCATGGTCCCTTTCCAGCTGAGGGACCCGGTTTGGCCGGCCAGCACACAGGCCGGGCCACAGGAGCCAGGAGGTCGATGCCCTCACGAGCTGTCTCAGCCGCCGATAGTTGGGAGCTAGTGTGTAAATAACCCAGCACTGGCTCTCACGTGAGACAACTTTGGTGTGTGTTATCACACTACCTCAGTGGAAATAAAGAGCTGGTATCTTAAGACACTGAGTTCTGGATAGGTTTCTCAGCATCTCTGCAATCACTAATACGAGGTGTTAGATGGGGTTTACAGAGCATGGGGTATGATTTGTGGGAGTACGAGGAAGGCGGATGTGTGCGGTGGTTGTGTATTTTGTTGGGGAAATGGTATTTGTGATACACAAACACCAAAAAGCGAGTGTTTATATGGGATAACACCAAACCAATGAGCGGGCAGTATACGGAGTTTGTGCTCAGTTCCCGGTCAGAAGGCACCTCAGGTTCCTGTGCTGGGAAACCCACATCCTGAAACCTCGCCTCTCTCTGACTTGCTAGTGGCTTCTAGGAAGGCAGCCTCAGCCAGACAGGGGTGTTGGACTTGACTGGTGTTCAGCAAACCAAGGAAGAGTTGGCACAAGGCCAGCCAAGTAGCGTCTGACCACACACCCAACCTGTGTGTGCCTTGGCTGCTGAGGTTTCTGTCCCCACGACAGGGCTTGGCAGCCGAGAAAGGGTCCACACAGCAACTCTGGGAGATGCACACAGGGGCTCTGTGTGGAGCAGAAAACTGCGGTGTGCACATCAGCTGGGCTGGGGCTTTGCAAGGAGGTGCCTCCAGTCTCAAGGCTGGGAGACACAGAGGGTGAGCAGTGACCACTGTGACTAATCAGGGCTCAGTCCTGGTAAGGGACTCTGCAAGACACGAGGCATGCACACAGCCACCCTCACCAGGGAGGTGAGGTTTTATACCCTGGCTCCCATGAGTCCTCCAAGGCTGCTCCTGGAAGCAGACAAGCAGCCCGCCCTGTTTGCCCAGGACTGTAGGTCCTGTGGTCTAAGAAACTTCTCCTTCCTAACCGGGATGTTTGGTCACACCACCTGGAGAGCGTTAGCTCCCCAGCATCCAGCCTGTGACTTGTCACCCCGAGCAAGTCCACAGACACAGGTGCTGGCAATTAGAAGCTACCACACATTTTAACAGTCAGACCCAAGGAGGTGAGGTCAAGGCATCCAGTCCCATTTTCGATGTAAGAAAAGTGAATCTCCGAGAGGCAAAGTAATCGGCTCAGGGTCATCCAGCTTCAGGAAGGGATCTGCGAGTGGGGGGTTCCAGTCCAGCTCTGCCTGATGCCAAAGCCCATATTGACCATGAGGCTACATACTCCTCTTTGTTCACAAAGCAGCCTTTGTGGACACAGGCTGGAGAAGCCAGAAGTACCTCAGGAAAGCAGCGAAGCTAATGGATTGGAAACAAACACCCACCGGCCGACAGGCAGCATCCAAGGTTCTGGGGATGAGGCGGTAGGCACATGTCAGAAAATAAGGGGTAGGGCCTACGCCCCAAAGGAGAGCAAGGCAGCCCCTGAAGCAGGCACCCCTCCTCAGCTCAGGCTGATCACTGCCATATGGAATAGACGCCCAATGTTACTAAACCATCCAATGTTTCAAAGGAAACCGGAATTTTATGGGCAATCTCCAAAGTATTACTTGTTGTCTCAGAAATTTCTAAAAACACAAGGGGAACCAACCCTGGCTGGACCAAATACAGTGTATCAGCCTGTGGCTGCCCGAACCAGCCCCAGCACAGCCACACTGTTCATCATTGGTAAACAGCCAGTGCCTGTAGTCCCCACCGTTAACCCTGTGCCCCGACCACCCGATCCTTCCCTAGAGTCCCCAGAAACTCCAGGGTTAACTTCTGGCACGGCAGGGACCTCAGCTGACCTTGCGGGGCCAGAATTCTTTCTCATTCTTCCCCGCCCCAAAATCGTCCCTTTATCCTCCTGGGTCTCTGTGTCTCCCCACAATCACTTTCTTTTTTGAATTAGGTAATAGTCTTGAATCCTTGTTGATTCAAGGATATCATGTCCTCAACAGGGATGTGCTGATAAATGTTTGACACCTAGCTCTCAGAAGTGGTGGGGAGTCCTGACTTGCCATTCACTGACAACCTGGTGGAAATACTCCCACCCCAGCCAATTTCAAGCCACCAACACGACTGAATATGGAGTTGACGGGAGATGAGCAGCAGCTCACCATTATATAATATTTACTATATAGATGCAAATAACCTAAAAAGTACAGAGAGCAGTAAAATACAGTGAAATCATTAGGAGTTAATGAGTTCTGAGTATTTATCACCTTTTTTCTAATATAACTGATTATATTATGAGTTGATATCACCTCACTTTTAATAACGCCTGTGTTTCTCAACCAGGTCACACAATTCCTGGAAATTCTGGCAATCGGCTCTTGGAAGCCCACATGAGCAGATTCCAGGACACCACTAGAAGGATAAACACAGAGGCAGAAAAATAACAAGAACAGGGGCTTGGTGGTCAAAAGACAAGGACTGGAGGGGGAGTCCCCCAGACCATCGTCAGGAGGGCAACTCCAGGGTCTCAATTCTTCCCAAATCCCATTAGCCGTCCCCCCACCCCCCGCCACCACTTTCCACCCTCACCTTGCCCAGCCCCGCATACCTGCAGCAGGAAGTCGAAGAGCGCCAGGTGGGCCCACTCAGTGTGGTGGATGGGCAGGCAGGGGGCCTGGCTCGGCCAGCTACAGCCGTGTGCCAGCAAGGCCTGGTACTGCAGCCAGCCCAAGGACAGAGAGTTCTGGTCATCCTCTGGGTCCCCCAGGTGCTGCACATCCGGCGCCCACCAGATGATGGGCCTGGGGTTGCCATCCGTGTATCGGTAGGGCAGCAGAGAGCTGTGGAAGCTCCGGGCCACAGCTGGTAGGCTCCGGCGCAGCCCCAGCACCCGGTCCACGTGGAAGGACAGGACCTCTGGCAGGTCCCCAGGCCTCTTGATCAGGCCACAGAGCCCCTGGGTGCAGAGATGGCTGAGCTCAGAGGACATGTTCAGAAGGGCACCCTCACTGGAGAAGCCGACCTGCAGGACCTGCCCGTGGCCAGGGACCCTGGCTTTGCCCACCACCTGCCCCTGGGCCAACAGCTGGAGCGCTTGCACATCATGCTCTGTGAGCCATGGAGGAACCTGCCCACGGGCCCTCAAGCTGCGCCACAGCTCAGGGGTCTCAGCATCACACCAGACAGATCCTTGCAGCTCCCCAACAGAGCCAGGCCACCGACGAGCCCCTGTAGCTGGGGTGGGATGCCCTGCTGGTTGCCTACCCGTCAAGGCTCCGTTCCTTGCTCCTGGCAGATTCCTGCCTGCCGCTGGGTAGGGCTGTGGGGTTAGTCTAGCAGCAGCTCTCCAAGTCTGTAAAGCTGTCATGCCATGTCCTGTGACAGGGCCAGTTGGGGTGCCAGTCTCATTCTGTGCCTTTCCGATGGGATCGTCATGCCAGGGGAGACTCAAGTCTTTGGCTCTTGAACCCCTGTCCTCATCGTCCCTCAGGAGCACAAGATGTGAGGTACTGAATCTCATATCTCCTAGAGAGGCCAAAGTCATGTCCCTCCTGACCCTCCCTGGATGCCTGATGTCCCCTCTCAGGGACCTTCTGCTTCTGTCCACTGTTCCTCTGTGGCCTTGCTCCTTAGCACACACCGGGATGGAGTTCCTAGGCGAGGGCCAACCCCTCCAGACCTCTAGGTCTCTGGCCCGCTGCCTCCAGCTGGAGCTCAGAGCCTGCCAGCTGTGGGGGCCAGGGGCTCCAGTGACATCCTGGGGCTCCATGGGACCCGCATCTGGGCCAGTGGCTGGATGCTGTGGGGGGAAGTGGGTGACAGTCACCACAGACAGAGTCATCAAGAGGCAGAATGCCATCACCAACCGCCTCTTGCCACGCAGCTTTCTCCAGAGCCAAGATGCCTGGGGGACAGGACAGAAGAAGAAAGTTTGAGATCTGGGAAAATGTCAGACCCAATCCACAACACAACAGGGACTGTGAATGCAACAGCTTGGGTGTATGAAGAGGGAAGAGACGGCAGAGTACACTTAGTTGCCTTCAAGGGAGGAAGGGCAACCACAGCCAAGTGCACCACTGCTTCAAAGCTGAGCTTGCTTTGCCTTCCAGGGTAGCCTTTGCTGATCCTCGCAGTTGGATCCGGGCTTCTCCCACCTCGGAGAAGCCACCATTATGATACCAGTGCCCTCAGCATCTCTTATTCACACCTGTCCCTCCCCCCTCTCTTCTTCTCCAGGTGAGACCTTGAGTCCACTCCATAGATCCCTAATGGTTTCCCAGACGTGCTTTTCCTTTTTCCCGGACACGAGGCTGCCCAGCTGCACATGACCTTGCCCAGCCTCTCTGTGGCCATGTGGCTCAGTCCTTGCCTGGGCACACTTATCCGCCCCTCTTGCTCCCACGGAAGTTGGGTGCCCTGGCCTTTCTTAGCACACTGATGTGGTAGCACTAGTTCCTTGTGTGTCAGCAAGGACACACTTTGAGGCCGTGATTGTTAAACATGTTGTTCCTGGACCAGTAGCATCCATATCACCTGGAAACTTGTTGGAAAAGCAAATTCCCAGGCCCCACCCCTCGTCACCTCATTCCGAGGTGCCTAGGCTGCTGGGAGCCAGCAGGTGGGTCTATGTCCCAGGGTCGGGCTATCCCGATCCTGAACACCCTGCTGGAGGCAGGGCAGTGTGGGGGCCAGCACGCTGCATAGCAGTGGGGGATCAGAGGAAGGCAGGGTTCGGATTTCCTCCCTCTCCAGGCAAGGCCCCCACAGCCAGAGGGCAGGGAGACAAAGCCTAGAGGAGATCTTCCTCATCAGTGTGGGCTGGATTCCCACATTCAATCCCACGAACCTGGATTCCATCTGGAATCTCTCCTGCTTGCTGGAGATGGGCTCGAACAATGGTTTTCAAACCTGTCCAGAGGGTTCCTTCATGGTCTACGATGGAGTAAAGGTTGAGGAGAGGACTTTTGTGTGCTCTGTATCTCCCCCTCCCCCGCCACATACACACAAATGCATACACATATATCACAGACACACACATGCATATGTGCACACACGCTCCCACCAGAACAGCTCTGTGTTCTTTCACTAGGTAGGTTTAGCCCATTTATGTTACTTGATATGCTAGACATGTTTAGTCTGTTTGTCGTTAAATTTTACGGCATAGTTTTTCTATTTATAATTTGGAATTTTTTCACTCTGTTTTCAGTTACCTTTATTTTGTTTTTATTTTGTTTTGTGGTGTATACTTTGCTGCTTGTATGCCCTTAGTTGTCTAGCTCTTTAAACAGTCACTCCGAATCCCTACAAGAACAATCATAAAATTAGCACCTCTCCTCTTCCCCGTCCCCTACCATTCTTCTGCTCTTCAATATTAACCACCTGCATTATCATTTTAATGTTTGCCTTTGTACAATTAAATATGCCTACTTTTCTACTATATTTGGTCTCTTTCCATGATATTCTTTGGTTCTCCGCTCTTACTAATGAATAGTGTGTTTATTCTTCCTCCCTGATTCCCCTTCCAAATTGGTATACTTGTATAGTTTTTATCTTGCTAGAATATAAAACTTGTACATTCTATCCCTTTTGTCCAATACTCACATTTGTTCAGGTTTTAGTGAAGTACATTCTTTTCATACTCTTGTCCCTTTTGCCCTAGTTTTTCATTATTTCTTGGTTGACAGAAGCCAAAAATCCATAATTTCCTCAAGAAGTTCTTATGGGAACAAAATTCTCTGAGTTCCTGCTTTCTCAAAACTATTTTTCTACAGCATTCACACCCGAAGGAAAGTTTGGCTAGAAAGAAAATATTTTGGCCCAGTTTATCTGAATAGCTTGTGGGTCCTCCTCAACTGAACAGAGGGGACCTTTCATCCTGCCTGGTTGCTGTAAGAATTCTTTCTTTTTCTTTACGTTTTTTTTCCAGCTTTGTTGAAGTGCAACTGACAAATAAAACTGTATATATTTGAAGTATAGAATGGGATGATTTGGTCTGCATATACATTGTGAAATGATCACCGCAATCAAGTTATGAAGCACACCCATCCCTTCACTTAGTTGCCTTTGTGTGTGGGTGTTGAAAATGCTTAGGATCTACTCTCAGCAAATTTCAAGTGTACAATACAGTATTCTTTTTTTTTTTTTCTTCTTCAAGATTTTATTTGAGAGAGAGAGCATGAGAGGGGCAAGGGGCAGAGGGAGAAGCTGACTCCCTGCTGAGCAGATGGCCCAATGTGGGACTCAATCCTGGGACTCCAGATCATGACCTGAGCAGAAGGCAGTTGCTTAACCAACTGAGCCACCCAGGTGCCCCAATACGGTATTCTTAACTACAGTCACCTGCTGTTCATTAGATCCTCAGAACGTACTCACCTAATAACTGAAAGTCTCTATATTCTTTGACCAACTTCTCCCCATTCCACCTGCTCTCTCCCAGGCCCTGGCAACCACTATTCTACTCCCTTCCTTCCTTCCTTTTCTTTCTTTCTTTTTAAGATTCCACGTACAAATGATTCCATATAATACCGTATAGTATTTCTCCACCTGCTTTATTTCACTTAGCCTAATGCCCTCCCAGTTCATCCATGTTGTCATAAATGGCAGGATTTCCTTCTCTCTTTCTCTCTCTCTTTTTTATGGCCGAATAATACTGTGTTGCTCATGTATACATTTTATTTACCCATTCATCGATCAGTGGACACGGGTTGTTTCCATATCCTATCTATTTTGAATAATGCTGCAATGAGCATAGAAGTACAGATGGCTCTTCAAGACACTGATTTCATCTTGCCATTTGCAATGACGTGGATGGAACTAGAGGGTATTATGTTGAGTGAAATAAGTCAATCAGAGAAAGACAATTATCATATGATCTCCCTGATATGAGGAAGTTGAGATGCACCGTGGGGGGTTTAGGGGGTAGGAAAAGAGTAAGTGAAATAAGATGGGATCAGGAGGGAGACAAACCATAAGAGACTCTTAATCTCACAAAACAAACTGAGGGTTGCTGGGGGGTGGGAGGTCGGGAGAGGGTGGTTGGATTATGGACATTGGGGAGGGTATATGCTATGGTGAGTGCTGTGAAGTGTGTAAGCCTGAGGATTCACAGACCTGTACCCCTGGTCTAATAATACATTATATGTTAATAAAAATCATTTTTTAAAAAGACACTGATTTCAAGTCCCTCAGATAAATACATCCAAGTGGGATTGATGGATCATCTGATAATTCTATCTTGTAGTTTTCTGAGGAACCTCTGTGCACAAGGGTTTCCTCCTCCCACATCCTTGCCAACACTTGTTATCTCTTGTCTTTTGATAAGAGCCATTCTGACAGGTGTGAGGTGATCTTTTGTTTACTTTGAAGTCCCTGTGTTAACAGAACATATCTCAGTTTTGACTTTCCTGGGTCACTTTTGCTGGGCGTAATATACCTTGTTAGAAAAGGTGGATTTAGATGTTTTATTTCATCGAAGTTTTCTTAGACTAAATATTAAATGTTTTCCACTCCACTATTTTATTTTTATTTTTTTTAGGCTCTCGAATTACATATGTGTTGGACCCCCTTTGTCTGTCCTGTGTTTATCTTTCATCTTCTCTCTGATCCTTTCTAACCATTTTCATTTCCGTTTGTTCATTTTTCTTATTCCTATATTCTATTTGGCTGATTGTGTTTTCCCCAATATTCATTCATCCTTGTGTACTTTCTAATTTCTACCAAATTCCTATTAATTTCTACTTTCTCCTATTTCTTTCCAGCTCATACTTCACTTCTTCCTGCTATCTTACTGTCTTACCATTTTTTCTTGAGTTCTTGCATTTCTCTTTTGTAATGCTTCCTCATAGAGGATATTTTTCCATTAAGCTTTAAAAATTGATAACGAAGCAGTTGCTCAAAATTTTCACTTATTTCAGGGTGACCTTAATCTGTTCACAAACTTTGCTATTCGTTGTTCCCTTTTTTTCTCACAGTGTCTCTGTATGGAGGTGGAATTCCTTTTATGAGCTGGATGAGTCAGTTGAAAGAGGCTCCTATAGCGGAGCCTGAGCTGAGTTTGAAATCGTGAGCAGGCCGCTTCCTGCAAATCTGGCTTGTGAGCAGGTTCTTCATGTATCCTCTCCTCTGCTTCAAAAAAAGGAAAAAGAAATGTGCATTTTGTCTTCCATTCTCTTTGCTGCTTTCAGATGGTTTCCAGGAGACGGTGGCAAGAATGCAGAGTTTATCTTGGTTGAAAATGCACTTGGTGGTGTTGGGTCACAAGACCGTGCACCACATGCAAAGGGAGTTCAAGGGAGCAAACATTTTCAGTTTTTATACTGTGAGGTGTTTCTAGAATCATGGGGAGCCCCAAAAGAGTGATGATGTCTCACAAGTGTATTTATAATAAAATATGAAATTACTCAGAAAAAAAAAAAGAATGCAGAGTTTATGTTCATAGTAACAGGCCTTAGTGGCACATTTTTAAGAAGAAAGGAATATGCCCTCACAGAATGTAGTGACTGGGCCAGGCCACAGAACAACCAACTTCTTCCAACTTCTGTGGTCCGGAACCATGGCACCCAAACAGCTCTGAGAAGTCCAAGAGTTTGGCTCCCTCTGTACATGTTCACAAGATCTAGTCACTAGCCTTGTGGGAATGGAGTGCAGCCCCCAGGTACGCTGGGCACTTACCACCCCCAAGAGACCACCCTTCAAGAGTGTCATGGAGCAGGAAGAGAGGTGGCCCACCTATCACAGTGAGATTTCTCGGAGTCACAGAGAGGGGAAGGGATCACTAGGTCAACCAGATGTTCCCTACTTTATGTGATTTCTACCATCTCCCCCACCTCTAAAGTGCTCTTCCTGTTTCCAATCTGCTGAAAGGTAGTGCCATCCACCCAGATATCCAAGCCAGAAATCTGGGCCTGATCTCCATTCCAACTTTCCCTCTGGCCCATACACCCAAGTCTTGCAAATTTTCCTCCTACACATCTCTGGAATCAGTTCATTTTCATTGGCCACTCTGTGTCTACCTGGGCTGAGGCATCCCCTTCTTTATTAGGATACCTAATTGGTCTCTCCCTCCACTCCTTCTCTTCTACATTCCACTCTCCACATACTCGATCATATCCCTCAAAGCCTTTTTGGAGAAAGTCTAAATGCCTAAAGTGTTTGAGCCCCGCTGAACTTCCTTGAATTCCTGATCAGTGCCAGACCCTCTCTATCTCCACTCCACACATGCTGTTCCCTCTGCCTGGAATATCCCTCTCCCCCCATTCTCATTCTTTAGGTCCTCCCTGGGAAGTCCCTCCATAGGCCGGATGCCCTAGCTATGTGCTCCCATAACACGCTGCTCCTCCCTGAGCACAGCCTTTCACTACTCTACTACATTTGATCATTTAAATTCTGTTGATCCACACAGGCGGGGCACTGGCTCCCTTGCTGTTATGTCTTGGGACCATCGTCACAGTGCCTGCCACACAGGAAGCTCCGTATGAAATGAGTCCTCAAGTTAAGAGGGGTTTTCAGACAGGGACAAACACCATTCCATGGCCTAGAGCACTGCAAGTCTGCTGGCAAGAAGGGCATCTCCGATTCTGGGGTTCTTCCCTGTTTGGGGATCCAGGAACTTTCTCTCTGTAGAAGATGGTTTTGGTGCCCCACGTTGTGGCGCTCTTGGCCCCCAAGAGATTCCAGCTGCCCCCACAGTGGACAGTCCCCTGGCACACTGCCAGCATCCCACTCAAGTGCCTGATTCACTCTACTTTCTTGCCTGCTCTGCAGGGAGGCCCAGGGGAAGTTCATACCCTTGGTGACAACCCTCAGCCCAAAGGGGACAAAAGTCAGTGGATAAATGCTCAGTCACCATCCTTCAGAGGGACAATTCTGAGAGGCATGGAAATGAGCCTCTTTTCTGTAAAACAGATGATTCTTGTCACCTTGTAAAATGTCTTTACCTGATAATCCTTCTGAAGTGAGATTCTAAATTTTGTCCTGATTAGATACATTTTTATTTTATTTTTTTAAAAAATATTTTATTTATTTAACACAGAGAGAGAGAGACAGAGAGATCACAAGTAGGCAGAGAGGCAGGCAGAGAGAGGGGGAAACAGGCTCCCTGCTGAGCCGAGAACCCGATGCGATGCGGGGCTCAATCCCAGGACCGTGAGATCATGACCTGAGCTGAAGGCAGAGGTTTAACCCACCGAGCCACCCAGGTGCTCCCTGATTAGATATATTTTTAATTCGATCTTTATTACTACTTAAAACACATACACACACACACACACCATGCATTAATAAGCACAGTGAAAAACCCAAATAATGTTAAGAAATTCAAACAAAATGTGAACATCTTTTCCCCTCCCCAGAGGGAGCCACAATCATCAATTTGGATACACATCTTCATTGGCCTGTTTCTTTCCTTTGCATTAAGACATGCATACCTGTCATGAAGCAGTAATTGCCTGTGACTGCCATAATAAATATCCACAGACCTGACAGCTTAAAATAACAGAAATGTGTTCAATATCAGTCTCACTAAGCCAAAATCAAGGTACCAGCTCCCTGCAGAGGCTCTAGGGGCAATCTTCCAGCTCTGGTGGCTGCTGGCATTCCTTGACTTGGGGCCTCATCATTCCAATCTGTGGTCACTGCACCTCCTTTTTTTTTTTTTTTTTTTTTTTTTTAACTGTTTAAGGTAGGGAATTTTATTTTTTTTATTTACTTAAGGTTTTTTAAAAGATATTTATTTATTTGACTGACACAATGAGAGAGGGAATACAAGCAGGAGGAATGGAAGAGGCAGAAGCAGGCTTCCTGCCGAGCAGGGCTCCATCCCAAGACCCTGGGATCATGACTTGAGCTAAAGGCAGATGCTTAATGACTGAGCTACCCAGGTGCCCTTATTTTTTAAGATTTTATTTATTTATTTGAAGGAGAGAACATGAGTGGTGGGAGAGACAGTGGGAGAAGCAGAGTCCCCACTGAGCAGGGAACCTGACTTGGGACTTGATCCCAGGACCCTGGAATCGTGACCGGAGCTGAAGGCAGACGCTTAACCTACTGAGCCACCCAGGTGCCCCAATGCCTATGTGCATCAGAACTCTCTTTGCCTCCCTCTTAAAAGGACACGCGTGATGGCATTAAGGGCTCGCTTGGATAATCCAGGATAAGCACCCCATCTCAAGATCCTTAACTTAGATATGCAAAGACTGTTTTTTTCCAAATAAGGTAACATTTATAGGTTCCAGGGATTAAGATGTGGATGTCTTTTGGAGGATTACTTTTTCATCTATTATACATGGTCATTACTTTTAGCATAAAAGAGAGGACCATTCCACAACTTGTTTGTTGAACATAATAAGATGTTCTGAAGCTTTTTCCATATTTATCTATATAGAGTTACTTAATTGCTGCTTAATAGTTCACAATGCGAATAATTTCTTGAACCATTCCTCTATAGGGAGAATTTTTATTACAGCAAACAGTGCTGCGCTGAACACCAGCACATGCAGCTCTGGGGAAAACTGAGCATTTCTGTACAGGAGACACCGGGAGATGAAGCCGTTGGGTCCCACTCCTTACTGATATTAACTTCATCGTACATCAGTTATTATCTCATTAAATCCTCATGCATACAAGGGAAATAGAAATGATTTCCTTCCTACTTTACAGCTGAGAGAACTGAAAGCTCCAGAGTGCTAACATTTGCCCAGGGTACCACAGCTGGCAAGAATACCAATATTTTGAATTAAAACTATAAAGAGAAATGGCTATAGGAAAGTAAACCTGGTTGGGGTTTTTTTTTTCCTTCTAAAAAGAAAAATATGTTTTCACATTGGATTCGTAATCTGTATTCTCTAACTTTTGGATACCACTAAGGAAAAATAAATCATCTTTTCAAACATGTTTGAAGAAGACAGACTGTTTTGATCCTCTTCTCGGTCTTACTTGGCTTCAGACAACCTGGAGAAAGTTGGCAATTGTGCAGTTGTGCAGAGAGGGAAAGGTTCAAAACAGTCATGGGCAAATGTCCGCACAGGGCCACCCAAGTAAAGCTTTGGATAAAGAATAGCAGCTTTGATCAAATTGAAAAAACATCCTCTGAAGAGAAATATTCAGCTGAATAACAAAGAGGACATCAGAGAAGGAGAAAGGGGAATGATGCATGATATACTAGAAAGTTGGGATGGGACTCGACAGACCCCATCGCTTCCCGTTTGCAGCTGAACCCGCCCCAGAGCTCCCATCCAACACACACACACACTATCTTGTCTGCCTTGCCATGAAAGAGGACTGGTATGACCTTCACTATTTCTCCAGCTGCTTGCTTTCTCCTGCCCTCCTCAACCCCCACCACCCATCCTTTCTCCAAGACGCTCTCCTTCCCTTTAATTCCTCAAAGAAAATATCCACTGGCCTGGCAGTCACATCCACCCACAGCTGCAGAAGGAAGAGGACTGAAAAAGGGGGTAGCTAGAGAAAAAGGGCATTTGAGGAAAACATAGCTAAGTTCTAGATCAGCTCCTGCCCTTTTGAACTGTGTGACAAGGAGCAAGTTATACAACCTCTCTGGCTCATTTCCTCGGTCATAAAATGGGGGAGAATGAGGTAATTCCTCCCTCCAAGGATTGCCATAAGAAGCAAATGAGTCAAAATATGGGAAGTGTCTACCACATGGTTTAGCACATTTGAATGAGTAGTGGAATCAATGTTTCTGCCTTCTCTTTTTAAACTACCTTTACCTTTTTGGGATCTGAAAAATACCCTTCCCCATTCTTGCACTGGGCATATTGTAATGTCAGAGTAAAAAGTAGGATATTTGGGAACATAGCTCAAGTTGGAGGCAGAATGAGAAACTCTTTCATCATAGAACTACAAGTGTAAGCTAAGAGGAGGCCACCTTGGCAGTGGGGGAGGTCTTGTCCTACAGAGGTTCCATCCAAAGATACCAAGGATGGAACAGGAAGGAATCACTGGGCCTAAAAGCGAGTTGGAAGGTGAGGAGAGAAAGGGTAGGAGCCAGAAAGGAAATTCGTGGAGGGACTAAAGGAAAAGACTGAGATTTTGACAAGACTGAGGTTTGGGTTCCCTAGTAACCATGGAAAGGAAAGCGGAGAGACTTGAAAAGAGCCCAGCCCACTGAGAACCTGGGGACCTGTGCCGGGCTGGGGACAGGAGCCACCACCAAACTCCCTATCACTGCCCCCATAGAGGGTGGAGACCGCTGTTCAACAAGAAATGAAGGAAAGGGTCAGGTGGTATTACTTGTTCACTATTCTTCCTTCTTCCTTGCCTTGCCATGGCTTCACTGAAGGCAGAGTATACCTCCCCACCCACTGTCTCCAATCTTAACCACGTGAAGGCTTTTGCCAATGGAATGTTTGTGGACATCACATAGGCCACATCCTACCAGAGGCTTCGAAGGTGCCTGTATTATTTGACTTGTCTCCTTTCAGGCTTGTCCTCCACCACCAGCAGCGTATGCCCCAGGTGAGGCACCCGGAAGGGACCTGAATCCAATCCCCGACTGCAGCCAAACCAGCCACGCCCACTGGGCCCCTCCTACACAGACATTGGTGAATATCGTAAGCCATTGAGATTGGGAGGTTGTTTATTATGCAGCATTATCACGGCAGAACTAAATTAATACAGATCCTATGGTGGTTTCTGTTGGGCTTAGTGTGTGCCCTTGGTCAGATAACAGAAAGGCAGGTTAATAATGAAATATAGTGTCCTTCCCTTGACTAATAAGGGCATAGTGCTGTCATTACAGATGGGCTTAGGCTATGATGAAGGTAATAATAGAGGGCTCTGGTCACAAATAAATCCCACGAACAAGTTACTTTTATAAGCTGGGCAGATGGCATTGAGGGACACTTCAGTTAAATGGAAACCAGAGAGGTCTTTTGAAAAGGGCCCTTTTGAAGAATTCCAACACAAACCTGGTGGCTTTTGTACCGAGACAATTTTAGAAACAAGGACATTTGGAGGAAAGGACTCGAATACAGTTTGTATTGTAACAGCCAGCAGGAAACCTTTTTTTTTCATTTCTAAAGGGTCGCAGGGTAAGAAATGCTCATCTATTTCGGGAAAATCCAGTCAGGATTGAATTTTGGACTCCAGCTCTCCCTTTCCCAGATCACTTCCCAGAATGTCCTGCTCTGAACCCTGACATCCCCTGTACTTGACAGCTAATATTCCGACTGGCTCCTGAGCAGGAACCAAGTGGCAGAAACAGAGGCATAGCCATCTCTTCTCAATTACCGGGTGTCAGAAAGAGATGACAAAACCCTGGACCTCCACTGAAGTGCCATGGATAATGGGATAACATGCTGGGCAAGGGAGGTGGGGAGAAGACAGAGGTCACAGGTTCCTCTTCCCATCAAATCAGAGAAAATTATAGAGCATTTGTAAAGTGTTTCTTGGTGGGAATTCTCTGGGTAGGAGAATGGGCAGAGGGAAGCCATGTGATGTGTGTGTGTGAGTGTGTGTGTGTGTGTGTGTGCAACAAAACCTAGGTTTGGCCTTGGTTCTGGAGTCATCACTGAAGATGTCAAAGGCCCTTCCATTATGTCCCCCGACTTCTGCTCTCTTTTATTTTTATTTTTAAAAAGATTTTATTTATTTATTTGACAGAGATCACAAGTAGGTAGAGAGACAGGCAGAGAGAGGGGGGGAAGCAGGCTCCCCGCTGAGCAGAGAGCCCGATGTGGGGCTCAATCCCAGGACCCTGGGATCATGACCTGAGTCGAAGGCAGAGGCCCAACTCACTGAGCCACCCAGGTGCCACCTCTGCTCTCTTTTAAACTAAACATTCCCCACTGGCTGATCACGGATTCATTACTACTCAGACTCTCAGACAGGCAGAGATTTTGAATTCAGAGTTTCTGTTCCATTTTTTAAAGATCAGTATAATAATTTTCATAACAAAACCATGACTCGCATGAAAGGGAATACATAAGCATATTTTCAGAGGGCTGAATTAAAACCACATGTCAATCCTGGGAGCAACACTGCATGCTAGACCTGGTCAAGCTCTGCTTTCCTTGGCTGAACCCGGAGTCAGGCTCCAGGCAGGGAAAATTGGTCTAACATATGCCTGGGGGCAAAGGCAACAGGCACAGCCCATTGTAACTTCCAGGCACACAGTGTCCCTCTCCCAGTAAGATCTGTTGGATCCTGGGAGGCTGGAGCTGTTTGTTCCACGGTGGGCAGAATCCCAGGCTGCCTGTCTCCCAAGCGACCACCTAGCCAGGCCCCCTTGCTCAGCTTCATTGGAGAGTTGTGATTTTTCCTTCCATGTCAGCAACCTCAAGACAAGAAAGGACTTTTGCCCCTGTAATTTCTAACCCAGACAATTTCCAGGGAAAATAAACACACACACACATCACATACACAAACAAACAATAACTAACACTTATTCAGTGTTCACTATATATAGTGTATGTGTGTGTATATATATACACTTATACAGTGTACTTAGGACTATTTGAAGAACTTTACTTTTCTTACCTCATTTAATCTATATGCCAGTCTTACAAGATAGGTATTAGTATTATTATTAAGTTTTACAGGTAAGAGAAACAAAGCAGAGAGAATGTGAGGACAGCACAAAGACATGAGCCCAGGCAGTCTGGCTCCAGGACCAGTGACCTAATCACTGTGCCACCCCGGGAAGAGGCTGCCACCTCAAGTCCTTGCTCCAGCCCTGATGGTGAAAGACTGCACTTGGGTCTCAGGGGAGAGGCTCTGCCTTCAAAGGAGGCTTACCTCTTTGGGACTGCTCAGTTCATCCGGAAAATGGAGCCTGCTTGAAGTCAAGGGTAGGTGGCAGCCTTTTTTGCAATGGGGAAAAGTGGGGGAAAATAAAAGCGTTTTGGGGCTACATTTATTTTTCTTTCAAAATGAAAGTAACTGTTTTCTCTCATATCCTACTTCATTAAATAAAGGAAGAGCAATGAGAAAATGCTGCCATTTGACCCAGTCAAATCTGGGCATATTTGAGAGGTAACTTCAGAAGCAGTTTCTTATGATCTGTTATCCTCAAATTAGGTCTAAGTCTTGATCTCAAAACCAGACAGGTTGCTATGCCTCCTGCTCCTTCCAGAACCAGATTGTACCCAAGTTTCTTTCAGCTCAAGCGTTCTTAAGAGAGAAGCCAGGAATAGACTTGTAGTGAGTAAAGCATAAAGTATAAACTTGTTGAATCACAGTGTTGTACACCTGAAACTAATGTAACACTGTGTGTCAACTACACTTCAAGTAAAAAAAATAATAGAGTCTAGCCAGGAAACTGAACATACCTGACTTAAGAGATGGATACAGCAGATCTCTATTAATAACAGCCACTTACTCACCAAGCACAGAGCATGTGCTGGGCAGGCAGTCTCAGAACCCCACAATGTATGTACTAAGATGACAATTTCTACAATTATAGTAATTGTATAGCATTGAGAGGGATTGAGAAAGGTACCTTACTCAAGGTCACAAAGCTGGTCAGTGGCAGGCAGGATTTGAATTTTTCCCAAAGCCCACGTACTTTTCCACTCTACCACAGAATGATGAAGGAAGCCTTGGGAGACCAAGGTGAGTTTAGGGAGGGGCTAAACATGGCAAAGGGACCATGTGATGTGCTGTGGGACCATAAAGGGTGTTATATCCACGAAGCCAGCTTACTCTTATAAATGGTGGTCTACACAATGGGTTCTTAAGGAAGGAGAAAAGTCCTTCTTGAAAATGAAAATCTCTTTTCATTCCCCTCCCCCCACCCCTCCTTAACCTGCCCAAGTAAATGCTCTCCTTGGCACATCTGAAGGGAAGTATTTTGAAGAGGTAAAAGCACTTACAGCTATTGGCCTTGGGGGATTTATGGCAGAGATGGAGACTGAAGTTCACAGCAGGGGGTAATTTGAAATTCTCCTGAGGCTCAGATTTTAATCTCATTTATCCCAAGCAAATGATTCCATGAATGTCTGGCCAGGTTCTGCTGCGTAGCTTCCATAGTCTAACTTCCGGGATGTGGTCACCTTGTGATGGGACAGAAACTTCCTGGTTCAACAAATGGCAATAGCTAGTACATGGGATGGGAATGAAGACCAGAGAAATCTTAAAAAGTGATGGTTCTCAGTCTAGGAAGAGAACTGAATCAGGGAGAAGAGCCCCAGAAAATACAAGTTTTAAAAACAATAAGGAGAAGAATGTTAAATCTAGAGACATCCTCAGTGAAGACATGCTAAGTCCTAAAAGCTATCTTGGCAAGTCCAAGAAAAAGGCTGCATCACTCATTCTTCTACCCCCAAACACCTCAAGGCTGCTGCAACTTCTTTCAGCCATGAGGCAGGCAGGAAAACAACAGATTCTGAATCTAGGCTCCCAGAGGTCAGGTAAATGCCAGCAAAGCAACGACAACCTAGTAGATCCTTAATAACGAATGAGTGAGTGAATGAATGAATGAATGAATTACATATATTCAAAAGAGTAACTGGGGCGCCTGGGTGGCTCAGTGGATTAAGCCACTGCCTTCGGCTCAGGTCATGATCTCAGGGTCCTCGGATCGAGCCCCGCATCAGGCTCTCTGCTCTGCGGGGAGCCTGCTTCCCCCTCTCTCTCTCTGCCTGCCTCTCTGCCCACTTGTGATCTCTCTCTGTCAAATAAATAAATAAAATCTTAAAAAAAAAAAAAGAGTAACTAACACAGTGGTGGGAGTCAGTTTACACAAGGAGGGAAAATTACCTTCTATGGACCAGTAGTCTCAAAAATCTTTTGATGACATACCCTTACTAGTAAAACTTTTGAGCCTATCCCTCTAATACCTACACCTCATCTTTCCCAATATTTACAAATGATTATAAATGAATATGTTCATTAGAAAACATGAACAAGAAATGAAGAGTCAGAAAAAGATTGGGTAAATCTTTACAAATGTAAACAGAAGTTCTAAGGGCGACAGTGTGGCTCAGTCCATTAAGAGTCTGCCTTCCGCTCAGGTCATGATCCTGGAGTCCCAGGATCAGTCCCAGGATGGAGCCCTAAATCTGGCTTCCCACTCAGCAGGGAGTCTGCTTCTCCCTCTGACCCTCCCTACCTCTTGTGCTCACTCTCTCACTCTCTCTCAAATAAATACAATCTTAAAAAAAAAAAAAAGAAGTTCTAATATTTTTTATACTGTAACCCAGTGGATTGGCTAGTGTACCTCTGAGGTCAGTGAGCCCTACTTTGCAGACTTTTAACTTAGAAACAATCTGCTTCTTCATACACAAAATGACTCTGGCAAAAAGTAATCTGAGTTTGTGCTCATATGTTATTTAAAAAAAATGCTTTGTGGGTAACCACAATGTGCTAAAGATGATTTGAAGGGGATACTGGACCAAATAAAATAAATATTTTCTTGTGTAAATTAGGAGAATCATCAAGATTGAGGTCAGCAGTTTAGACACTCTTCTCGGAAATAAATGAATCAAATAAAGTCCAGATACATTAGAATGAGAAAATCAGAGCCTAATGAACACCTATAGTCCTCAAATGTCCAGAAACAAAAATCAGAACAAAGGTTAGGAAGCAAGAAATGGGGAATTGTTGAGCTTGACTATTAAGGATAAAAGAACTGAAGAATGGGGTTCTGATCTGAGCCAGTGTTTATCTAACTCAGCACTGACTAATAAGAATATAATGCTAATCACATATGAAATTTTGTATTTTCTAGTGGCCACATTTTAAAAAGGGAAAAAAGCTAGGTGAAATTGACTTTAATAATATTTTTTATTTGGCCAAATATACCCACAGCAGTATCATTTAAACATCATTAATATAACAATTATTGAGATATTTTACATTTTTTGTAATCAGTCTTTGAAATCCAGTGTGTATTTCACACATACAGCACAGCACAGCTCAGACCAGCTACGTTTCAGTATGTGGCTGGTGGCTACCATCCTGAATGGCTCAGATCTAAACTGAGGCATAGATCCTTGGAACCTCAGGAGTCTACAGCATTTGAGAAGTGTTATACTAAAGGATAAAAGGCACCAACAAACCCAAAGACAAGCATAACAATTATAGTGCAGAGAAAGGTTAGATTCTAATAGAGCAAATTAGGCAAAAACTAAGTCTTGATCAACATTACCCCTGAAAATCCCTTTAGAAGGAAACTAATACATATCGGTTTTTCCTCCAACCTTAGAACAGATGTTGCCTTTGTCTCCAGTTGTAAAATTCTTCTGGCACACTCAGCCTCTGAAACTGATCAGTCTTAAGAAACACATCAGACCATCTAACAAGGGATTTGGGGAGAGGAAGGTTTGAACACAGACCTACCTAGCTCTATTAAGGAGATTTAGAAGGAGATTCTATTTAGAAGGAAATTAGTAATAATTAGTAATAATTAACACCAGATTTTTTTTTTAAAGATTTTATTTATTTATTTGACAGAGAGAGAGATCACAAGTAGGCAGAGAGGCAGACAGAGAGAGAGGAGGAAGCAGGCTCCCTGCGGAGCAGAGAACCCGATGCGGGGCTCGATCCCAGGACCCTGAGATCATGACCTGAGCCGAAGGCAGCGGCTTAATCCACTGAGCCACCCAGGCGCCCTAACACCAGATTTCTAATCAGCAAAGTTTCTAGTAGTAAAAAGAACCCAAAAGGTAAAGGAGGGTGTGTGTAACAAGAGAAAAAGAGGTCAGGGAGCTACACAAAGGGCAGCAGGGAACACAATTCAGGTGGGAAAGGGGATGAGTGAGGGGAGAGACAGCAGGCCTGATCCCTGGATCCTGCGTGTAAGGGAAGAAGGGACTTCATCAAGATAAAAAGCTTCTGCACAGCAAAGGAAACAATCAACAGAACAAAGAGGCAAACCACAGAATGGGAGAAGATATTGACACTACAAACAATGGGCTGCTATCCAAGATTAAAGAACTTCTCAAACTCAACACCCCCACAAAAAATAAGTCAAAAAATGAGCAGAAGACATGAACAGACACTTGTCCAAAGAAGATATACAAATGGCTAATAGACACCTGAAAAAACGTTCATCATCATTAGCCATCAGGGAAATTCAAATCAAAACCACATTGAGATTCCACCTTACACCAGTTAGAATGGCAAAAATTGACAAGGCAAAGAAACAACAAATGTTGGAGAGGATGTGGAGAAAGGGGAGCCCCCTTACACTGTTGGGGGGAATGCAAGTTGGTGCAGCTACTTTGGAAAATGGTGTGGAGAGTCCTCAAAAAATTAAAGATGGAGCTACCCTATGACCCAGCAATTGCACTACTGGGTATTTACCCCCAAAGATACAGATGTAGTGAAAAAAAGGGCCACATGCACCCCAATGTTCATAGCAGCAATGTCCGCAATAGCCAAACTGTGGAAAGACCCAGGATGCCCTTCAACAGACGAATGGATAAAGATGTGGTCCATTTACACAATGGAGTATTACTCAGCCATCAGGAAGGATGAATATCCAACTTTTGCATCAATGTGGACGGGCCTGGAGGAGATTATGCTGAGTGAAATAAGTCAAGCAGAGAAAGTCAATTATCATATGGTTTCACTTACTTGTGGAGCATAGGAAGGGAAAAACGAAGGGAGGGAAATCAGAGAGGGAGATGAACCATGAGAGACTGTGGACTCCAGGAAACAAACTGAGGGTTTTAGAGGGGAGAGGGCTGGGGGGATGAGTGAGCCCATGAGGGGTATTAAGGAGGGCACGTGTGGCATGCAGCACTGGGTGTTACACGCAAACACTGAATCATGGAACACTATATCAAAAACTAATGTCATACTCTATGGTGACTAACATAACATAGTAATAAGAAGAAAATTATCCTAAAAAAAAAAAAAAAAAAAGAAGTGAGTCAAGGATCCAGCAAGCAGAAGTCTCCCTACCTCTCAGAAATTCTTTCTCTGAAGAGTTTGATTGCCTTCCCTTCATCACACAAAATTTTTAAAGCACATGCATTGTCGCCTCAGAGGTGTCCGATGCCGGTGCTCTAATTATACCTCCAGAAGCTCACCCGCCCCCACCCTCACCCCAACCTTTCTCCCTTCCTGTAATTCCTCACCGAGGTTCTTAGCAAAATTAGGTGTTCCTGGAAGTCAGTAGCTATAGCACCCCCCCCCCCTTGAATCTTAGTTCTTCACTTTTGAAAGGGATCAAGCCAATCAACATTTCCCCATCTGCTGCTTTGCGTTCGGGAATAAATAAGCAAGAACTGCATCCCTGTCCACGTTCTTGCTAAGGCCTTTGTGAGCCCTCTGAGCACAGAGGAATATTTCATAACATTTGGCACCTTTTCCTCTGTTCTGGCCTCCTGCCCTGGTCTGGCTAGGCCAAACCCATTCCAGGCTGGATGTGACCACATGCTGTTTGGATTAAGTTGCAGAGTGTTAGAAGGAATGATTCCTTATTCTGGACTATGTATCACCAAGTTCCACCGAGAAAAGAAGCTGGAAGAGTTCTTCTCCTCCTCTTCTATGTCATGAAGTGCTCCTTCTTTCTATATAGGACCCAGAGCAGGCTTTCTGGACTAGTCCCATAATGTCAGTGCTCTCGTTAGATTTCTGCCAAAGGGAAGATCTGGTGCTGGGTGTTCCCCATATTAGGGCATCTGGAATGGTGTATCTGGTGCACAGGGGAGGGACAGAGGTGGAAAAGGGGAAGAAGAGCCAAGGAGAGAATTCACCCAGGCAAGGAAATGGGAGGTAAATTCCATTTGCCTCCCATGATAGACATCCACTGGGTACCTCTACAGGTGCACTGTGGTGCTATGGGGGTCCAAAAGAATGAAAATCTCGTCTTCAAGAAAACATAAAAAGAAAATGTAAAAAAGGCAAAACTAGGAAGTAGAAGAAAGTAGTCTTCAGGGTCCTCCATGATCCATCCTGCCCCCCAGCACAACTAAAAACTAAATTGTCCATAACCCCTGCCACTTTGGGAGGATGATATGGTTAATCTCATGGGAGGAGCAGCATAAAACAACAAAAGTAGTAAGAGTAGAATTCACAAAGTTGGGGGTTTTTGTTTGTTTGTTTTTTTAGAATTTACAAAGTATTAATGTACTTTTCCTATCTGGACTCCTGAGAACCAGATAAGCTGAAGCTTATCCACCTACTGGAAGTGTTACAGATGAATGTTACAAAAGAGATGCAAAGGGTTAGACCAATGTTCACTTTCTGACATGCAAAATAGAGTTATGGAAATTCATGGACTTGTATGCATAGCTGCATAGAGAGATTTCCCAGACTCCTTCCTCTCTCTCTTTAGCATCAGAGGCCAAGTCTGCAGAATAGGTGATTTGGCCCCAGTTTGATACCCCTGGCAATGTGAGCTCTAAGTTCCTCCCATTTCTGAGATTCTGCAGCTCCCTGTACTTCCACAGACCCTAAAGGAACTTATTGATGAGCTGTAAACCTAACGCTGGATGTGGTAGAACACAGCAGTTGTTTGTTAAGTAATTGATAACTCCTGATTTGTTTGTTTCACTAGATGGGAGTGGGAAAGCATTTGAAGGTCATGCTGGTCTGACTCAACCCTTAGGAGCACTCAGCCCCTGCTTGACCTCACAGGACTAGGTTCGCTGATGAGGGCCAGTAACTCATGGTGCTCAAAGCAGAGCCTGGATGATTCCTGTGGCCTCTGAAGATATCCAGGACCTAATCTCTTGAAGTTGTGAAATTTATGTGGAAAGAGGGACTTTGCTGGTGTGATCAAATTAAGGCTTCTGAGATGGAGAGATTATCCTAGATCACTCGGTGGGAGCTAAAAACAACGGCAAGTGTCTTTATAACAGGGAGGCAGAGGGCGATCTCACTGCAGAAGAGGAGAAGCTGCAGTGATGAGGGAAGCAGTTTGGAGTGATGCTATTTGAAATTAGAGGAAGGGACCACAAACCAAGAGATGCCGTGGCTACTAGAAGCTGGAAAAGGATTCTCCCCTAGAGCCTCCAGAAGGAACCCGGCCTACTGACACCTTGCCTTTAGCCCAGTGAAACTGATTTCAGACTTCTCACCAGAACTGTAGGAGAACAAATTGGTGTTTTCAGTCACCAAATTTGTGATAGGTTATGACAGCAGCAATAGGAAACTAATCAAACCCTTCCCTCGGCTGCTGCAGAGATCAGCCATAGGGCCTCCTTTTAGATGTCTTCCCACCGTGGGCAGCAAGGGTTCTAAGAAGGTCATGTCCAGCACGCCCACCTTGGGAATCTGAATGTGTGTGTCAAGGTGGACAGTCAGTGGAGGCAGCCCAGAAGAGTCAAAGACCACCTCCTCCCCTGAAGCCTACCCCAGCTGGGACAGTAGGGAGGCAGCTTTGGGGCTGACAATTGGTCAAGATCAGGGGCTTCTGAGCACCTTCACCCTGGAGCTGTGTGGCTGGGGAGGATAGTGGCCCATGGAGAAGCACCAGTGTGCCCCAGCTCAGCCCAGAAAGTAGAATATATGTTGACAGGGTGGGGCAGTGATTTGAAAATGCAACAACAGGCACATTGCCTCCAAAACTCCAAAATGGCCTCATTCCCAGGAAAATGAACCAAGCTCAAGAAGGGGAAACAGCTCTATGAAAATGAGGGGAGAGTTCAGTCAGATTGTCACCTTGTGGGTTGAAAACCCATTCGTTGTGATTGGATCACTCTCACATTTTTAAAGGAAAGGAATAAAAGAGAAAAGTACCTGTACCTCATAGGGATAAGTATCATCTCATGAAACCTTTATCTGAGTTACAGGCACACGCATATTGAGTCGTCATGCAAAATGCATTGCTAAGCTCATCAGTAAAACATTTGAAAGCCAGTGGGTCAAATGACATAGGTGTGGCAGTCAGGACCTGATAAGAAACCAGAGGTCCCCCCCCCTCCCCGACTGTGCATCCTGAGAATGCTGACACTGAGGGATGAGTCCTCTCCCCGCAAATCTGGACACCATCAATGGCCACAGAGACCACAGAAGTGCCAGTCATGGCCAGATTGCTGGTATCAGGTAAACTCGCACCAGCAAACCCCAGGTTAGCACAAAGGGCAAGGTGTAGTGAACCGGTAGAGAGGAAGAGCCGTAAGTAGAAGGGCTACCCTACAGGGCCATGCCCGTAGCACCAGCCCTCAGGCCCAGCTGGGGGAGACATCCAGGCCAGGTACCCTAGCTCTTCACGTGTTTCTACAGTGGTAGAAATAATGGCACCTACTTCCCAGGATTGATGCGAGTGTTAATGAGTTAATGTGCTTCAAACTCATAAAGAAGTTGCGGGGGCGGGGGGGAAGTTGCAGGGACATAGCAATTCTATAAAGATGGTAGCTACGGGGGCGCCTGGGTGGCTCAGTCCGTTAAGTGTCCACACTGGACTCAGGTCATGATCCTAGGATCCTGGAATGGAGCCCTGCTTCAGGCTCCTGCTCAGCGGGGAGCCTGCTTCTCCCTCTCTCTCTGCAGCGCCCTGCCCTTGGCTTGCTCTCTCTCTCTCAAATAAATAGATAATAAAATCTTAAAAACCACCACCACCACCACCACCACCACGATGGTCGCTGCCATTATTGTTATCCCATGAAGAGTGAACTACAACAGAGGACAAACTGGGCTGAGTCACTGTCTGCAGAGTGAACCCCTAGACGCCACGTACCAGCCATTACCTCCTCCAGGAGGGCTGGTTCGGAGCATGCCTGCCCTGCTGGCCCTGCCCCGCCCCACCCCCACTCCCACTTCTTCTCCTTCAGCCTCCTCTTGTTCTGAGGTTGAGGTTGAGGTCCCCGGGATGGTCCACAGCTGGATCTGCATCCAGCCAACCCTGGGGTAGGGACCCCTTACATTTTGTTCTTCCGGGTATTCCTTCTACAGAGTTTTGCTCACAACCAGCATCCTCCCATACAGCTGAACAACCAGGAGATGACGTGAACCACTTAAAGGACTTCGGAAATGGTCAACGAACAGCGCAGAAGTTCAGCACAGAGTCTCTAGAGTCAGGCTACCTGGGTTCAAATCCCGGCAGTACTATCTACTTGCTGTGTGATCCTGGATGAGTTACCTACCCTCTTTGCTTCCAACCAAATCCAGACTGCCACCGCTATGTCATTTAACCGCCGGCTTTCTTTTTACCAATATGCACAGGAATGCAGTTGACATTGTGGCTCGATGTGTGTGCGTGTGTATGTAACTGAAGTTAAAGTTTCATGAAATGATACCCTTAACAGATGGAATGACTCATGTTTTCTCTCTCCCTTCTCTTTCCTTCTCTTCCTTTCCCTTCTCTTAAAAAAACAATCTGGTAGTGACCCACTAATATGGAATGTGCTTCAATTTCCTCACCTGTAAATTAGGGGAAAGAGACACACCCACCTCCTACTAGGGTGGGGCTATTTGTACCCCCCCCATATCTCCTCCCACAGGTGCTTTGGCTCCCTGCCTTCAGGCTCACTTTGATGCTGGCATATGCCTGCTGGGAAGTTAATACCCCCAGCACCAGCCGTTGACCTCAGACAGACATGGAACCAGTGGGGACAGGTTCCATCTGCTCTACCCCTCAGGTAGGCCACTTCTGAGGCTTGTTGTACATAGTCCCCTGGAAGGTCCCAGCAGGAACAAGCTCCAGCCTGCAGGGAAAGCTGCTCCTTCAAGCACGCTGCTAGCATCAGCTGCCTTCTTGGTCTCACTTTCTACTCCACCAAACCCCACCCCAGCCCCTCCCACTGCTGTCTTCTAGTGACATCTTCCAAAAAATTACTCACACTGGAATCCTTGTCTCAAGGTCTGCTTTTGGGAAAAGCCAACCTAAGTCACAGCCTTATAAGGCAGTTAGGCCCATCAAATGAGACAATGTCAAATGCTTACAAGGATTCCAGTCTCCTAGTAGATGCTCGATAGATGTCAGCTAGGAGGCATTTTCCACGGCCAATGTTACGTGAGGTTCAGCTGGAGAGGGAAGAGTCTGCACAGTCAGGGTCGGAGCAGCCCGTGGATGAAAAGCCCAAGGGAGGTGTATTTTTGGAAGGAATGTTTTGTTTTTCAATCTGAAGATTCTCCCATTTCTGAAGATCACATACAAAACCACCTTCCTGTGGTTCTCCCAGGGGGACTTGCAGGTATTGGTCTCAGAGGGTGGAGGGAGTTTCTGTCCCTTACAGAAAGGAATTCTTCTGTGCCTCCTGCCCCAAGCAAGGAACCCTGGCTCATGCAGTTGCCCATCATAGGGCCCCTCACCCTGGCCCCAGAGGCGACAGGATTCTAGCCCAAGTTCCAACCTCAGCTCCAACTCACTGTTCAGCAAATGAAGGGAGTGTAGAATGTGTGGTTCCACACAGGCTTCCAACCCATGTAGCCAACAGGCCTCTACTCTAGTGACAGAGAGGTGGCTCTCTGTCATCACCAGCAAGACGAACCATCTCTCCGGATTTGCACAAGTCCTCAAGCTCGGTATGGATGGCCACACCCCACAGGTATAGGCTAAGTAAGGGACTGAGCATTGCACACCCAAATGGCCCCTGAGAGCCCCACTCAGCCCCTGACCACAGGACCAGCCCCCAGCACAAATCTGCTCCCCACAACCTTTCTCTAGTCCCCAAGCTGTTTGACAAGCTTCATCTCTGGGCCTGGAGGGAGGCAGCAGCCTGTCAGGCTTGCCTACCATCACTGGCCCATGACTAACCCGTGGGCTCAGAGTCAGGCTGCCTGGATCTTGAGTCCAGCTCCATGTGTCTTTGCTATGTGAACTTGGGCCTCAAATTCCTCATCTGTACAATGGCAATAAGAATAGTACCTCCTTCGTAAGGTGGAGTGTTCATCGGCTCATTTAGCAGATATTCCCGAGTCAAGCGCTCACTCCTCCAGACAGAGAGTTACCTCATGAACAAAACAGACAAGCCACTACCCTTGTGATGGTCACCTTCTGGGGTGGGGGGGGAGAATGTGACTTGTCATTTATAAAAATAAAAACACTACGTGAGCCGTTGTAGGTAAAGCATTCGAAACAGAGCCTGACACAGCTACGTTCAGTGAGCATCAGTATTCTTACTATTTTTCTAGCAAGGCCCATGGGATTACCTCCATAGCCAGGCTCCTGGAATCTGCACTAAGAATGCAGGCCCTATAGGTGGGCATGTGAGCAGCCTCCTACTCTGAAGACCGGAGGGAGTTAAGCATATGTCCCTTATCTCTCCCTCCCCGCTTGCGGGTTGTGCTGCTGCCGTCTCTACACTGGTTGTACATTGGGGCTTTCGCAGCCCTGCTGGCCCCAGGAGCCCTCTCTATACCCACCACTGAATTACCATTTTGTTCCAGCTCACAAGAGCACCAGTGTGGGAACACCATGGGCCAGATGGAATTTTGGAGCCCCTGTCATTTGTTGGAAATTTTCTCTGGCTGCCCTTGTATTAACAGCCATATATTTGGTTCTCAGGCCTAGGACTGGGGCTGGGGTGGGAGAGAAATAGGTTTTGCTGCTTAAAAACTACAGCAAGTTTCTCTCCGGACCATTCTGTTCCAGCCTTCCAGAACACTCTACTCCCTGGCCGCTCAGAGGACAAGACACAACCCCAGAGAAAAGGGGGTGGATGGTCTTCCAGACACACTTCTCCCCTCTTCTGACCAAACCTGTGATTACAGGGGAAACTGAGCCAATGAAGACATGAAGGGAAGAGTCCCCCTCACTCTTGCCTTAAGGTTGTATGGACTTCTCTAGGATAAGGCCTAGAGGAGAATTTGTAAACTGGGATCATGGGCCAAATCTGGCCTACAGATGTGTTTTGCTTGGCCTGAAGTATTTTTAATAAATTTAAGCCAGTGTTTAAAAACCAGGATATTTTGCATAAAAAAAATCCAGATTTCTGGCTTCCTGCAAAAAAAACCAAAACAAAACCAAAACCAGAAGTTCTAGCCACAGCTTGTGCCCATGTTCTCACATGGCTGGAGTAGAGTTCAGCTCTCTCTCAACGACATGCTCTCTACAGTTGACCACAGGTCCCAGCACTCCCTGTTGTCTCCCAAAGCCGAGGAGGAAAGACATTTGCCTCTGGGATCTCACTTAGCATGATGGTTTTTTCATAGAAGATAAACACTTCTTTGACCACGGCTCAATAAAACTTGAGAAAACAAAACACAGAGTCATTTTTCTTTCCCCACCATATGCAGCTTATTCCACTCACTATGCCAACGGCCCAGGTTCCATCAACACTTCGGTTTGTACTTTTTGATCCAGAGCTGTACCATTTAATATAAGCGCCACTGTCCCCATGTGACCATTATATTTAAATTAATGGCAATTTGAAATTTCCATTCCTGATCCACTAGGTACATTTCAAGTGCTCAGGAGCCACCTGTGAGTACTGGCTGCCATGATGGACAGCACAACATAGAGTATTTTCATCATCTTGGAAAGTTATATTGGACAGCTCTGGAAAGATTTAAATATAAGATACAATTACAAATACCAGCCAGTCAAAACCCCTGTTGAGGGGCGCCTAGGTGGCTCCTCTGCCTTCAGCTTGGGTCATGATCCCAGGGTCCTGGGATCAAGCCCCGCATCAGGCTCTCTGCTCAGCAGGGAGCCTGCTTCCTCCCCTCTCTCTCTCTGCCTGCCTCTCTGCCTACTTGTGATCTCTGTCTGTCAAATACATAAATAAAATCTTTATTAAAAAAAAAAACACCTATTGAGCTCATCCTCTGCATCTGCACTGGACACTGTAGGGAAGCTGCTGTCTTTGTGGGGTTCACAAACAAGGCAGAAAGCCATAGGCAAGGACAAGAGACAGTGGGAAGTGCCCAGTTTTGCCACAAGAACCCGCTGAGGGTCCAAGAACGGGAGCAGGTCTCTGTTTCCATGATACAAAGAAAATGCTCTGTCCATCACACTGTGCTCTTGGCCCAGTTCCAGGCAGTCCTGTCAGAGGCTACCCGAAATGGGGACCCCCTGTTTTCCCAGAGATGCTGCTTTAGATATATGGGGCTGAGTCCGACATTTTTGAGGCTCCTCAAGCAAAACACACTATGAAAGTCAAGTTGGGGGGCACCTGGGTGGTTCAGTGGGTTAAAGCCTCTGCCCTCGGCTCAGGTCATGATCTCAGGTCCTGGGATCGAGCCCCGCATCGGGCTCTCTGCTCAGCAGGGAGCTTGCTTCCCCCTCTCTCTCTGCCTGCCTCTCTGCCTAATTGTGATCTCTCTCTCCCTCTGTCTAATAGATGAATAAAACCTTTAAAAAATAAAAAAAAGAAAGGGCTACCTCTAAGTTGTGAACATTTTTCAGGAGGGCCCACCTTGAAGTCCTTCATTTCTGTCAGTGTGTGACCCAGCCATCGCTCAGCAGCAGTAATCTCTAAATTACTCTATTACTGATCTCTAAAATGGGTTTACACCAGCCTCAACAGCTGGAGGGTGAGGGATTCAATGAGGTAATAGACAAGAAAGTCACAAAGCCCAATGCAAATGCAGGTGGGTCTTAGTATTAAGGGGAAATTATATTCTGACACCCAGCACACACTGGAAGTTTGTTGAAAACTATTTTTTAAGTGATCCTGGAGTAGAGGCTGAGGAAAGACCCTTTAGGTTAAGGGGGCTTTTGGCATGCTCTCAAGATCAGATCACACAGATGAATATACCTACACAGAAGCAGAGGTATTTTTAGTACCAAAGACTCTTCGAGCCACCTAGTGAAGCCATGGATTCTTCTCAGGTTGCTTTTTTAAAATGTATAAAATAAAAGACACAGCTTTCCAAAGACAATTAATTCTATTGAATACGTTGTATTATATCAGCTATACTATATACTGAAATACAGTTATGAAAATATCCTAAAAAATAAATTTATGGTATAATAATACATATGTTTCTTCATTAACACATTAAATAATAAGATCTAACAGCACCTCTAATAACAAATGGACTTTCAAAATAGGAGTAAAGACTATATTTCAAACTCTGTGCTTCCACTGTTATGATATAAAATACCTGTGATTCCTGGGGTGCCTGGGGGGCATAGTCAGTTAAGCGCTTTGGTTTCGGCTCAGGTTGTGATCTCGGGGTCATAAAATCAAGCCCCGCATCAGGTTCCTTGGTCAGTGCAGAGTCTGCCTAAGACTCCTTGTCCTTCTCCCTCTGCCCCTCCTCACCGCCCCCACTCTCTTTTACTCTGAGATAAATAAATAAATCTTAAAAAAATAAAATGAGGGGCACCTGGGTGGTTCAGTCGGTGAAGCATCTGCCTTCAGCTCAGGTCATGATCCCAGAGTCCTGGGATGGAGACTGGCATCGGGCTTTGTGATCAGTGGGGAGCCTCTTCCCTCTTCCTCTGCCCCTCCCCCTGCTTGTGCTCCCTTTCTCACTCACAAATAAAGCAAATCTTAAAAAAAAAAAGAAAGAAAAAACAACAACAAAAAAGAAATGTCTATGATTCTTGCTGATGACAAAGTCACAGGTCCTGCTAACACTATTGTGGTTATTGCCTACATTCATTATTAAAGAAACACCGCATTTCCATGAGAGATGAGTGAAAATAAAGATATAACTTTTCTTCAACCAAGCTGAAGGCTCCCCTGAATTTTACATACGGACTCCAGGTCAACCGTCCTTGAACTAGGTTCCTGTATACCTCCACCATTCAGTTGTGTTTTTCTCTAGCTCACCAGTATTCAGTTGGATCCACATGACTGATAACATGGGAGCTCTTTAGAGCACATGTTCTCCAATTCTAAAACCCCTTATGCATAGGAGCTAGGGTCCAAGGCTACCCCCAACTCCTGTTTCCCTTGATGCACTGAAGGGTCCTACTAACAATCTTAGAGGCTCAGCCTTGCCGCATCTGCAGCCCTGTCTGTTGTCTGGGGACGGCTCCCATTAACTGAACTTAGCATATGCTCATGACTACTGTATGAGTTGCTTTATGCTCATTAAAACATCAAACACACAACCTCAGAAGAGGACAGTGTTATCTTCGGGAGGAAACTGAGGCTGAGGGGTTAAAAGTTCAGTGACTTGCCCAAGGTTTGAATTTAGTTCTGATTCCAAATCGCCTTTTGAATGCTTCATGCTTTAAAACTGTACCAAGGAAGCTACTGTGACAATTACACTTTAAGCCCATTCTCCCTGGGAGGGAGCACCAGTGCCGAGGATGCAAGCGCAGGTGAACAAGGAGCCAGGAGCCTTTCCTGACTCTCGGTGACGGTGACGTGACTACACAGAGTGACATTGCCCGTGCAGCCATCCACACCTCCTCCGCAACAGGAAATGAAGGGATTTTAACTAGCATTTCAAGAGAGAATGTTCTGGGGGGCAAAAGGAATACAATAGCATCTTTGTAATTGCAACGGGATCTCTAGAGTGCCAGGAGAAGTGAGCTTAGCTCGGGGGAGGAAGGGGAGGGACAGAACTTGGTGGCTGACTGAGCTGACTGGGACCGGGGCCTGCAGACAGTGGCCGGGTGTATGGGGAGGCCGAGAGGGAGGGCTCGTGCTGTCCAGGAGGCCACCTCTGCCGCCAGCCAGTCCCTGAGCTGGGGTCCAGTTCCCCCAGGAGGTACACACTGGGCCTCTGTGTGGACAGACAACAGAGCCACTCTGTCCTAGAGAAAGAAGCCTGTGTGTCCTGCCCACCTTGCTCAGAGCACAGGGATGGACATCCAAACGGCCCATTCAGTAAGCAGCCCAGCCTCCAGTCCTCACGCTGTCTGCAGCCTCCACCGCCAATGGGTTCAGGCATCCCAGGCAGTACCACCTGGAGTCCCATCCCAACCTGGGTACAGCTTGAGCCCTTTAGTTCTCCCCGCACCCCCCCCCCCCATGCTTCTTCCCTGTGGGTGGTCATGGGTTATCACATTATCCTTGGGGCTGGAGTTCACTCATCTCCTCTGGGGAAAAGAGTGAAGGGGGTTGTAGCTCCCATACTTTTTTAGATTATGACCCTCTAATATAACAGTTTTGACTATCGTTGGGTCTTCCATTCCCATCTCAAGCATGGCACCAAGCACTACAAAGCAATTGTTTAAATTGTTGCCAAACAACGAAGAGACGCATGGCCTCTGCCCTCAGTTTATAGTCCAGATGGGAAGACGGCCCTAGACAACACTGCCCCCCTAAGTACTTAGATGGATCATAGAAATGAGTGAAGGGGGTATATGCTGTTTGTTTTTCTGTATGAAGGAGTAGATTCATATGGATAGTCTCCTTCTAGGAAATGCAGAAAACGAGAAAGAAGAGACAGAACGTCTTGACAATCCTGCAATGCCCGGTGCTTTGGAAGTGACCTTATAGCACTGGTGCAAAGCCAGTCCGGACACAGGCAAGGCCAGTCGCTGGGTAAGCCGAGTCTGTCTCAGCGGGAGCTCAGGGCTGACACAGGGCCTCTGAAGCACTGAGAGGCAGCAGCAGGGGAAAACATCACGGCTCTGCCAAGGGCGATCCACTGCTGACACCAGCCTGGGACACTGTGCTTGCTACAGTCCCAGAGCCCTGTGTGCCCCGAGTGCCATGATGACAGGCTGTGAGGAGCTCCTGCCTGCTCCTTTGCTGGTGCCCCTGCAGGGGAAAGGGCCTCCACAGGGCCGGTCCTTTTTTGTCTCTGAACCTCAGTCCCCTTACCTCGCATCCGAACATCTCTGGCTCTGACTCTTCTCCTCTTCTCTCCCTTTCTCTCTCCCCTCTGACGTCTTCCACCAGGCCGATAACGTTTCTGAAAAAATCCCTACCCCATTTGGCTCTTAGACATGGAACCATGAACCTGTTGCCTGAGCCAAGATGAAAGGATCTGAGTTCTCCAGGTGGTTCTGAAAGAGGCTGTTTGCTCATTGCAAGCAAACACCCTCGAAAGCCAAACAAAACCTGCCCACAAGTAAACAGCATGTGACACAGCCCCTTCCTGCCGCCACTTAGCAGAAACCCAAACTAAAGCCCATGGCAGGCGGGGAACTTGGAGGTGGAGCTGGGGGAACCACAGGCTGGCTGGCAGAGAGCACCAGGGACCACGGGCGAGGTGGCTGCGTAACACAACCACCGCCATACTCCTCTCTTATTGACATTATCCCTAATCTATTGTTTATGATAATAAGGGCAAAACCAATGTAGAAGATTAAGGGAGAAACGTCAAACCTTTCGCTGTGGCTCTTAAAAATATAACCTAATAATCGATTTTATAGAGTTAAAATGATTAGTATCATTTTTAAATAAGTCACTGCTCTAGCATGATTACTTCTAAGTGTGACTAAAGGACACAGTAGGAGAAATAAAAACGAAGAGGAAGCCAGACAGAGGTCTGTATACCCACATGCCTGAACAAGAAACAAGTCAGTCTTGACCTGCCTAGATTCCCTATCCGAGGTTACGAAGAACTAGAGGTTCTCCTGCTCAATTAAATCCCTCCCACCTGCTCCCTTCGGCCAGGCCAGTCACCAGGCCCATTCCCCCAACGCCATCTTTTCCCAGATGCTCCCCTCCACTCCCTGCAGCCTCCCTCCCTCAGAAGCTGCTCTCTGAAATGCACACACGCCCTGACTCCCCATGCTCAAAGGCAGTGTGAGGCTCCTAATGTTTGCTCACCCTCCACTTCCCCTCCTCCCTCCTTTTCACTCTTAACACCACTGAATTCAAAGCACCTCCTGGCTTCTATCAGTGGGCAACTCTAGGGCCACCCGCTGGGCCTTGGGGATACAGCCAGATCCCAGGCCACTTCGAAGAATATATGTGTCTGTACCTGTCTGTGTGTGTTGGAGGTGGGGGTCCCCACAGAGAAAGGCGGCCTGGGGATCACCCACAAACCACTGTTCTGTCCTCACTCCTGGGCCAGATGGTCCTTAGGTGCAGACCTGGATAGACACATGCAGACGATACGGGGTGGGGGACCCCAAATGTCCCAGAAGGAAACACTTTCACAGTCACATCAAAAAGGGATCCAAGCAAAGATAGCCCAGGTTGCTCATAGCAACTAGGCCTCAAGGAAACCTGATGCACTCTTTTCTAAATTGGTACCTTGGGTGGGGAGAGAGGGCTGGGTCTCCTAGGTCTGTCCCGAGGGGACTGTCAGCCTCTTGGAGGCCCATCTGAAGTACATTTCTTTCACCAGCCCCTGAAACAGCTAAGGAACTCATTTCTTTGTGAGGTCTATTCTTCACACTCCCTCCCTACTGTTTTTTTGAACCAACCTCTGCTAGGGCTGGATAGGGCTGGTAGATTATTCAAAACCCTCTGCTCCCTGGCCAGCCCCGTGCAGAGCCTGGCTCCTGTATGCAGCAGATCAAGGGGGGTGCCCACATGAGAGAAGGTATCAAATGACCCACGGGCTCCAAGGGCTGGATGTCGTGGTTCCAGTTCTGATTCCAAAACCAGTTTAACCTCTTTTCTTCCGCTGAGCCTGAGGAACTTGGGAAAGTGATTGGCTGGAGCACCCCAGCTTTAGACTGGGGCCTGTGACTGAGTGGGGGCTGCCTTCTCACCCAGTGATGAGCAAGGGGGCCCAGAGTACACAAACTGGGCAAATATCTCCCGCAAGCTGGGCACTTCCTTCTTGGTGAAAAGAAAGATTTAAAGGAGCAAGAGAACTGTTTTAGAATGCAATCTTTCTGCATGTGATCCATACTTCAAGGAGAGGCCCAGGAGCTGCCCACCCCCTCCACTGGTAGTGAATGAAAAAATGCATCAGTGACTTCCTTACCATTGGTTTTAGGTTCTTACAAAAAGAAAATTTATGGGGCACCTGGGTGGCTCAGTGGGTTAAGCCACTGCCTTCGGCTCAGGTCATGATCTCAGGGTCCTGGGATCGAGCCCCACGTCAGGCTCTCTGCTCCGCAGGGAGCCTGCTTCCTCCTCTCTCTCTGCCTGCCTCTCTGCCTAGTTGTGATTTCTCTCTGTTAAGTAAATAAAATATTAAAAAAAAAGAAAGAAAATTTATTTTGTGGATCTTCTGCAAAGCCCCCATTCTTACAGCACCTTTGGGGCACCAAGTGTTTTCACTTCCATGATGACATTTGCTCCTTGTAATGGTCTATTATTACAATCCCAGGTTACAGAGGGGTCCAAAGCTCAGAGTACTGGAGTGCTTACCCAGAGCCATGTCGTAGCCTAGTCTGGCACAAACCTCCTTCTGATTTCAAACCCCATGCTTCTCCTTCACTCCAAGCTCTACCAAATGCCTCAAGGATATAAAGAGGGTACAGTGTCTATGATGGGACCTGTGTAGGGCGGGGTAAAGACTTAGGTAGACCTGGACTCTAACCCAGCTCTGAGCCACCTTGAGGAGGTAACATCTCTTCTCTGTTTTTAGCTCCTTCTCCCCAAGATTCCCCTCTGTCTTAACTACCCGGGAATTTAGCTCTTGGCTTTTTTGAGAATAACTGACCCACATGTGGGTTCTCCTGGGATGCCCTTCCCTCCCTGTCTGCCTGTCTGCTGACATTCCCATAGCACAGAATGAAGACAGACAAGAGGAAACCCCTCCCACACCCACACTGTGGGCCTTTGAAGGTAACTGCAGTAAAATCTTTTATAAAGGGGCTGAAGCAATTTTTTCTTGTGAGCTTGTCTGATTTCCACTTAGCCAGGCACTCAGATCCCCATTTCTGTAGATAATCAGAAGCTGGCCACATGCCACTGAACACAGCTCCCAAGAGGGAAGAACCTAAAGTCCACAAGCGGAGAGATGATTATCAAAATCATGGTACTGAGCATGTAAAGTACGGCTATGAATATTTTTTGGAGATGGAGACATGGAACATACTTTGACAAAAAGTGAAGTAAAACAAATTGGACTATAAAATTGCATGTTCGGTATAATATCAACTCTTTACAATAATACTCAGAGACAGCAGGAGATATGCCAAAATGATACTCCATGGTTACGAACAGAGGTTGGCAATATGGCCAAATACACGATCAGGAAGAAAACTTTGTGTTTTTTAAAGAATCAGGAAGGAAACTTTTTTTTAAAGTTGGCAATAATAGTCTTAACTTCTATCAATACTCCTTTTTCTTTTTTAAGATTTTTTAATTTATTTGTTTGGGGGAGAGAGAGAGAGAAAATGAGCAGGGGGGGGCACAGAAGGAGAGGGAGAAGCCAGCTCCAATCTGAGCCAGGGGCGCTACATGGGGCCCCATCCCAGGACCCTCAGCTCATGACCCAAGCCATAGGCAGACGCTTAACCGACTGAGCCACCCAGGCTCTTTATCCAAGTTCTGAGTCCTGGCACACACCAAGTCTCCTGCCATGATTGTAAGTCATGGGCAAGTGCCCCAATCTTAGCTTCAGAAATGCACACACCAAGCCCTCTCAAAGACCCACATCCCCTCCACGATGATCAAGAATACCCTCACGGGTCCTGCAGCTCAGTGTTCACTTTCGCAAAGTGACATCTAAGGATTCCAGACTTTTTAGCTTTATATTTCTAAGCCCGGGTTTCCCCTTTTATGTGCCTCGGATCAGTAATATGACAGTGTTAAAGAATTACTGGACAAAGACCATATTCAAACAAGCTGGGGAGGTTCACGTCTCCGTTTCAGTGAATTAAGAGAAGTTTCTCTGAAATGATCCCGCAACAGGGGCATATAGGATGTATCCTTTGCAGATCAAGTTCACCGACACCTTCTATTTTCAGACTATCTCAGGGATGGCAGCTCGACAGATTCAGGGGCATCTAGGGAAGTGCAGTTCCTGTTCCCTCTCCCTTCTTCTTCTTCTTCTTTTTTTTTTTTAAAGAGTTTATTTATTTCTTTGACAGACAGAGATCACAAGTAGGCAGAGAGGCAGGCAGAGAGAGAGAGAAGGGGAAGAAGGCTCCCCGCTGAGCAGAGAGCCCTATGCGGGGCTCATGACCTGAGCTGAAGGCAGAGGCTTTAACCCACTGAGCCACCCAGGCGCCCCTCCCTCCTCCTTCTAACCCTGTGGTTCTCAGTCCTGGTTGCCCACTGGGATCACCTGTGTAGCCTGAAAAACAAACCCCTCCGCCTGGATCTGGTCAGGGGAGCAGAGAGAGCCAGCGCTGAGAACCACATCTTCCTTTCACCATCCTGAGGGCGTCTATGCGAAGACGTCAACACCAGATTGGGCTCTAACCTCAGAATCATTCATGTATCATCCATTTTTGAAGCTAAATGGAACTTCTAAGGACATCTAGTTCAATCTCTCATTTTATAGGAGAAGAAACTGAAGCTCTCAAGGATTCCCAGCCCCCCACCTCCTCTTATGCTGGTTCCAGTCAGTGTCCGGCAGTTCCTTGGGCCCCCAGGCCTCTAGACCACAGGACCCTTCATTCAGTGGGAGAAGCAAAAGAAACCTTTGGATCTCCAAGGCCATTTTGCTGCCAGAGGTTGCTTATCAGGCTGCCCCTCTCTCTGGCAAGTAGACCCTGGCACAAATGAAATTCTGACTCAAGTCCTCTTCCTAACACCCCAGGACTAAGGATGAGGAGCCAGGAGACTGCAGGCTCATGAGGACAGAAAGCCCACACCGGCAGCAGAGCAACACATCCATACACCCTTAGGCTGCTAGAGCAGGAGGCAGGCAGTTTTATCCCCTGTGCACTCCATCGCTATTGCGGGAGGGCTGAGATGCTGTCAGAGACATTTTTAAACTCAAGAGTGAAAAGAAGGTGCACCTGCACCCCAATGTTCATAGCATTGCCATAGCATTCCACAATAGCCAAACTGTAGAAGGAGCTGAGATGCCCTTCAACAGATGAATGTATAAAGAAGATATGGTCCATATACACAATGGAATATTACTCAGCCAGCAGAAAGGATGAATACCCACCATTTGCTTTGACATGGATGGAACTGGAAGGGATTATGCTGAATGAAATAAGTCAAGCAGAGAAAGACAATTATCCCATGGTTTCACTCATACATGGAACATAAGGAATACTGAGGAGGACCACAGGGGAAGGGAGGGAAAAGTGAAGGGGAAGAAATCAGAGAGGGAGACAAACCATGACAGACTTTGGACTCCAGGAAACAAACAGGTTTATAGAAGGTTTACAGAAGAGGGTTACAGAAGGGAGGGAGGGGGTGATGGGGTAAGTGGTGGGGTAACCAGGTGATGGGTATTAAGGAGGGCACGTGCTGGGATGAGCACTGAGATTTAAACGCAACTAATGACTCACTGAACACTACAACAAAAACTTATGTTCTACTATATGCTGGCTAAATGAACATAATAAAAATAAAAATAAAGAAATAGAAAATAAAATGAGGAGACTCCTGCATACCCGTTAAGAACCCTCTGGGTTGATGGCTTTGGCCCCTATCTTCTTCTGACAATATTCTTGCTCCTGAACATGGAATTTTGTAGTTAAAGAAAAAAATCACCATACTTTTCAGAGCCACATCCTGTACCTCTGATCACCCCCCATTTTCAACTCTAAGATTCCATTATTTCTTTCTCTTTAGCAGCACTGAGAAAGACACACTATGAGAGAGGGTCCTAAGAGGGGAAGGTGAAACACACATAGCCTATCGGTACCCTTCCCGCGCCTCCAGCTTGTGGCCTCTGGTCCCCACAAGACCAGAATGAACACCTTTGCGCCCAAGGAACTATTCTCCTAGACACCCTCCATCCTACAGCAGAATCTCTACACACCCTTCTAAACTCCAGGCTCACAGCTAAGCTCCCAGAGAAGAATCTCAGGGAACCCCAATCTGGCTTCTGTGACCTTCAGAGTGGGGAGAGGGAGCAAGTCACAGAAGCAGATCGAAGAGTCCTGTAGGTTCCTTCCGAGTTCAAACTCATTCTGCTGTCTGACACCCTCCCCCCACACCACCCACCCACCTAGCGTAGGGCAGCGAACAGTGGGTGAGGGCTGCAGGCAACTTCTACCAGGAAGCAGAGCTCAGCAGCAGCCAGTCCCGAGATAAGCCCCCTTTCTGAGGCTACATAACAGCCTGGTTCGTGCTCAAAGGATCTAGCTTTTCTGAGTGTTGGTGTCTTTGAGTTTTAGCAATGGAAAGGCAACAGTTGGCAAGTTCTCCAACTTCCTGAAGAACGTCCCAGACCAACCAGCGCTCCCACACCTGCCCGAAGGTCCAGGAGATGGAGCCAGGCACTGGACCTTTTCCAGACCCAATTTATTTCTTCGTGGATTAAGGTTCAGCCAGGGTGTACAGGTCCGTAATGAAAGCGCCCTCGGTCATCTCCGCCAAGGGAAGCGGCAAACCTGATTGACCACTCCTCGCCCCCCACACTTCCTCCCAGGTGCAAAAATTAAGAGGCCCTGCGACCCCCAAGCAAACTGTCAGAACAATTCCGCTCCTGGAGGCTCTGTGCAGGCTCTGTGGACCCAGAGCTGTGCGCACTTTCTGTGGCCACCTGTCGGGGTGCCCACCCGATCCTCCCACCCTAGTGTCCCCTCTCGAGATTCCTACCATGTCCCCTGTGGTGGCTGGACCCGCTCCTCGGCGACCTCAGCCGGCTCTCCAGCTCATCCCACAGCCCCGGGGTCTGCCCCGTGCTCCGTGACTCTCCAAGGCTTCCCTGGACGCGGGTTTCCCGGACCCAAGGTTCACAGCTCCCCAGCGGCCAAGTGGCCCCACAATTCCCGGCTGTGCGGTGCGCTCAGGGATGCTCTGCAGGTGGGTTTGTTAGAGAAAGTCTGGGATCTCCAGACCACAGGGGATCTGCGTGTCTAAGGTCTGCGGTTCTGCCAGAGCCTTCCCACAGCCTCGAGCCTCCGAGATCAGCCAGGGACTTTTGCAGAGTTTGCGAAGTCCCTGCTGCGTGTCCCAGCCCAGCCTCCCCACTTCCCCGAAAGCGAAGGAGGGGGGAACTCCTTTCACAATAAAAGCCCTGCCCTAGGCTTAGGCGAGCAAAGCCGCCTGGAGCAAGGGGCCCAGGTGCTAGGAAGGAATGGGTCCCGCCCGCCAGGAGATGATCTGAGGTTGGGCGGCCAGCGCCCAACAAGGTCTGGGCAAATCGCCGGGATCCCGCCTCCGAGGTGTGAGGGTGTTCGGTGAGTCCTGGGCAGTCGTGGGCGGGAGGAGGGACGGAGAAAGGAAAGGAGGGGCCCTGGCTGGCCCGCTGAGGGTCGCCAAAACTGCTGCTCTCCCAAGCAAAGCCTCAGAAAGATAAATCTTTTCACTGGCATCTCCTAACCTTATTTGGGCTCTGTCTCCAAGGGCGGTTGGGAAGGAAATACGGGAGGAAAATCCTTTTACCACTTAAGGTCAATCACAATGGACAATTTTTACCCCACTGAGAATTAACCAGTGATGTAAACATCGATGTCAACGATACCTGACCCCTCTGCTACCTGCTACGAATGCACAGTGTCTGTGTCCGCTGGGTCACCCACAGTAGGCAGGACCTGAGAATCTGCATGCTCCTTGCTGGAGAGAAGTCTGGGCTTAGAGTCTATAGTCCTGGAATTGGGGGCTGGCCCCTTTGTTAATAGCTGAGCGACATTTAATAGCTGAGTCACCTTTAACCAGTGCCTGGACATCTTTGAGACCTATGTCCCTAAGTAGTCCAACGTTTGGACCTCAGGATTCTTAAGAGCCTATAGGCATGAAGGTAGAGGTGAGGGCAGTCAGCAGTAGGGTGCCCTGAGAGAATCTGGGAACCAGGATGACAAATTACTCTCTGAGGTTGAAATTAACGAGAATCGTCACTAGATGGACAGAAACCGTCTTCTCAAGAGTCACCTGCAACAGAGTGCTTTGAGGTTGTCACTGATGACAGTACTTGTAAAGGAGAACAAATATCCAGAGGTCTCTTTAAAGTGTGAATGGGGACGGGGAGACAGAGGGAAGGGAAAGTATTCCTTCAGTCCTTATTATGTTCTGGATGCTTTCTGCAGGTGATTTCGTTTCATCATTACAAACAATCCTAAGAGAGAAGATTTATTACCATCATTTTACAAACAAGGAAACTGAGGAATAGGGAGTGGAAGTGACTTTCCTAAAGCCAGAGAGAAAGTAGTTTTTAGCAAAACAAAAAGCCTATTCGTTAGAACATGAGAGGAAAAGGAAGAAATTGATAAACCAGGAATGGGAGGCAGGATGCAGTGCAAAAAAATCGCAGCTTGCCTGGGATTAGGGTGTAAGAGAGTACAGAAGAATGTGAGCAAGCAATCATCGATCATCAGTCATTGATCATCGAGCAAGTGCTGGATGAGGACGGGGGTGGGAGGGTGATCCTGCAGACTGTCTCATTCAGACTTCAGTGTGGTCTTTTGGGTCCACTTTTCTGACTGCGACCCACATAAGATGTACATTTTATGCCATGACCCTTTACACAAACATATATGTCTAAATGTCCCTAAAACCAAGTTTTATAAAACATGATTACATGTAATGCACTTTGATATCTTCTATTCTGTTCCGTTTCAATTATTTGTAATGGTGGTCTCAAATCATTATGTTTATTTCAATAATATCCATGAATAACTACAGTTTGAAAAACCACAATCCTGGAGAGTGCAGCAAACTTTTTTTTAAAAATTAATGTTTTCAGAGGGTTTTGTGGTATTCTGCAGAATTTATCTGTTATGTATAAAAGGAATTTAAGAGGCAGGGATTCTGTTGGCCAAGACTGAGAACACTGAACACAGTTAAATGGACTGTCCCTCCCCCGCTCTTTTTAGCAGTAGGACTCATCAGAAAGGTCAATGCTAATGTGCACTGAGATTTCCTGAGAAAGTTGGAAAGTGCTCAGTTTTTTCCACATTCACCAGGTGCTGAACTCTTTTTCTGGGGTCTCACAGGACATACTTGAGAAAAGCTGCTCTGGGACCTGGCCCAGGTTTCTGAATTGTCACCGTAAGAACAGGAGTCAAAGCCCTACGTTCTGAAGCCAGACTCCCAAGATCAGCATCATTTTGTTCACAGGATACTCTGCTCAGCTAAGGAGGTGCCCAGACCCCAGACCAGTGTAGGAACTCCATTTGTAAGTGAACAACTGCAACTTTGTAACCCAGATTGAATGTGAGCACTCAGTATTCCAGGAATGACAGTGGCTGGGTAAGCTGGGAAAACAGTTCTGGAACTGCCAAACTAGGACACACCTGGATCTGCAGTGACTCCACCGGCCCTTCACAGAGTCCTGCCTAGAAAAAGCAACTCCCCCTTTTCTACTACCTCCTGCTTCCTTCCGGGTCTTCAGTGCTATAATTAAGCCCACTGGTCCACGATATCTTAGATGTAAACATTGACTTCCCTGATAACTTCCTCTTGCATACAGCCATGACCGTGGCTGTGGCTCTGTAACTCAACAGGTCTGCAGGCCGAAAATCTTTGACATGCACCTTTTTGTTCCCTGTCCCCCTGCTTCCTCACTCTCCATGCATTTTTTGCTGCATCCTCTGTGTTTAGTGTTAATATCAAGAACAAGTAAGTGGTAGCACTGCATTGTAAAACTGTCTAGCTTTCTACTAAAACTAAATATACATGTGCCCTGCAAAAGCAAATCCTAGACCTTGACCCAACAGAGGTGCCCACACATATCAAAAGCCATGTACATACAAGGAAGTTCATTAGCAGCAAATCATTTGCAATGGTCATAAATGAGAAACAACCCAAATATCCATCCATAGTAGAAACAATAAGAAGATTGTGGTGTATTCACACAATGAAGTGTTTGACAGAAATGGCAATTCATGAACTACAGCCACACACGAACATTCTGCAGAGGGAGAGAAGCCAGCCACAAAAATAGGCCTACATATGCTTTCATTTATATGCCGCACACAAGCAGGCCATGCTGATTTCTGCTGTTAGAGGTCAGGTGAGCGGTTACCCAGAGGAAAGTCATGACTGAGAAGAAGACACGAAGAGGGCTTTTGTGGTGCTGTGAGTGTTTTGTCTGTCAATCTGGCTACTAATTTGAATACCAATTACAGATGAAAATAAACTGAGCCGTAATAGACTTAGGATATGTGCACCTTTCTGTATGTATGTTAACCTTCAATAAAAAGCTACATGGAACAAAAACGAGCACATCCTGTCTCTAGCTTCAAAGGACTCACAATCTAGCCCAAAAGACTCCCAACATTTTAAGTTACTTGCCTCAGGAAGTGTACCGCCTTATTTTATAAAAATGTTTCTTTCCACACACACACACACACACACACACTGTACCCACATGTATGCGCCAATAGCGCTCTCGGTCATGCAGAGTTTGCTAATGAAAGGGAGATTTTGCAAGGCTGTGTTTCGAAGAAGCTGGATTATGGTAGCTACTAGAGCTATTTACAAGTGTCTAGCACCCCATCTTTCACACAATGAATAGGATGTAGGTCTCCCTGCCCTTTGAGGTTTGCTGGGGTCATGTGACCAGCTTTGGCCAATGAGATTAAGTAGAAGAGCCATTGCTTCTGGGTGGAGGCTATAAAATCCAGCCCATGACTGGCCGTGCTCCTTCTCTTCCACAGTGACTTAAAAGCTTCTATCAAGAAGGAGCCTCCAGGGGTGCATGGGTGGCTCAGTGGGTTAAGCTTCTACCTTGGCTCAGGTCATGATTCCAGGGTCCTGGGATCGAGCCCCACATCAGGCTCTCTGCCCCGTGGGAAGCCTGCTTCCCTTTCTCTCTCTGCCTGCCTCTCTGCCTACTTGTGATCTCTGCCTGTCAAATAAATAAGTAAAATATTAAAAGAAAAAAAAAAAAAGAAGGAGCCTCCATCAGCCTGGGCCTCTGGGGACCATGATGAGCAAAGCCTCTACAAGACCTCATTGGATGTGAGAGTGAGTGAGAAACAACTTTGTGTGTTTAACCATCAAGATTCAAAAACTGTTCCTATAGCGTAACTCAATCCATCCTAATCACGTGAATAAAATTACTTTTGAGAAGGCTTGCTTGAGAATAACCATAAATTGGATTTTGTCACTCCTCTGTTCAGAATCTTCCAGAGGCTGCACATCCCTCTCAGAGTAAAAAAATCCTAAGTCTTACAGAAGCCTCACAAGTCCTTCCACATTCTGCTTGTCTGTCATCACCCCCTGCGCTCTTTCACTGCCTAAGCACCAGGAGACACTCTCCTTCTTATTGTTTCTTGCATACTCCAGGCACTATGGCACCTCAGGACCTTTGCACTTACTATTCCCTCCGACCGAAATACCCTGTGTTGATGCTGGCGAGGATGCAGAAAAAGGGAAACCCTCCTACACTGTTGGTGGGAATGCAAGCTGGTGCAACCACTCTGGAAAACAGCATAGAGGTTCCTCACAAAGTTGAAAATAGAGCTACCCTATGACCCAGCAATTGCACTACTGGGTATTTACCCTAAAGATACAAATGTAGTGATCTGAAGGGGCACGTGCATGCGAACGTTTATAGCAGCAATGTCCACAATAGCCAAACTATGGAAAGAACCTAGATGTCCATCAACAGATGAATGGATAAAGAAGATGTGGTATATATACACAATGGAATACTATGCAGCCATCAAAAGAAATGAAATCTTGCAATTTGCGACAATGTGAATTGAACTAGAGGGTATTATGCTTAGCAAAATAAGTCAATCGGAGAAAGGCAACTATCATATGATCTCCCTGATATGAGGAAGTCGAGAAGCAACATGGGGGGTTTGGGGGGTAGGAAAAGAATAAATGAAACAAGAAGGGATTGGGAGGGAGACAAACCATAAGAGACACTTAATCTCACAAAACAAACTGAGTGTTGCCGTGGGGAGGGGGGTAGGGAGAGGGTGGTTGGGTTATGGACATTGGGGAGGGTATGTGCTATGGTGAATGCTGTGAAGTGTGTAAACCTGGCGATTCACAGACCTGTGCCCCTGGGGCTAATAATACATTATATGTTAATTTAAAAAAATCTTAAAAAAAAAAATACCCTGTGTTTTCCTTCATCTCCTTCATGTCTTTGCTCAAGCATCACCACCTCAATGAAGCCTTCCCTGACTGCTGTATTTAAGACTGACAACATACATCATCCCACTTCAGTTTTATCTTGTGGATCTTTTTCTGAGCTTGACACCTGTTGGATGCTATGTTAAGAGAGTTTTAAAATTTAGATAGCCAATAAACTCCTCCTCTCTAGAAAAGAGTACTACTCTTTACTTTCTTTCAGAATTTAAGTCGCTTGGCAGTTGGCTGCTCCCAGGATGCTGGCAGGGCCTCGGATTACACAGTGGACTTTGCAAGTAGTAAACATTCAGCTGTGACAGGTTGGCGTTAGTGGGGAATATTTTACTTTTTCTACTAGAGTCTATCTTTCCCTTCACCAGTTCTAAGGAATCAGATTTCCAATTTGCCCTAATGACGTTTTAGGTTCCTTGTAAATTTGTAACCCAGGCAGTTGCCCAACTGGTTATTCTTTACTCTCATTCCTTGTCTGGCTCTATCCCAGACTTACTAAATCAAAATTTCCAAGGCTTGAGACTCTGTGTTTTTTTTAAAGCACCATACCTAATTCTAAAGCACAGTTAGGGCCGAGAACTGCTAAGCTAACAGTTCCTCTTCCTTGGTTCTCATGTCCAAATGGCCATTCGAAATGACCCTGGAATTTCTCTCCTTCTATCCATTCTCAACGCCACTTTTTTGGCCAAAATTTTTGTCTCATTCACAATACTCTTGGAGGGACCCCTGAACCAGTGTCCCAGGCTCTCCTTTTACTTCCTCCAATCTATCCTGCACATCTTAGCTGAAATGTGGACTTGCCACTGGCCTGTTCCACTGTCAGGATTAAATGCAAATTCCTCAGCATGGTTTTCAACGTCCTTCAAAGCCTGAATCCTAATTACCTTTAGAAGCATCTTACACATGTCTTAACCTTCTAAGTGGTCTCCTCCTCTCAAAGCCTTTTCTGACCTGACACACCTCCAGCTGTGACCCCTTCGTTCCCACCCCTACATCTTCTCTATCCTGAAGACCCAATACAGCATGACTCCTGAAGTTACTCTATTGCAAATATGATCTTGTTAGTCTCTCTCATGGACCTTGAGCTCCCTAGAGGAAGGGTCCATCCTGGGGCCTTCTGCCTCCATTTGCCTAGGAGCAAGTAACTATTCAATAATGCTTCTAAATGAAAGAATAAGAGAGAAGACCTGGGTTCAATTCTGAAGCTACTGCTCACAAAGCCTGGGTACTCAGGAAAGCAACTTCCCTCCTGCTGGCTTCAAGGTTCCTCCTCTGACAAATAAGGACCCTCATCCCTGTCCAGCCCAACTTCCTGGGTTCCTGCAACCATGTAACATGTTCACATAAGTTACATTATCCAAACATTACCCGTGGTAAACTTTGAAAAACTTTTGTTTAATCCATGAATGAATAAATGAGAAAGAAACTTCCTTTGCAGCAGAGAATGCTAGCATCCAATTTACTTTCTCTTTTCATTCATGGAATCCCTAGCTTTTAGGGGGCAGCAGCGTACTCAGCTGCAAAAAACCCCAAAATTATGTTTCATATCCTCCCTTGCAGAAAGGGACAGCCACTGAGAAATAAATGGAAGTCAGTGGGTGGGGTCCCTTAAGTTACTATTCAGCAAATGTTCATTCCCCTTCCTTCTACTGTGAGCAGAGCATGTATATTTGCTCCACTGTTGCTGGCCTTGGCCATGGACGTACTTTGACCACTAAAATGTAAGCAAACAGAGGCACTGTATATAGTGTGCAGTATCACATGGCTTTCATTCTGTGATTCACCATATAAAAAACAAGCCCTGGGTGGCCACTACCCTCCAGTCTGAGCCCCAAAACAAGACACGTGGGACAGACCTAAGGTTCACTCATTGCCTGGAGCCAAGCCCAGTCAACCCACAGGCATGAGAACAAATGCTTATGGTTGGAAGCCACTGAGTTTTGGAGAGGTTTGTTACAGAGCATTATTGTGATAAAAGTTGAGTGATACAGGTAGGATGGTTAAGCTTTTAGAGAGCCAACCCAGGACAAAAGGGTTGCCAGGCCAAAAAAAAAGAAAAAAAAGTGCCATGTTATACTCTCCAAATCCCATAATAATATAATATATAACAAATTATTATAAATGTGTTATCACTTCAACATAAAAATATGGAAATTGGTGTTCTTTAAAAATTATGTATTATTCTGTATCATTTACTTTTGTTTCATCAATGCTATTTTTTCTGACATTTAATATCTCACTTTTGCATATAACAATAAAAAATGATACCCCAATTTGCATAGCTAAAGCCAACCCCTGTCTGCAAGCTCTTACAATTAAGAGAGAACTGTTGCTTTGTGAACTTCTTTTAGAATCTGCAGTCAATGTCTTTAACATGGTGGAGAATTTCTTTGCCAAACTCAAGCAGAATAAAAATCTTGGCACTGTGGGCTCAGACAGAGCATCTGTGATGCTTGGCAACACAGCTGGTTTTGCTGCTTTCGTGAAGAAACTTGCTTCTCATCTCAACATCCAGTGGGGTCCCCTGGTATCAATGACTCCACCAGCCATCCTGAAAACATTGTGTCTGTTTCTGCAAATGTTGTCAACCTCCTGAGAGTCTTTCAAGAGGTTTTGTCAAGAAACAGAAGTATAAGAGTAAGTTCATTGCTGCAGTAGACATTAACTAGCTTTCCAGAGGAACTGTCTGAAACATTCGGTTGACTTTCAAATGCAAGTTCTTCCCAAAGAAAACAAAAACACTGATTGAAAGAGATATCTACACCCTTCTGTTTATTGCAGCATTATTTGTAATAGTCATGATAGGGAAGCAACCCAAGTGTCTATCCACAGATGGATGGATAAGTAAGATATGTGTACACACACACACACACACAGGAATATTCTCAGCCATACAAAAGAATGTAATCTTGCCATTTGCAACAACATGGATGGACCTAGAGGGTATTATGCTAAGTGAAGTAAGTCAGACTGAGAAAGACAATTAGCATATGCTTGCTTTCACTCATTTGTAGAATTTAAGAAACAAAATAAACAAAGGAAAACAGAGACAAAAAAAAAAAAAACAACTAGATTCTTAAATACAGAGAACAAATTAGTGGTTGCCAAAGGAGAGAGAGGTAGGGCATGGGTAAAATGTATAAAGGGGACTAAGAATACACTTATCGTGAGGAGCACTTAATGTACAGAATTGCTGATCATTATGTTGTACACCTGAAGCTAATATAACACTGTGAACTATACTTCAATTTAAAAAATTAAATGGAGGGGTGCCTAGGTGGCTCAGTGGGTTAAAGCCTCTGCCATCGGCTTGGGTCATGATCTCAGGGTCCTGGAATCAAGCCCTGCATCGGGCTCTCTGCTCAGCAGGGAGCCTGCTTCCTCCTCTCTCTCTGCCTGCCTTTCTGCCTACTTGTGATCTCTCTCTGTGTAAAATAAATAAATAAAAATCTTAAAAAAAATTAAATGGAAAGACTCATCTAGATAATTTGGTAAGAGTATCCATCAAGTAAAGCAGACTGTGAATGGACTCTTTCTTGTTAGGTTAGTCTAATAATTAAATTTCCTTTGCTTCACAAATGCTATTATTTAAACAAAACAAAAATAGGACTCGTTAACAAGAGTAACTCGTAGTAATTAAAATTATGTGTGAGAAAAATGTAATAATATTTTTTATATCTCCTTTTCTCTTTTGATATAGCTACTTATTTAAAATCTTTATGGCTACTTACATAGACTGTATTATTATATATTCTTAAGCTACATAAGTGTAAGACTTTAAGAGAACATAAATGCAACCGGACTAGTTAAATAGATACATATATTTAATAAAAAATAACAATACATTTCTTTCTGTCCCATGATAAAATAGGGTATTTTTTACTTTTCCTGTCTCCTTTCTCAATGGCAGCCCAAAGAGTTAAGATCATCAGTATCACATTTTCATACTTATTTATCTAGTGTTCCAGGTACATGCAACAAGGTAAGTATTAATTATTTCAGCGGATATTAAGGTTTATTACCTTCTCACCATTACAGATCTTTGAGACAATGTAATAACGAGTATCACTCCATTACTGATGTTTGATTGCTGACAGCTTTCAAGACCCATCCTTTCCTCTTCTCCTATTGCCCCATACCTGGACAGACCTATAGAAACCCTGAAGGCTCCCTTCTTGGTGCCTGTGAGAAGTCCAAACTATGCAAAACAAAACAAAGTAAGGGGACTACATACCCTCACCCCAACTCTACTCCCTACACAAAAAAGAATATCCAAATGGCCAATAAGCATATGAAAATCGTACTCCATCTCATTAGTCATTAGGGAAATTAAATTAAAACCACTGAGCTACCTCTACACTGCCACCAGATGGCTACTATTCAAAACACTAAGGGCACGTACTGCATGGAGCACTGGGTGTGATGCCAAAACAATGAACACTGTTATGCTGTAAATAAACAAATAAAAAAAAAAAAAACCACTAAGGAGGAAGAGAACACAGAACAAAGACTCTCAAACATTGCTGGAAACAGTATAAATCATTCTGACTCTTGTAAACTTTTGGCAGTACCCACTAAAGCTAAACATATGCCCAACTTATGAGGCAACAATCCCACCCATATAGTAATTAGTTAATTAATACAAATTTATATAAATATCGATCAATCGGTTGATTGATAGATAGATATTCAAGAGACATGAGAGAATAGGGCAACCAAAAACATCTAAAACAATGTTCCTAGTAGGTTTATTCACAATAGCACCAAATCTGAGACCACCTACATGTCCATCCACCTGTGGTATAGTCAGTTAATTGAATAATACTCAGCAATTTTAAAAGCCTCTGGTATATGCAACAAGGATAAAATCTCACAGACAAAATGTGGTGAAGACATCTAAACATTAAAAAGTACATACTAAATGATTTTATTTGTATGGAGAACAGAGAACCCTGACTTACAGTCATAGAAACCATTAGAATGGTTAACACTTGGGAGGAGGCTGACGCACAGTAAGACCCACAAGGCAGCCTCATGCCATCTGGATCTGGGTGGTGGTCATAATCCATCTCACAGTTTGTCTCCACTGAAGATTACCTTGCTAATCTCAAGCCTGCTTTTCCTCCCTTAGCATGTCAACAAAAGTAGCTCTGTTTTATCTGTTTTAAGTTGCTGTCACCTTTTTTAATGAAACATAATTTTAGGAATCTTATCTCTCTAAGTAAATTACAAATGTTACAGGTGTGGGAGCTTCATCTCACAAATCACATGAAGAAAGAGAACTTGGACCTGTGGAGATAGTCAAACCTAGGTTTAAAGCTGAATTTTGTCACTGATGGCTGTGTAACCTTGGACCAAAAAAACGAACCCATCTGGCCTCAGTTTCCCCATCTTTCAAATGGGGATAATGCCTCCCCATTGTCTGTGAAATTTATTAGACAATCTTAAACGAAGAATGGAAGGAACTTAATCCTAATAGGTGCTCATCAAATGACGGATTCCCTTTTTTCCCCCAGATTTATTCATTTATTTTAGAAAGAGAGAGAGCATGTAAGCAGGGGGAGAAGGGAAGAGGGGGAGAGGGGGAGAGGGGGAAAGAGAGAGAGAATCTCAAGCAGACTCCCTGCTGAGAATGAAGCCTGAGGCCGGGCTCAACCTCACAACACTGAGATCATCACCCGGGTGGAAATCCAACTCTTGGTTTAACTGACGGAGCCACCCAGGCACTCCTCCAATGACAGCTTTCTTCTCTTCCACACTCACCAAGGTCTTGCTCAGAGAGCCCTCAATAACACAACGATGATTCTCTTACCCTGTTCTTGTACCCAAGTGGCGATGTAGAGAATGAATGAAGGGCAGCATCAGCTCAATATGCTTCCTAATGCCATCACTTCTTTCAAGTTCAGGAGATACTGTTTAGCTGACCACGCCGTTGAAGATCTGAAGATGAATTCTGAGGACTCATAGTAATGGGTATCCCGAATTTCTCTCATCAGTCATGGATGGCAATCCCCTCAAAACGAATGAAAAGGAGGCAATGCACTGCGCCTCAAGGGAGGCAGGCAGGATTTGATACATCCAGGCTAGTTCCTAAATTGAAAGTAAGAGAGATATGTTTTAAGTAATGAGGATTTGAAGAAGTAAAATATTTCTAGTCTATGATCAATTTTCCATGTGGAAGCTGTTCTATGCCCTGGTTCAGTCTTGGTGTTTTCCTAGCTATGGTATAACATCCTAGTCTCACAAGGGTGGAGACAGAACTCAGACAAATGTAGGGCAATGAGTACAACTGATCCCACAATCTGTACTTCACTGAGGAGACCTGTAGCTGTGTGCTCAAGGTGTCTTTGGAGCCTCCTACCTTCTAACAGGCTCTAATGCAACCAACCCCTTGCCATGAGCATCGCACAAACCTTATCCTGAGCAAGACCCACCCCACTGTTTTTCACCACCAGCCAATCTTCCAGTGTGAGATTCACGAAACTACATTTCTTACCAGAGTCCTTGCTTTCCCCCAAAAATGGTTGCATTTCTTCTTGTGGTTTTCCTGAGCAATATGAGGACAGGTGCCATGACTAACTCATTCACAGGTATAATCCTGGTACAGAGAGTGAGCTTAATAAATGTTTCCTGGAACAGTCAATAAAACAAAGAGGCAACCCATGGAATGGGAGAAGATAATTGCAAATAACAGTACAGACAAAAGGTTGATATCCAGGATCTATAAAGAACTTCCCAAACTCAACACACACAAAACAGATAATCATGTCAAAAAATGAGCAGAAGACATGAATAGACACTTCTCCAATGAAGACATACAAATGGCTATCAGACACATTAAAAAATGCTCATCATCACTAGCCATCAGGGAGATTCAAATTAAAACCACATTGAGATACCACCTTACACCAGTTAGAATGGCCAAAATTAGCAAGACAGGAAATAACGTGTGTTGGAGAGGATGTGGAGAAAGGGGAACCCCTTACACTGTTGGTGGGAATGCAAGTAGTGCAGCCACTTTGGAGAACAGTGTGGAGATTCCTCAAGAAATTAAAAATAGAGCTTCCCTATGACCCTGCAATTGCACTACTGGGTATTTACCCCAAAGATACAGATGTAGTGAAAAGAAGAGCCATCTGTACCCCAATGTTTATAGCAGTAATGGCCACAGTTGCCAAACTGTGGAAAGAACCAAGATGCCCTTCAATGGATGAATGGATAAGGAAGATGTGGTCCATATACACGATGGAGTTTTATGCCTCCATCAGAAAGGATGAATACCCAACTTTTGTAGCAACATGGACAGGACTGGAAGAGATTATGCTGAGTGAAATAAGTCAAGCAGAGAGAGTCAATTATCATATGGTCTCACTTATTTGTGGAGCATAACAAAGAACATGGAGGACATGGGGAGATGGAGAGGAGAAGGGAGTTGAGGGAAACTGGAAGGGGAGATGAACCATGAGAGACTATAGACTCTGAAAAACAATCTGAGGGTTTTGAAGGGGCAGGGGGTGGGAGGTTGGGGGAGCCAGGTGATGGGTATTATGGAGGGCACGTATTGCATGGAGCACTGGGTGTGGTGCAAAGACGATGAATTCTGTTACGCTGAAAATAAATAAATAAATAAATAAATAAATGTTTCCTGGGTGAACTAATGTTAAAGTGATAGAATTGTCCAATATATACCATATCTACTGATTGCTGAAATCCCTTCACTCACTCACTCCTTGATTCAATATTTATTAAGTATCTCCTATGTGCCAAAAACTGTGTAAGAGGCCAAGGTGACAAAGATAATTAGAACATGGTCCTTTGCCCACGAGAATCTCCACAGGAGAGAGAGGATGTGTGGAAGTGAGTAATATGACTAGAGCTATCAGAAAGAAATGAGCGGGCTGCTCTTGACACCTGGGGGAGGAAGAATTAAATCTGCTTGAATAGATGAGCTAATGCTTCCAGGGCTTGCAGCCAGCTGAGTGTTGAAGATGAGTAGCAGTTCTCCAGGTGAGTAATGGGGGAAGGGGAGGCATTCTTGTCAAAGGGAACTGAGTGATGCGCATGGGGTTGGATCTGGACTTCACAGAGCAGAAAATAGGGTGTGTGTTGGATCTGAAGGACACAAAAGACCCATCTGCACATGGGTACCGTTCGGAGGCATGGCAGGAAGAGATAGGGAGAGGCCTTCAAAACTTTCCCCCCAAAGTAATTTCTTTCTTAGCAACTGAGAATATTTGAAAACATTGTCAAAATAACGGCCTCTTTTCCTCCTCCCTGGCCTTCTTTTGGCAGCTATGCCTTCCTGACCCTTCCTCTGTTTCTCTATCTCCTCTAATTTCTAACCAACTTGCAACTTTCCCTTCCTCAGTCTCAGAATCTCTGCAAGAGTCAACAGGAAAGTATTGCTGCCCCAGGTTAAGAGGAAAAAAAAAAGACCTAGAGCACACTATTTCAGGACTATTTCAGGAACACAGCAGTATGTGGGGTCTGCCCACCCATCCAAACATTAATACTGCCTATCCAGACCCACGAGGCCCTATATACACCTGGAAATAAAGCCTCAAAGTTTAGTAAGCAAATAAGGAAAAATGGACAAATCCAGAAGCATGTGAAAAATTTTAAAATATGCTTCTCGATAACTGGCAAAACAAATATTGGTCCTGGTATGCTCTACATCTGAAACTAATGATGTACTATATGTTAGCTAATCGAATTTAAATAAAATTTAAAAAAATAAATAAAATATTTGAAGACCACAAAAACAAAGTTGGCCTAATGGATCTCTATATAAAATTGCACCTAGTAATCACAAAATGGATGTTCTCTTAAAGTCCAGAACATTTCCCAAAATTGAGTATTTTGCACTATCAACACATTTCAAAGGACTGAAATCATACAGATATATTCTTTGACAACTATTCAACCAAGCTAGCAACCAGTAACAAAAAATAACTTAAAAATCCTCATGTGTATGGAATTAAGGAATATACTTTTAAATAATTCACAAGCCAAAGAATGTATCATAATATAAATTGGAAACATAGTTTGAATTTAATAAAGTAGAAATGAATAAGTAGCACTTATGAGTTTTCATATACTGCTCTAAAGATCTTAAATTCTTAGCAAAACATCAAGAACTCAGGGGATTGAAAGGCACATGATGTAAAAACAAACTTTTCACAATAGGAATTAAAATTAGCAAACCTACATAGAAACACATGCAGCCTTACTTATTATAGTAACAAAATATAGGAAATATAAATAAAAAAGAAGTTACATTTTATGTCAATTAAATTTAAAGTATTTTTAAAATTTTAAAATTATAATACCTACTGCTGGTAAGATTGAAAGCAAGTATTATGTTTATTCATTTCTATTAGCACAGTAAATTAGTACAATCTTTTGAGGAATATGAAGATATGTTTTTAAAATAAAAATGATTATATCCTTGGATTTAGCTAATCTCATTCCTGAGAATTTATGCCAAGGAAATCATTCAAAAGAAGGGAGGAAAAAAACTATATTCATGGCAATGTTGAGAGTAAGACCATTTACAAAGCTCACAAATAGAAATTTCCTAATGCTCATTAATGAATTTTAAAAAATGAACCACCACCTACTGGATGGATGCTAGAGAGGAAAATATGATTAAGACATAGTCTCTACCCTAAAAACATTCCCAGCTTGGAGAGGGGAGTAAGAAGGGTACACTCACTAAATGACAAACAGTAATGATGAAGAGTATATCGACCTGGGGGAGAGGGAAGTGCTTAAGACAACAATCATGGAAGAAAAGCGCAGCATCATCTTTTACCTGTTGTGGTTCAATTCTATATACATATGGACAAGGGCTAATGATGAAATACAGATAAATAAAAATGAGATCGGGAGGTACATTTTTCTTTACATTTTACTTAAAATAGTTATAATGTATTTGGACAGCAGTGTAGTAACAATAGTCATAATGCATGAACAACCTTTGGATTATGTAGGCTCAGCCTACACAATACCTGTCTCATAATCAAACGGAAGTGAGACCCAAGTGTATCGCTTACAATTAATGCAATTTTTAGCAAGTCCAGTCCTTTACTACAGGTTGTCTGAGAAGCACTAGTTTAACCTCTTAACTAAAAATTTCCAGAGCTGACCCAGAAAAACTTATAATACTGGTTAGCTATCTCTTCGACTTTAGCTATCATCTCCTTGGCACATCTGCCTATTTCAACAGTTGGCTTTGCTACATACACAGTCAGATCCTTACATATATTTTCATTTATGTACCATCGGTTTCCAACCAACACTGTTCTCTATAACCTTCCTCCTCATCCCCAGGCTGTGATCAAGGCTGCAGCTGCTTTCCCCAATCCTTCTTTCTCTTACTCCCATTACTTTCTGTAAGTGTTCAACTCTGCACCAGAAAGACCTTTGAGCAAGATCTTCAGCTGCTTCCAGGCCTGGAGGGAATGTAGGCAGAGACTGTCATTGGCCCTGCCGTAGGATCAAGGAAGGTCTTTCAGTGGCATGAATCCAGGAGTAGGGAAAAGAGAGAAGTTTAGGAATCCTGACCTCAAAGATCTTAGCTTGGGGCACAAAGCACCAACAGGGGTAGACGAATAAAGGAGATGGTACCACCATGATCATACGCAAGGGTTCTGGAGTCTCACTTCTGGGTTTTAATTCCGACTTATCAATAAATCCCAATGTATTCACCTATGAACTGGTGGCAATATTATAACCCTTTACCTCACAGAACAATTATAAGATTGAGATCAAGCCTACAAATCCATAGCATAGTACCTGGCTCATGGTAAGTGCTCAATAAATGGGAGTATAACTATTATTATTTCAGTTATTGCTGAGAAGAGGACTTTCTGCATAGCCCTGTTCTACAGAAAAGGCCCTCTACTCACATAAGTATCATATCATCATATGGGTCTCAATAGGAAAGAGTAGGGCATGCTAGCAATTTGTTTTGAGCATTCCCCAAACATGTCCCACCACCTGCCCTTTACCTGTTACGCACTACACCCCAGAAGGATACTCAGGTATACCAATGGCAGGCAGAGTTGCTGATTCCATCACAAATGGACAACTGACATGTCAGCCATATAACCAAAGGGGCCACTCCAAGGAAGCTTCCAAACTTAGCTCGAGTCCAGCCACCTCTGCCTTGACTCAATTTCTAAAGTAGTCTTTCTTCACAGCACCCCCTTCACAACACATTCACAGCTCATTTAAGAGCATATCTTTACGGACAATGTGGGAGATTCAAATTACACAGCTCAAATAAAACACAGTAACATCTTCGCAATCAACACAGGTGTTATGCAAGAAGAGCCCTCAATGGTTGCAATCATCCCTCTGAAAAGTGTACCCTGCAGCCCAGCTTCTAACTCCTGACCCTCTATCCAGTCACACTTCTTCCCTCTCCAAGGTCTCAGAGACTCCCCATTAGACTCCAGGGTCCCAGGAAAAGTAATGACTTTCCCTTAAGGTATTCTGACCACAGGATTGACCAATTTTCCTCATTGCTTGGCCCACTAACCTGACAGGCTCCTGATTTCATCCATAAAGATACAGTCTAACGCCTTTCAACCAAAAGGCAGTTTGTGGACTGGTGGCCAACCGTGAACTGTTTCTTACAGGCCCACAAGTGCAGAAATTGAGAATAAATGCTTTAAAAAGAATATAGCAATCTGACAGAGCCAAGACATCCAAGCATATGATCAGTCACCTCATACAGAATTTATACCAGATCTGAAGTCATACAATGAATCGCATGTCACATGAGTGGTGTCAATAGTCATGTGCCACCGCAGAAACATTGATTTGTCAGTGTAAGACTGTCAGAGGAACTGGAGAACTAATCCTTTACTACAGGTTGTCTAAGAAGCGCTAGTTTAACCTTGTAACTAAAATTTTCCAGAGCTGACCCAGAAAAGCTTATAATACTGCTTAGCTATCTCTTTGACTTCACGAAAACAGTTTCAGATACATGAATGGCCAGGAGAGAAGGCAGAAACACAGCACAACCATCTTTTTATTTTTCAATAAAGAGCACTAAATAACAAAGCAGAACTACACCAAAAGTCTACAGTTTTCATGGCTATTTCATAAGAGATCAATTTAATGCCAAAAAGGAGAAAGGACAACTTCAGTGTAAGTTACCAAGAACTGTGGGCCATCGTGTGTGAGCATATACAGCTCCACCTACACACTGAGATTTCCACTACATTTTCCTCACTTGGCAGACTGGTAGAAATGTTGTCATGGACTTGCACTGCTCCACAGACTCCCATTTAGGAAGCACTGGTCTATCTAGTTTTCCTGGCTCCTATTTCACGACCCTGAATTCCCCCGATGTTGATGCCTCAAGTGACCTTGCTTTCTCAGTCCAGGAAGTTCAGGCTCCCTAGCACGGCATACCAGTTTCTCAATGATCTGGGGTGCTGTTCACCCCTCCAACATTAACTCTCAAGATCACTCCCAGCATTGTGCTAAACATTTTCAGTTCCCTAGCACGTTCAAAGGACCCAACATGCCCCCAGACACAAGGAGTTCCATGCAGGCTTGTAATTACAAATATATGAAATTAACAGAACCCAGTGGGGCTAGCTTGAGGTACAGGGCTGAGTAAGGTGACAGCTTGTCTCGTTTATCTCCTCCTTTGCCTGATTATTTCCCTCTCAGTACACAGATATTAAGGATAATCTCCCTTTTTAACAGAAATCCAGGAACGTGTATATATTAAATTACTTATCACCTGCCCCTTCCCATGTAGTTACCAGATAATAGAGTCAGGCCACAGGTCCCACATTCCAGGCAGCCATCTGGCCCTCCAGACTCAGAGATGAGTCTGTGGATTAATGTTCCCTATTCTTTGATTCCCAAACCTCTTCACTATTTAAATAAACCTGGAAACTCTATTAGCAGGCTCATTCTTTCCTTTCACAGTTTCTGCCCTCTAGGCCACTTCTCTAAGTGACATTACCGCTTTCAGCTACCGGACCTTGTTCTGAGTTCACACTCTCTACCCTTAGATAAAATGGTCTCTAAATAGGTTATGACTGTCCCAGCTCAAGGTCATCAACATCTGGCTCGCTTGTATTTTTCTAAACCACAGCTTCCAACCAAGCATAACCATTGGTTACAACAAAAGAAAGTAGTTTTTGCAAGATACAAATAAGGGTGAACAGGGCAAGGGAGGTAACCTATCACACTATTTCCTAAAAATATCACCTAGAAGCAGCCAACTTACAAAGGATTATATCTTTTCATAATGACGCTAACTCTACTCTGTTACAGAAGGCAGCAGAGAGAGACAGACAGATGGAAATCAGATAGTAAATAATCTTTTGGACCTAGAAAAGATGTACTGCATAGAAAAACAACAAATTGACCTATTGTTTAACAGATCAATTTCTGGTGAAATGTCCCATAAAACAAGTGGCAAGTAGCCTACTATATGGGGAGGCCCTGATAAAATCACCCCTTGAAGAAGTACAACTGAGGGGCGCCTGGGTGGCTCAGTGGATTAGGCCGCTGCCTTCGGCTCGGGTCGTGGTCTCAGGGTCCTGGGATCGAGCCCCGCATCGGGCTCTCTGCTCCACGGGGAGCCTGCTTCCTCCTCTCTCTCTGTCTGCCTCTCTGCCTACTTGTGATCTCTCTCTCTGTCAAATAAATAAATTAAAAAAAAAAATCTTAAAAAAAAGAAGTACAGATGAAGACCAGTTTCCATTTACTGCTAGGTTACAGCTTCCTATGCGGTCCAGGCACAAACAGCTCTCTACAAGGTCTGCTTCTTAAAGCAACAACTTTGGTTTCTGTGGAAAGCTTTCCCTCCTTCCATTCTATAACCCACATTCAAATGGTCATGTCATACATTCATTTACAGTGGAAACATATCCAAACTTCCTGATCTTTCTTCATCTATCCATGTAATTCCTGTCCTTGAGAAAGTGACAACTTGGTTGCAGTGAAATGGAAATCTGAATCTGGAGGAAAAAAACCTCCTGCATATAATTGAGTAGTAAGTGTAATGTGACCATCTGCAGAAAAGGTAGCAATTCAAGGTGGAGGAAGGTGCACATAAAATAGTGCAAAATGTAGTATCAAAGTCGCAAACTCAATGGCCCATAAAAGTCCAGGAAAGATCAAAGAAATGGAGAGAGAAGTAGGGAGGGCACCTGAGAAAGCGAAGAGCCAGGGCTATCAGGTAGGAGGTGAGAGGATATAAAGGGTAGAGTGGGGAGAAAGAACTGTCTGGAACACAGGAACCCCTTGGGGAGAGGCAAGAGGTAGGGCTGGATTGGTGTGACCAGGCCAAAAAGTGGAGGGCCAAATAACCCGCACATGGGGGAGAAGGGAATAGAAAATATATCATCAAAATTTCTATCTTACTGGAATTAAGCTTTTATAAATCTGAAGTAAATTCTGGTAAGATGTATATTGTAAGCCTTAGAGCAATCCACTAGATAAATAACTCAAAATGTAGTTTAAAAAGTCATAAAAGGAATTAAAATGACCTATTAGAAAATATTCATCTGTAAATATCTTCTCCCATTCTGAACTGTACACTTTAAATTGGTGAAGTGTATAGTTTGTGAGTTGTCCCTCAATAAAGCTATTTTTTAAAAAAGGACATGAGAGCAGTTTTGTGCATAATTTTAATGAATAAAAAAGCCATTAAATCTGTGGAAATCCATGAGTCTATAGAAAAAGAAAATGTGCATTTAACAGCATTTAAGATGGTTCTTCAATCCTTATTTTGAAAACTGATGTTTAAAAGAATCAAGTCTTTCTTCTGTATATCCAGAATTAAAGATCTTGAGGAGTTTTAAATTTTGTTACTTGTAATATTATTTTAGCTAAGTAGGAAAATATTCTTATTTTTGAGATGTATCCTAAAGGGGAGGAAAACCATAATATCTGTAAGCTTCCTTAAAGTATGTCAACTTAAAAAATTATTTTAAATTAGTAACATGTTAATTATCACAAAGAGCCAAAATAAATTCTGTAAGTTCTTTTGGTTAATGGATAAGATAATGCTGCACTGAGCTTATCAATTTTGTAAAGCTTGGGGAAACTGGAAAAAGGTGATCTCACATAACCAGTATTTAGAAAAATTTTTCCACATATCCCCAGTGTGTGCAAAACTGGGATGTAAACAAAGGTTGCTGTGTGTTGTGTATGAATGGTTTAAAGGGATGGGAAGCAGTGACTAACAGACCAGTCAGAAAAAGTGTGATCGAAGGTCCCAATATACTCCCTAATGCTAGGCACAGAGAGCACACATCTTTCATTTTGATGAAATAAGAGCAAAGGAAGAGAAAAAGTTACAAAAAGCATACTTTGCTTACCTTACCTTTTGGGGCCAATTCTCCTAGTCCTTTTGCTTAGGGGTCCCTGTGGCTAGGTGACACATAGCTCTCTCCCTTGCTCTTGCTGAGCGATCAGAGCTGGTGTGGAAGTCAGTGATACTACTTGAAGGAAAGAAGGTGATGAGTAGGTAAATATTCTTATTTTTGAAATGTATCCTTTGATGAGCAGAGTCATAGTGGTCAATCACAGCCAGTGGCTGCAAAATGAGCCAAGACAAGGACAGTAATTTATTTCTGGGTGAACTGAGCAAGAGGGACCCTGAAGAGGTACAGAGAGGTGTCCTGGAAAGGCGTGTCTGAATAGTGCTCCCAAGGAAGCCTGAAACACTCTGAGAGACAAATTTCTATTTAAAGGGAAACAAAATTTCTTATCTTCTTAGTTAGAGGATAGAAAATTCCCATAGGGAAACAGACATGTGGCGGAGCATCTCCCAGAGGGAGACTAATAGGCTGAGTTCTCTCAAGATAACCTGGAAGATCAATACTAGGGAGAAGCTACCAAGATTTGGCTCCAGCCCGACTGTATCCAATCACCTCAAAGAAAGGTAGGAAGAGAGAATAACTTTTATGATGTAAAAAGGAAGGAAAACTTTCTCGGAGGTCAAATAGTCATGGAGGGCTCTCCTTGCCTGGCAACGGTTGGCATTGCCATTCGGGATCAGCTAATAGTTACAAGAGAACCCTATAACCTCTGAGGGCCCAGGCAGACACAAGTAGCAGAGAGGACTTACCTAAGAAGCCATAGCCCCATAGTTTTGCAGCATCAACCCCTGTTACAAGGCCCTATAAGCAGGCGCCAGGCTGGCCCATTCCTTCTTGGTGAAGTACTCAGCCATGTCTTGAAAAGTTACTGATTCCTGAAAGGACAAGCGCCTGCTTTCTCAAGTCTCGGGACTTTGGTGATGGTCAAAATCATCATCGAGATTTCATCTTGTGTGAAATTTGAAAGGTTTGGAGGCAGAGGACACAGAACAAAAGGCAGACAGCCAGGCAGAGTTCAGCACACTTTTCCGTAGAACCAACTACATCTCCATTATGAACTTCCAAACATATGGGACCTCAAAATAGATTACCAATGGGGAAAATACTGAACAAGGACTTCACATAAGAGGATATCCATGTAGCCAATAAACATCATGAAATAGTGCTCTGTATCACTGCTTACTCATTAAAACCTCAATGAGCTATCAAGAATGAATGGCAAGAAGTGTTGGCGAGGAACAACTGGAAATCTCACATACTGCTGGTAAAAGTATAAACTGGAACAACCATCTCAGAAAATTGTTGGGGAGCTCCTACTAAAACTAACCAAATATATGTACCCTATGCCTTAGCAATCTGACTCCAAAAGGTATAGCCAAGACCAATGAGCGCATGCATCCACCAAAAGCATATACAAAAACGTTCCCTGAATTCCTATGCACAGTGGTCAAAATCTGGAGGCAACCAAAATGTCCAGCTACATTCCATGAATGAGTAAATAAAACATGGTGCAATCAGATAATGGAAAACTACTCAGCAATGAAAAGGAACAAACTACTTGCTCTGTGTAAAGAGGAGTGAAATTCATTGACATAATGTTGAGCAAAAGAAGGCAGATACAAAAGAGAACACGTCGAATGACTGCATTTATGTGTGTTTAAGAACAAATAAAACTAATCTATGATGACAGATCAGAGTAACAGTCAGCTTCAGGATGGGGCAAGAGGTAGTCTTTTGAGATACCAATAACGTTCTATGACTGATGGTAATACAAGGGTATATATTTCCAAAAAGTGAGCTATGCAGTTCAGATTTGTGTCATAAAGAAGTTACACCTCAATGGGAAAGTAAATTTATATATTTAATATATGCAAACATAAAAGTATTTTGCATATATTTTATATATGCATGTATACTTACATTATGCATGCATATAACTTATATAAATGTACATTTATACTAAATGTACATGGAAGTATACATGGAAGTATACATGCATATATAAATAAACATTTGTACATACACACATGCACATGTACATGTAGAAGAAACCCAGCTCACTTGGGGGCTGGCTATTAAGGACATTACTGTCATCCTCTTACCTCTTTTATTCCCATCTTGGGGGAAAGTAAGTCTCAGGAGCTGAATGTAAAGAAAGAAGCATTAGTAACATCAATCCTACTGACCACAACTCCTATACACAATATCCAACTCCCCTGTTTGAAGCTACGTGAAGTAATACTATTCATCAGTTACTGCCTTGTATTAGTGGCAATTCTCATCTCACAGTGATGAAATAGCAGGCATGGAAGGGAACAGAGAAAGGAAACAGAAATCATCCCAAGAATGTGTGATGAGAAGGTGGACCAAGAAAACTTAATTTTCAGTAATCCAGAGAAGACATCATAGGAAAGGACAGAAAAGGAAACCAGGTGGTCAGTGGATAAAATGTGATGGGCTGAAAAGAAAGCTGGGGCTCCAGTTAAGATCTCTAGAATCACACAATACAGTTAGGAATGAATTATATACAAGGAATCCATCAAACACCATAAGGTCTCCAGATCCGTTTTTCCTCTTACGTTCTTTAAAATATTAGAACAGGACAATTTTATTTTCTAATAAGTCAGAACAGAATTTGAAAAGAGTTTATTAGGAATATCCTTATATCTCCCCACTACTCTTTTTCCCCTCTAAATACACAGATTGATTATTAAAAACTTCATTCAATTTTATAAGTATCAGGTGTTGGTGGTGAGAAGAAACACATGACCATATTAAATGATCCATCAACTTCATGACACATCTCAAATACTCCAAGTTCTCAATATTACAGTATAAGAGAAGCAAAGCAATTTTATTTCTAAAGTAGTTCCAACTCCTTTTCTGGGTCAGTTAATAGTGCCTCATTAAGAAGTAAGCCTTCCGGGTGCCTGGGTGGCTCAGTTGGTTGGGCTACTGCCTTTGGCTCAGGTCATGATCCCGGAGTACCAGAATCGAGTCCCGAGTCAGGCTCCCAGCTCTATGGGGAGTCTGCTTCTCCCTCTGACTTTCTCCCCTCTCACACACTCTCTCTCTCAAATAAATAAATAAAATCTTAAAAAAAACAAAAAAGAAGTAAGCCTTCTGCCATTCAGGAGAATGAATCAGAAAGGATTACACGTTAAATGTAACACCTGAAATTCAAAGAGCTGCTATCAGGTCAGAATTATTTAACATGCACAAAAGTGAATACGCTTAGGGACCTTAAAAACAACTTCCATTTCAACTCCATATCTGCAGTTTGCTGAAAGTCTCAAGGAACTACAAAGCATCAGAAAAAAGACTGGAGATACTCAGTACACTGTGTTTCTCCACTGACCCTTCTTAGTCAATCCAGAAAGTCATCCATGAAAATAGAAGAAGCTGAGACTCTCCGAGAAACAGAGCTGTCAGGAGAGACCAAAACTGCCTTTTGGCAATTACAGGGATTCCAATAAGGAAAAAGAGAAGGTGTAAGTGCAGGGTGTACAAGAAAACACAATGCAAACTGACACAAGTAATACTGCTAAACTCATGGATGGTTTTTGTCCCAGGGTAACAAAAAGCAGGGATTTATAGTTGTGTGCTCCAGTTCCCTTAAAGCATGTTGTCATCCTATCTTTGTAATAAATGTCCCTTACAGTGGACACTTAATGATATTGACATATGAAACAAAAGGATTGAAGCAGAAAGGTCTGATCTGCGCAGGTGACAATCTGTGAAAAGTAAATCCTCTGGAAGCAGAACAGCAGCAGAGACCACCCTACAAAACACTCCCTCCTACTTGCCTATGAGGAAAACCAAAACTATGGCATTGAAGCATAGGTAACAAGCTCAAGTTGAAAACAAATCACAGTCCAACACACTTTACTAACAGCAGGGACCAGTTTTTTGAAGCCGATTGTTAGGAACCCTAAAAATTAGGTTATGACAATGATGGAAAGTTTAGAGAATGTAAGGAGAAGAGTGACAAAGGATGTGAAAAGGTCAAGAGATCTCTCTGTATCTTCAGCACTGTATATATGAATTTGTCCACTAAACTTTGGACACCTATTAAGTGCTTGGTAGTTAGGACTCATGAGATTTTTAGATTAAACTTTCATATGGAACAATCCAAATCCAGGGCTCCACGTTCTCCAATTTGTGGACTAAGTAAATAGCCCCCATGCTGGGGTAAAACGACCCAGCTATTTCAACATTCTCCAAACTTGGCTCTACGAACAGTAATAAGCTTTCAGATCGGGTCTACACCAGGCCAGGCAAGTAAAGCAAGCGAAGGACCACCTGAAAAGGCAGAAAGAGCCTTAAGATGCACACAGGCCGCGGCACAGGGCTGAGGTCTCCGCAACTGGGACAAGAGGCGGCTGGAGCGACCGCGAAGTTCTCTTCTCTATTAACGGCGGGTCCTGGAGCGAAGACATTTAAAACTTTTTGAGGGTCTCGGATCCGTGTGGGTACCAGAATCTGAAGCTGTCGTGGGCACGAGAAACAGGCGGGGACGACCAGCGTCCCGGGGCTGTCAGCGCCCACTCTCCACCGAATCGAGTCGAGCAGAAGAGTTTGGGTGAGGATCCCAGGAGCAGCAGTAACCGCGCCCATTTCCGGCGGAGTCCTTCCGGTCCTCTTCAGGCCAAGCCACGCCGCTCACCGTGGGCTCCGGGCGGCCTCTATAGCTTTCTAGCTAACAGGTTTGGGGCACCACTCCCGTCCTCACAAACCAATAAGCGCTGCGCCGAAAGAAGGTCAACACAAGACAATGTTCTACCAACTTATACCTACTCTGAAACTCTCTCTAGCGAACTCAGAGGGCCCCACATCTCGGGGTCCCCTCTTCTAGCTCCCGAGAGACACACCTGAGGAAAAGAGAGGCCAAGCGAGGAAGTAGCCTCCTTCCCTGCCTCCGGGTCTAAACTGAGGACCCAGACGGAGCTTGTCCAACAGACCTCCAGAAGGAGGCGGAGGCGGAGCCTAAGACTAAAACAAGGAGCGGGCTACTATTTCATTGGCTATCAGGTGGGAGGGCGGGGCCCAGCCAGGCCAATGAGCAGATCATCCTTCCCCTAGGCGGCAGCAACCTGTTCCGGGTCGGACAGGTTCGGGCCCTGCCAGGTAGATTTCCCACCCGGAGGTGAGTCTCTTCAGAGCTTGGAAGAACAGTCCACCTGGCGGGGAGAACTGAGCAAGGCTAAGCGCTGGCCTGGGCGGGATGAGGACTTCAGAACTGAGGAGCCTCCGATACATTTGCTGAATGAATGAGAGCCAAGAAATAGAGTAATGATCTTACTGTGAACCCAAAACACCTTAAGGATGTCAAGAAGGCAGTGCTTTTTGGCCCTGCACGGTAGGGCACGCCACCTTGAATGAGGGGGGGAGGGTCAGGAGCGGGACGAAGTGGGTCTAGGCCCCACTTAACTTTCTTAGACTATCTTGATTGGTTCAGCAAGTTTCATTTGTCCACCACTACTGGATGTCCTCATTTGCCTAGCTCCTACTTAGGCTACTGTAATGCTCTACAGGGACTCAAAGTCTACCACTCTTTTATCTCACATTCACGCTCAACCATTGTCTCCCACAGAACCACAACACTGCCAAGAAGTCTGGATCCAGAGGAACATCCAGCTCTCAGCCATGTCCTACTGAGGCCAACACTTCCATAGGATTGATGAGAACCTTGTGTGGAACGTGGATCACATCTCTTCAAGGTAATTTCATCTCAAGTCCTCGATGGTTGGCATAACCCCAGACCTTTCTAAGAGCTCCTCTGGTCACTCCCAAAAGATCTTTTAATACAGGAGAGCAAGGGTTAGGATCTCACTTGCTGTTCAGAATAAACTGAGTTATTACAAGTAGATATGCCAAGGCAAAAATCAAAAGAACCCAAGCCATAGTGATTAGTGTAATATTCATTTTAGAAAAGCAATTTAGTTTCAGGAAAACATCACTATCCCTAACATTAATGCACTTTGAATGATGATTTTGAATGTTCAGTTGTAATTGTCTAAATAACTTATAAACATAAGGAATTTATATCAGGCTTTAAGAACACACATATCTAAATGCTTTTACACATTTTGCAAATTCTTACCCATCCAAATGCTTTAAATATAAACCAAATG